>NW_004955446.1:10157973-10214497 GCF_000276665.1 Chinchilla lanigera | reverse complement strand
AAAAAGATTGTATTTCAACATTTTGTCCCTGGAGTTCATAGGAGGATGAGAATCTTGTTTCTCAGAGGAAGTTCTCAAATAACCATTTAGCCATCCTGCCTGTCCATTTCTGTATTACGTTCATTAGTCTATGCCAGGCAGAACTCTTCCTGTTGTGCAAGCATATTCCATGTTCAGATGCTCCATGTTGAGGATGATGTTTTTCCATTATCTAAATAGACTTGGGGAAAGAATTACCAGGCCCCAGGGGTCTGTCTGAGAAGAGTTGGGAATTGGTGGCCCTATTTGGGTCACCAGAAGTTTGTCCACTCTTCTGTTTATCTTGGCTTCTATGGAAATCTGAAAAGAATCCAGCTTAATTCAGAGCTGGGTAATGCTACTCATGAATATGAATGGCAATTGCATTTTATTTTAATTTGACATTATTGTATTGTGATGCTAATAAAATATTGAACAAAGTTAATATCCTGAACATCATTAGGTTCAAAGGGGAAAAAGGATTGAAGAAACAGATTTTGTGTTTCTGCAATCATTTGTAACACTACTAGAACTTATTGAAAGTACTTATAAATCAGATTATCAAGATTAACTATAAAAAGTAAAGGTGGAAAAATGATAGAGCAATGAGTTTTTTGGTAAAATATGCACATCACTTCAAGGTTCACATAACCAGGACAATCTTAGAGTGTTCATCCAATGACATATTTGAAAGAAACCAAGACTCATCCCTGGGCATTTGCACAGGACAAAATAATTCAACTAGTACATTTGGGACAGTCTATGCATAAAAAGGGTAACCTAAAAGTTACTTCCCTACTATTTTACCAAATGTACCATAGCATGTTATTGTACACACTATGATTATAGCAATTGTTTATTAAACATAGTTGAAATCAGCAGCTCTGGTCACATTGTGTGAGATTATATTGGAAATATTTAAAGTCTTATTTATATTAGAAAATTTCACATTAGAAATATTTAAAGTAACTTTTTAAAATACTTTAAGGCAAAATTTAACATGTCTTCTGTTTACCTAAATGTTGACAGGTTCAGCTTATAACACTGATTTATCCAAGCTGTATAAATTCTTGGAAGATAATATTTTACTTCAGTTTGGTGCTGTTCTACTGCCAAAGCAACCAGTGATAAGTTCCTAATGAACATGAGGAGCTATAGAAGCAAATCCAAACCTAAACTAGCCGAACTTCAATGCCAGATGTGTTTTCAATGAATGCTTTTCTATTTTTTCCCAGACTTTGGCAAAACTCCTCGGGCTCACCGGCATTAGAAAGATTGTTTTAGTTTTGCTTTGCTTTGCTTTTTTTTGTCTATGTTGTTATTTTGTTACTTTTTAAATTCTCTTTAAAATAAAAAAAGGAAGATAATGGCTGAGAGATTCCAGTGACTTAGAGGTAAGGATGCATAACCTCTTCCTAGAAGTAACCAGAGGAGGATAAAAGTGAGTGAGCTTTATTCTTGTGTCCAGTGCCAAGTTTCTTATACCCTGGGCCTACTTTAGTTTTTTCTAAGCATCTATTTAATCTAAGAATATCTCAAAAGTACTCTTTTGGGGTCTCTGTGCTGTCTTTGCCATTCCAGTTCTTATTGAAGTTAAAAATCTGAAGACCAGAGATGTGTTTGTACCTTGCCATTTCTAAGGCATAAAACTAGACTTTATTTCATAAAATGGAGCCATATTTAAAAGCTGGATAAGTATGTTTTAGCTATATTGTTAAGGGTAACTTTTGCTTTAAGTGTTCAAAATTGATTCAGTGTTTTACTACATGAACATAAACCAAACATTCTCTTTTTGTGCCAAGATCTACATTTAAGAAACTCAGAGAAAAATCAATTCAAGGCTTTATGTAATTAATAAATAAAAACATATCCTCGATTTAGTTGAGTAACTGGTCTTCCTAATATTATTTTCAGGATAAAAACAACAAAAATTCAGGGGTAGAAGCAACTAATTACCGCTCAGAATTTCTTGATGAAGACTAACTTTCTGGCCAGTCTGTACTAGGCTTTGGGAATGTAAAGATTGTGTTTTTTCCTCAAACCATTCACAGTGTAAAATAATACTTACATTGATTCCTTCACTTTGAGGGCAGTTCTTCATTTCTGCAACTACTAAGGGCAAGACACTCTCCTCAGAGCCAAAGATATATGAATGAACCAAAGATATATGAACTCTCCTTCTCTCCTTGTGCTTATACCAGTGAGAAGCATAGACATTCATCACGTAACCAAGGAAATGTATACTGAAATGTCACATGGAATCTGAAAGTGCAATGAAGAAAAGTGTATGGTTCTATAAAACTGTAAAACTGGGGGCAGGATTTGGTCAAGAGAGTCAGAGTCCTGTTGATTACACTGAATTTTAAAAAGTAAATAGAGATGCATGGGAATGTCTAGGAAAAGAGTAGAAACTAGCAAATTCTTAGTAGAAAGACCAGTCTAATGGGTAGATTCGTACCCTCCAAAACATATATAAAAGTTGTAACACCCTAGCATCATTGATTATTCCAAACTCTATACATATAATTTATCTTATATATACATTCCTATGATAACTTAATTTATAAATTAGATACAGTATGGCAATAATTGATAATAATAATAATAATACAATATTTTAATTATATCTATATACTTACTACAATTTACATAATATAGTCTTGCACACTCAAAGTATCTTATTGGCCAGGCATGGTGGTACCTGCCTGTAATCCCAGGACTAGGGAGGCTTAGGCAGGAGGAACACTTTGAGTTCAAGGCCAGCCTAGGCTACACAGTGAATTCAAGGCCAATCTGAACTACATAGTGAAACTCTGTTTCACAAACAAACTGAACAAACAAATTAGTAAAATCTTATTGTACTGTGCATATCCTTCTCCTTCACATGATGTGAGGTGAGGTGAGGTGGATGTCATAGGCAGTGGGGTCTACTACTGATCTTCTGACACAGCACAAGAGGTATAGAGGGCTGACTCTGTGCTGTACTGATGTAGGATGGCTTTGCGAGTAGAGAGGAAATGGCAAAAGTGGGTCTAGGCAAGCTTGCAGTTCAGCTGTGGAAGCTAACAGAGGGGCTGAGAGTAGGAACGGAAGAATGAACTAAGGTAGAGATTTCTGGGTTTTTTAATGGAAAAGGTTTATATTATAGAACCAAATGATAGAAACTAGTTGAGATTTACATTATGCAAGAAGAGAAAAAGAAGGACTATCAAATATATATGGCTTATGAGAAAGTAAAAAATTGTGGGATGAAAGGAGATGGGCTACAGAGAGAATAAGCATGTATTCCACTGTAAGAAAGAGATAGGAAAACTGCAGGGGTTCAGTGTATTTAATATTAGTAAAATATCTAACAGTTAGAAGTGCTACAGTAAGAGGTAAATTCATATGCTAAATACTAGGAGGAGTAAGAGTGTTTAGAACTTGGAAGAGAGAAAAGAAGATTTAGTCATTGTGGATTGAATTGAGCAACTCCAGGATATTTAAAGAAATACTAATGGCTTGTTTAAATTTTAAAGTAAACAGTATCACAATAAGGTAAATGCCAGAGTTTCTTAGTGGGAAAAAAATTTACATGGGGTCATGGAAAAAGAAGTTATTGGGGCAAAAGGGAAGACAGTCAGGTGGGTGTTAAAGAAGAGGAAGCAACTGTGACAATCTGACCTTGAGGAATGAATAGGATTTTCCTGAGGTAGTGGTGGGGGTGGGGATATCTTCTCTAGTGTACAGGGGACAGGGGTTTAGCGTAGAGTGCATAAAGGTCTCTTATTTAGTCTTTGTAGTGCCTTTAAGCTTAAACTGTTGTTTTCTAGGGGAAAAAGAAGAGTAACAAATGAATTCATAAGAGGGAAAAAAATCAATGGTGGTTGTGATAGTTGAAAAGGCTTCAGACAAGGGATGCTAGATGTATGCAAAAGGGAGAGGACTGGGGGCATCTTAAGTAGAAGCATGATAGAGTTGGTGCCTGATGAAAAGACATGGCATCTGGCTTTAGACTATCTTTAGGTCCCCCCCATAATGTTTTAAAATTGGGGTTTGTATGCCCACAAGTTATCTGTATTGATGCCATCATTTTACCAATAGGTAACTGAGATTCCTAATCTTGCTACAGAGGCTACCATATTTATATTCTACCATAAATGTTTTCCAAGGGTTTTATTTCCAAGGGTTTTATTGGACCTAGAACTAGCTCAGAAAATATGCACTCCACCATAAAACATGTATGGGGTTGTTATTCTATAGTCACAGCACTAGGTAGACATTGTGAGCCATCCATATCAAAGATAGTACAAGGTGCTATGGGATTCAATAGCAAGAGGCATGGTTAAATGGCTCCATGGGAGACAGGAAGAGGTGAGTGTTGTCCCTGGGGTGGAGGCCAAGGACAGAACAATGTGACGGGCAGCGGGTGAGGGACTCAGCTGTGGTCTTTGTCTTTAGGGAATAAATTATCTCCTAAAAATTCATTACAATTTTAAACCCAAATGCTTTCATGAATTCCATAACAAACCTCCTACATATACATTTTAAATGTGTTTTCTAGATGCATTATCTTTATCTAGGAAGACACATTGAGTCGTCATTAAGGATTTGCCAAAATATGGGAAGCACTACTCTGGGTTTTTGATATATTTGTCTTGGTTTGCAGTTTTGGAAGGATCATCAGAGCACTGTTTTATTTAAAAAATTTTGGTATAGAATTAAATTAGAAATTTAAAAGACCATTCTGACATGATGACATTTCTCTCTGTTTTGTTGTCAAATGTCATTTTTTTAATGAAATTATAGAGAGCAGTTGTAAAGTTTTTTTATTTGTTTTGTCTTTTTGAGACTGGGTCTCACTCTGCAGTTCAGGCTGGCCTTGAGCTCACTTTGTAGCCTAGGCTGGTCTCAAACTCGCAGTGATCCTCCTGCCTCAGCCTCCTGAGTGCTGGGATTACAGGTGTGTGCCACCACGCCTGGAAAGTTTTTGAAATTTTGTTTTCTTATTTGTGATTTCCATACTTGCCACCAATTGTTTTTCTATCCCCAGTTCTAACTTGGGAAATTACAGTTGTTACAAAGAACTATAAATGACTCCACAGAGGACTGAAGTCAAAGCAGTTCCGAGCTATCATCAACACACATGCTAGGTCACTATGTGGGGATTCTGGGTTGGGAAAGCTCCTTGTGGTTTGGGTACATGGCTATTCAGATGAATGATATCCTATTGAAAGTGATGAAGTCCACTGCTGGCAAGAATCAGAAGCTCTTCTCTTGGAGAGGACTAAGAGCCAGATGTGGCATCAAAGCACATGCTCACCTCTTCCTGCAGGAAACAAAATAAGACAATAAGAGCTGCATAGGATCGCTCAGCATCAATAGCTTTTCCAGAAAACACAGTATCTCTTACTTCTTCATTCTCAGCCAATCAGTGGTAGGGATATTTTATCAGGGTATGGGGGGCATTGCCACTGCTCTGAGCTTCTTAACTGCTATGGTGGGAGTCCTGGGCACATACTTACCTTCTTAAGATCTGAGACAGGGCTCTTACTATCCTCTATTTTTGGTGACTTGGTCTTTAAAACTGCTTAGGAAAATTAGCAGTCTCTACTCAAATGAGGAGACAAAGTCAAACTGTCAGGATTTGGAGCAGATGTCAGAGCCACCTCAGGAGAATCTTGCTGAAAATGATGGATAATAAGGAATCTTTTGCTGTAATTAAAATTGAAGGTGTCAGATACTCATGACTAAGAATTACTGCTGTGCTACTGTAACTCAAGGGAATAGTGGAGGCAGATTCTAATATAGAGTTAGTGAGGGCAAGGTGGAGCTTTCACTGCTGGTGGTGAAATAAGCATGTACATAAAAATGAACTATTCTTTGATTACTGTCTCTACATGGCTTATGGCTTTGTTTTTACCCTTCTTTTAGTATCATTTCACCATAATTTTGACAATTGTCAAACCAACACATCAACAAGCATTTCTTAAGAAGATTATGGAAAATGTGCCACTTCAGAGGTTTTCTGAGTAGGACCCAACTTATGCTTCTAGAATGTACCTGTGTCCTCTTCCTACTTGTTTTTCTTTCTTTTTTTCTTTTGGTACCAGGAACTCAACTCAGGACCTTGCACTTGCCAGGCAGGCGCTGTACCACTGAGCTATATCCCCGGCCCTTTCCTAGTTCTTTCTCATCTATCTGTTCTTACGAAAAGCATGACTAGATTCTGATTTAATCCATAACCTTTAAGAAAATTTGATATACTTTTTTATTTATTTTAAAAATAAAGAAGGAAAACACATTAACAAACAGACAACCATTTACAAAATAGCAAAAGAACAATACAAACAATACAGAGTTACAAACAATACAGAGTTACAAACAAAGTGGTAGGAAATTAACAATGCTTGTTGTGGAATGTATCAATATTGCATGTCTCCGTTTGTTTTCCTGAGAAAATTTGATTTTCTGAAGAAACACAAAGTAAACTTCCTTTAGTTGCAGGATTTTCTTTTGCTTGAAAATATTCACAGGACAAAAAGCACATTCATAACCATTCAGTCATCATGAACTTATTACCAAATAACAGTGTGTAGTAATCATCAACTAACATTTATATAACATTTGATATGGACTAAACATGGTGCTGAGCCTATGCAAATATGTGTTATCAGCTGGCAGATGCATCACATGCCTAAAATGTGATGTAGTGTTTAAGGCAATATCTGCTAAGAAGTCTTTCAGGTAGTGCAGTGTAGAGGATGTAGAGTCATAAACACCTGGCTTGAATTCTTACTTCTTCATGTGTTAGCTGGGAAAGGTCATGCTCTCCAAGCCTCATTTTCCCCACTATATTAGGGGCAATATTGCCTATATTGGAGAGTTGCATCAAAAATATATGAGCATAAATGATATCTGGATCTTGGCACATGATAAGACTAAAACAACCTGAAAGTTTTGATTACCTTTGTAAAGGAGGCCAGAAAAAGTGGAGTAGCACAATTTCACTGCGTGTATGGGGGAAAGGAATGGAGCAAAATAGTGATAAGCCAGATTTTGAGTGAAAAATAATATTTCTATGAGAGTAGAGAGGAAAGAAGCTGCAGGGAATAGATTATATGTAGGATTAGAGATAAAAGAAAAACTATTGTTTACTGAGAACTAAGCATGATTTAGGCTATCTATATTCTTATTTAATCTTTATTGCATATGAGGAATAGGAGAAGTACTAGCATCAATTTTTCAGCTGAGAAGTTGAGACTGAGTGAATGTAATAGTTTTCTAAAGTGACAGATATTTGAGTTGGGTTTGAACCAACTCTCTCAGGACCCTAAAGTCATGTGCTTTCAGTTAATGCAGGGGAGTGCCATGGGAATTAACTTGCAAAATGGAATATGACTTTTGCATGATATTCAGATTATTCTAGTTTTGGTTCTAAAATGGATGTTGGTTTCACTCCCTAGTATGCAGGAAAATCTCAACTTGTTCTGAAGGAAAACCATCTGAATGCCACCCTAGCTGGGTGTAGGGCAGGGCAAGGAGCCTGGCACCAATAGTGCACTAGACCCTACTCTGGGGTTTGCCCAGTCATGGTCCACAGGATACTTGTCTTTGACACAGCTGAGGGAGAATAAGCTTCTATGCCTCCTGCCTTGCCTTCGTGTGTCCTTGGTCCCATAACAGAAAACAGTGGGATCCAACTAAAAAAGAAATGATATCTGACAACAAATTTGAGACTTTGGTCAGTAGAAGAAACAAGCACATATTTACTTAGCATTGTGTAGTACATTTGTGGTTTCATGCATATGTTCTCCCTGAGCTCTTGCTATAGGCTTCTGGGGTACGTATTTTCATCAATGTTTGTACAGATAGCTTTCAGGGGCTTTTTCCCTATCACATAGACAAGAAGTTTCAGACTTTGGATTTATACCCATGGTGTGATTAAGTGTCAAAGATTCAGCAGGCATAAAACATTAGGGTTAAGGAAAATGGGTATGTGTTAAAAAAAACAGCAAATAATCTGGATCAATTATAATAAACTGTGTTCATCAGTTTGTGTCCTAAAAATGCTATTCTGTTATTTTCTATTTGGTATTGTTGTTATAAAATATCACAAACGGTTCTTTCAAATAGTTCTTCCTCTTTTCAACTTAAAGACAAAAAATTTGGTTATGGTTGATGGTAAATTATATACTGGATTTGGTCTGATCATAGCACAAATGAATCTATTGATCCATGGCAAAATATACCTGAGAATTAGCCATGATCTATAAAGACTACAAAATCTCTGAAAAATAAGAGGTAGAAGCCACTCTGTTCAGGTATTATAGAACTGCTTCAGAAAGTGACAAGAACAATGAAATAGGAGTGGTAGAAGTGAGGGGGAAAGAGTTGGGACTGAGCAGCTTTAGACTGGAACAGCAGGAGTGAGGACCAGACCATATCTCAGTATCCCAGCCCACCCTATAAGAAATGATCCGAGAAGACAAAGATTTGCCAAAGGAAGAGAAAAACAGAAGACTGCACAAGGATCAGGAGGAGCCAAAGGTGCGCAGAACTGGGAACAGTCCCTTTCTCTGTCTGCAAAGAGCACAGCAACTGGGCGAGGTGCTACCAAGAGAAACAGGGTAAGGGGTGGGAGGCCACTAAGGGACACACAGAAAGCACTTTCTAAAGACTCTGGCCCCAGGCTCCCACATCTGGAGCCCAAGATCAGCCTCAAATGCAGCACAAACTCTAATGCAGCACAAACTCTACTGCAGGCTTGGTAGTTTTTTCCAGGACTTTTGGACTTTCAGTGGACACCAGAGGAATTTAGTTTTTAAATTTTATTGTATTTTTCCTCTTTTTTTGTTGGGTTGTAGTCTGTGGTTTGTTTCCCATTCCTTTTCCATTTTTTACTTGTATCTATATTTTTATTGTAATTTATATGTCTTCTTTCCCCCTTTCCTCCATTTACCCCCTAGGCTCAATCATATTTTCATGTGAGTGAATAGTCTCTCTAATTTTTCTGGTCAACTTCAATAATCCCTTGCTTACTCCATTCTTTCTCTTCTGCCCTATTCTCTAGTTTCCCAAAGATTGCATGATCATCCTTCATCCTCCAGCTCAGCTTCTACTTTATTTCTTTTCAGTTATCTCTGTACTATCCTTAAATTTCCCCCACCATGGGGTGAAACCACTGTATTGAGGGGAAACACTTTGCATTCAGGCTCCCAACTTATGATCAGTTCTGTAATATAACTGTAGATTTTGCTTCTATGGTTAAGGGTACAAAATTAATAGTCACCATAGTTTATCAGTTTCTAAACTTCACTTATGCTATTGTCAATGCTAATTATACCACTTTAGCTATAATCTCATATCTATTTTAACCAGTTCTCACTTCTGTAGCAGTATTGGGAAGTTTTGGGCTAATAACCTTACCACACCCCAGCACTAAAAGATTGGGGACTGAGTCAAACAGATAACAACACCTCACTTTTAACTGGAAAAGTACAATCTTGGGACAGACACAAACCAAGAAACTCCTACACACAGAAAATATCCTGAAGAACAAACATTGCCTAGAGAGGCCTTGATACTAGTGATAAGGCTAGCTACTACATAAATTTAAAAGGACCAACATAGAAAGCAAAATAACTTTTGAAATTGAAAGTGATAAGATGCAGAAGCAAAATGCAACCTCAGACCTTTAGCCCACCCAGAACAAGTCCAGGAGACAACAAGATAGAAGAAAATGGAAGACACACACCTGACATTTCTGAAATGATAGCAACCAAAGTAAAGAAATGAATCCATGATGCTATACAGGAAATCAGATCAGAAATAATCTTTCAAGTAAAAAAGGAAATGTTAAGTTTATCAAGGAATTTTTCAGCAAATCTAGAGTAGAGATAGATAAAAACTAGATGATGATGGAGGAAGAAAATCATGAATAATAAATATAGGAAAGAAATAGAATGCATGAAATGGATACAAAGAGATATTTAGGAAATTAAAAATTCCATTAAAATCAGGCAAAACTTCTTGAACAAAGCTGAAGATAGACATTCACACCTTGAAGATAAGATCTTGGCTAGAAATTATGAAAGAAAAGATCTCTTGATAATAACAAAATATCAGGAAATAACAATTCAACAGCTGCAAGAAGATGCAAGGAAAATAATATAAGAATAATTGGTATCACTGAAAATTCAGGAGTCAACACAAATGACATAAAAAATCTATTTGCAGAAGTAATAGCAGAAAATTTCCCAAGCATGGAAAAAGAAACTGATGTACAGAGAAGTGAAGATTATAGAACTCCAATTAGCCATAACCAAAATAAAACTATAACCAGACATATAATAATCAAGATCCCAGAAATTTAGCACAAGATCAGAATACTAAAAGCAATTAGAGAAAAGAAACAGATCACCTATAAAGGAAAGCCCGTCAGAATCAGAGCAGACTTCTCAATACACACCCTCAAGTCAAAATGAGCTTGGAGTGCAGCATTTCATTTCCTGAAAGAAAACAACTTCCAACCTAAATTGATGTACCCTGAAAAACTATCCTTCAAAATTAATGGGGAAGTGTGATACTTTCATGACAAAGAATGATTGAAGAAATTCATGACCAACAAAGCACACTACAAAGAGTACTGAAAGATATTCTAGACACAGATAAAAACGACCAGAATTCCAAGAAAACAGCAGAAAGAAACCACCAAGCAGGGCCAAGGATTAAACAGAGAGAAAAAGTAGGGAACCAACAGCAGGAAAATACCATGACAAAGATAAGCCAGTACATATCAATTATAATCATCAATTTAAATGGCCTTAATTTACCAATTAAAAGAAAGAGACTGGCAGAATGGATCAAGAAACAAGATCCAACAATATGCTGTATAGAAGAAACACATTTCACTCAAAAAGAAATTCATAGAATAAAAGTCAAAAGATGGAAAACAATGCTCTATGTGACAGGAAGCCAGAAAAAAGCAGGGGTAGCTATTCTGTTTGCAGACAATGTGAACTTCAAACAAAGTATGATCAAAAGTGATAAAGAGGGTCACTACATACTTGTTAGGGGATAACTTTGAGAGGAGGAGATAACAATCATAAATATGTATGCACCAAATATGAGAACATCCAACTATATAAGAAAAATGTTAATAGACATGAAAGATCAAATAAGCAATAACACAATTGTAACAAGGGACCTTAACATCCCACTGTCACAAAGAGAGATCAACTGGACCAAAAAATTCAACAAAGACATAACAGAACTAAACTATATATGGTAGCAAAGTTGTAGGGTATTACTGTAGGTCAAATTTACCCAAAAGTAGCTGACAATGTGAAAGCAAAATTGGGTTAGGTTAACCCAATAGTACATATCCACCAATAGAACATATCCACCAACATTTTCTCAACATTGCGAACTCTTCTTCTTTGGTCAACCATTCTTATCCTTTTTGATATTTAATTCATATGGTATAACAGAAATCAGCATTCAGAATATCATGTCATAGTTTTAAATATTATAACACTGAAAGTTTTCAATGAGAGTGGCTTAATTTGAACTCTTCACCTGGGACTTTTCCTATGACTCTTTGCATGCCCCACAGTGGTAAGACAGCACTGAGACTGACTCAGTATCTCTGGAATTCCCTCCCTCCTGCATTCCATCAGAGCATCCATTTGCTGGCATTTAGTACATTGTGCCAGGCATTTGTTGACTTGGCTTGGGTTTAATCTGAACTTTTGCTGTTCGACTGGGTTTTGTATTTCAGATGGGATTATTCATGGTAAGTCACCAGCTTCATTTAGCAGTGTGTGTGGTTGTTGGGAGAAAGAGAAAGAATTTAACAACTTTAAAAAGAAATCTTCAAATGGGCATGTTAGCTGGACTGTTCAAAAGGAATTCTTTTAGAAAAGAAAAGATAATCATCTACTTTTTGGTCCTCTGATGCTATTTTTCCTCCATACATTTCAATAAGTAAAGTAATGAGTGCATGACCCTGTTATCCTTTGTGGAAGCATGGAGTATTGATCTGTGCATCAGTGAAGTTGTGTCTATGGCAGGCAGGGGTCACTAGAGAAATAAAACCCAAGTGCACTGTGAGAACAGATTGAACTTGCTCATATAGATCTGTTCCTCTCTTTCTACCCTAGTCTTATCTCCATTAGTCCTAATGAAAGGATGCTAAATGATAGAACTCAAGGATGGAAAACTCAGGAAGAAGAATCTCTTTGATTAGAATAAGAAAGAAAAAGACAAAAGTAAACTTTTATCTCAAAGAAGATAGTTCTATTAAAGTTTTTTTTTATGTTATGCAAATTCCTAGTAGGCATGTGCTCTGTTATTTTATGCTTCCCAAGAATAAATATACCCAGAGATCAATGTCAATATAAATGATAAATTAATCACCACCATGGTAATGGAGTGAGGAGAGGTACATGGGAAAGAGAGCACTTCTAATAGTGGTGACAGCGGAAGTTATTTTAAGAGTTAATGCTGTCAGATTAATCTACCTGTCATGTGGAGGTAGCTAACGTTATTTCAAGAAAATTTTTCAAGTTGAATGCAGTTTTCCTATTTCCAAAGCCACAACTTTGGAACAAGTGTCTGATTTTTTATTTATATCAGCTTATTTCTGTCTTTCCCATGAAAAATACCTCAAAGACTGACCATTAAATGTTTAAAACTTTGTTCTCAGGCAAAAGTCCGTGTTTTACATTGTAAAATATGCAGAAAAAATCCCTCTTTTTCCTTAAGATTTTGTTGGTGATTTAGTAAATGAACCTTTGTAAGTAACTTGCTTAGTCACTTAGCAAACATTTAATTAGATCCTGCAGGGCAATGTGCATGCAAATAAATATGTGGGAAAAATTAAAATGCATAGGATTAAAGGGAGACACTGATGTTTACTGACTACCTTCTGTAGCTAAGTACTCATTAAAAACATTTTTTTATGTTGGAGAATACACATGGATATAAACTTCAAATATTCCTCAAGACTTAGTAAAATATTAATCCCTGCTTTGCTAGCCTTCTTCAACTTTCATCCTCTAGAATAAATGATTTTGAATAATTTTAGCCATGTTTTGACATTTATCTCCTATTTATATAATGTGTTATATGGCTATTTGTCAATTCACTGATTTTGGCTGCAGTGTCTGACTGTCCTGTAATGGAAGGCGATGATTAAGCTTGTTCAAATATAGCCCTTGACCTTAATACACATTTCTATTTATCTTGTTTTTTCATAAAATTAAAATCACGTTATTAGACCTGATCCTATTTTGTCTCTGCATTACTTTGTTGATATAAACATTATTCACTGTTAAGTCATTTAGATCCCTGGTTGTATGGAAAAGTGAGGGTGCAAGGTTTTCACTACTTAAAAGTCTTTCAATCAGTTCTCCCTTTTTTCTCTCTCTTAACTCCCCACTTTCCAAGTACCTCTTGTCTCTCTCCCCAGTTTCTAAGTCAACTGAGAATTTGAAGTACAAATAAGCCTCCTTCATGGCTTTGTTCCCTGAAGAGTTTCTGTATAAGTTACTACAAATCATTCTATTGCTTTCCATTTACGTGTAGAAGTCAGTGAGTGAGTGTGTGTGTGTATGTGTGTGTGTGTGTGTGTGTGTGCACATGCGTGTAGAGACTTTGTTTCATTTCTATTTGCCCTTATGGTTTTGAGAAGTTTTTTATTTACTTGCTGACATTTAATGTATTTCTGTAGTAAAACATGTTTCAATCTTCTCTGTTTAGTTCAAGTCCCAAACACTCCTAAAATTCTAGCGAATGATGCTATCTACCATTATCAATCACTTTTTATAGAGGAATAAAGCAAGCGTGAGAGAAATTCAATAACATACCATAGGTCGTACAAATAAGTGACAATTCCATTTGCTCATAAAAATCCTGTTCATTACTTTCTAGTGTGCTGTTTCTTTACTGAAAGACATTGTTCATGTTTGGAGGGGTTTACAGTTTTTGTGGAGAGATAAGACATGTGAACAGACATCAGAATATAATACAATAAATGTCAAGAACAAGAAAAATAAATCACTGTGCAACAGGAATTCAGAAAAAAATGTTTTCCTGCCCATTTCGTTGTGTCTAAAACCCTATTTGGAATTTCAATATACAGTTTTCAGTGCTATAGGAAATTACTTCATCCATAAATCTAATCTTGATCAGAATTAACTCCTATTCTTCACACTCTTGGTATTTGACAGTATTCTGTGAAGTCTTTGGAGTGGAGTGGGCAATTAATTTGTATATGTTCATGACAACTGTCTTTTATGAGATATTTTAGAAAAATATAAAAGAATTTTAACTCAGCATATATCTATGAGTGCAATGGGTATTAAAGACATTCAAGAAAGTATTTTTATCTACATTTACTTTAGCCTTGGATGTGAGTGTTTATATATGGGCACTCTTGAATATCAAAAATGGTTTATAAATTTATCCACACTTGTTCAGACTTGAGCTGATGTTGAGTTTTTTCTTTTAACTCATTAAGGAATTATTACCCACAGCAGTTATACTCTTTGGGCCCAACGCACTAGCCATTTAGGGTCCCAGGAGGCAGAATTGCATAGCTGATCAGGGCTGCCTCTAGGACCATCTGGGCATGTTCCACTCCAGGCTGTGACACTCGCTTTAGATGCTACGTGAACTTGGTAACTTCCACTAAACTACTGCCTTAGTTCACTCTGCACTATGATAAAAATATGTGAGGCTAATTCAGACAGAGAAGAGGTTTTAGTAAACTTACAATTTTAGGCTGAAAGTTCAAGATTAACCAGCCATATGGTTACATCATAACATGGTGATAATAACTCATGCAATAGTACTGAGGAAGTGCATGCAGAAAACTCACATGGCAACAGAGGTCATTAGAGCTGAGGAAGCCAAACTTGCTTTATAATAACTCACTCTGTCAGTAACCCCTACAGTTTATGGGACCTAACCCATTCTTGCAGGAAGGGCATTATATTAATCCTTTCTAGGTCCCTAGTGCACTAATTACTTCTTACTAAGCCTCACCTCTCAATACTGTTATATTTTGGACCAAGCCTCTAGAATATGAACTGTCTGGAGATAAGCAATGTCCAAAGCACAGAAACTTCTTGGGTAATGGCAGAACATATCATTGTCATGAAGATTCTTTAAATTAGTATATACAACATATACAAAGCACTTAGAGTAATGTCTGATGCATAGAAAGGATTATATCATCATCTAACCCCCTTCTAGAAGCTTCCTACAGATACAATCCCTGATGGCTACATATATGTCCAATACTGTTGTTTTGCTTTTGTTTTGATTTTTTTGCTATACCCAAAGCTTCTTTAATATACTCATTATTTTATTCTGCATCCATTTATTGAGGATCTAGTATGCACAAAGCACAGTGCACAGTGCTTACAAAGCAATGGAGAGCAAAATCAGACATGATTACCTTCATGGACTTCTCATCATAGCAGAGTCATAAATCAACTAATTATACAAATAAACCAAGATTACAACTGTGAAAAGTACTGGAAAAGAGAGACACTGTGGTTCATCATTAAATTTGAATACAGAAGAGTTTAGCACCCCACAGAGCAAAATTGTGTGTTTCTTAAAGAATGCAAGTGCTGCAAAGCCAATGAAGGGAAGGGCTGCTCTGTGCAGAAACTGAGAACATCCTGAGAAGCTCATTAAAACCTTCCTTTTTGATTACACCCTGAGGATGGGAATCACTTCCTTTCTCCTCTCTCCTTGACACAACTTGCTCCAGAGGAATGCAAAGGATGGGTGTGCTCTTCCCTAACGTGAGAGTGAAAGGAAGCAGCATACCAAAGAGATGACCATACAGCCAATGCTGCAGCTGCTAATTCCACCTCCACCCTGTGGGACAACTGCTGAGCAATATTTCAAAGACAAAAGTTACAGGAAAGAAGGAAAAGAATGTATTTAACAACTTCCTTGACTGGAGGCTTGGATAAGAGGAGAGCACATTTTTAAACTGCATTTATGGCAGATATATAGGCATCTGAGCCCGGGTGTCACAAAGTCCCCATGTACATTTACACATGGAGCACATTCAGTTTCTCAGGGCATTTGAGAGGAAACCTGCGTGTTAACGCCTCGAAGGTTATATTTGTCTATCTCATGTGCACCTCTACTACCAGTTTACCGGAATGCTATAGATGTGAATTATATGCAGAGTTCCCTCTGCAGTTCTTTACCACCAGTCATTGAAAGGAAATAGCCTCTTCCTGAACTTTTAGTAATTATTAATCTCAGAAAAATATATTTCCTTTCAGCATTCCTTTAGAATTTAAATATGAATAGAAAGCATACCATATACCAGTAGCTTGCAAAAAAATTTTAATAGGGTGGAATTCAAGAGATCTATTGTACAACACAGTGACTACCGTTAATAACAGTGATTTGTATATTTGAAAATTTCTAATAGGTTCTGTGTGTTCTCACCTGCCAAAAAGATAAGTATGTGATGCATAGGTTAATGAGCTCAGTTTAGTCACTCCACAAAGTTTCAAAACTATTGTATACATTAAGTACATAAAATTTTGTCAATAAAATAGAAAAATTATGGCCATTTTTTCTTTGTATGTATTTGTCTCTTTCTGTCTGTGTCTGTCTGTCTATCTATCTATCTATCTATCTATCTATCTATCTATCTTTCTGATACAGGAATGAGAGAGTACCTCAAAATAATATGAGGAAAATATAACTCCCAACCTACTAGATTTCTGATACACCAAGTTTGTGTTCCCCCAAATGAAGGAATGAATTCTAAGGAACAATGGAGGTTAAGAGTAGGAAAAATTTATTGAGGGAAAGATAGCTTCTGTCTAAGATAGAAGGGGACCCAGAAAGTGAGTTACCCACAAGCCTACTTCTCAAAGGAAGTTTTATAGAGCAAATTCATGAAGTGGGTATGAAATCATGAGGTAGGTTTAAGGTACGTCAAAACTATGGGCAACCAATAAGATTACAAGTATAGTCGCTTAGGTAATATTGACCCAATGGGGAAGCAAGTCCCATAAAAATAGTGCATGGAAAGAACACGAACCTTTTCTGGAAAGTAGGGGTCAAGGTCTTGGTTCTCCACTCAGGTGATTGATGCCTCTTTAGAATATCAATCATTATTGCTTATCCCTGGAGAAGTAGGTGTTGTTACTTCATCTTTGTCTTGAGGCCTGGCCTTCAACGAATGAATGTGCCTCCACCCACAGTTATGATGTGTTCTCATCCTCTGCACTGACTCCTTTGAGAGCCTTGCCTTGTCTAAGTGCCTACAATATTTCTATCTAACTTAGCTGTCTATATCTATTTACTATGTAGTGCTCTAGCATTCTATATGTTCCTTCAAGCTTTTGCTTCTCTGGTGGTTAGCTGGTGGCTCTGCATTCTGCACTTAAGAATATTAAGGGATTATTTCCTGAGTGCCTACTATGAGTTAGCCAGGAATGTTCTTGAACTCATAAAGGCTGTAGTCTAGAAGTGAAGACATATATGAAACATATAATTAAAAGTATGATGAGTGTCAAGAAAAGAAGTACATAGGATATCATGGAATCATAAAAATAGCAATGGTAATAATGACTAAGATTAATTCCATGGTTACATGTGTAGTTCCAAGTGACTTATATGGTTTTTTTAATTTTAATGCACATATCATATCAATGAGGTAATGTACTATCACTTTTCATTTTATAGATGAGAAAACTAAGGCTTCCAGATAGAAAAGTTGTGGAGCATTTAAACCATGTAATTTGGTTTCTTCGACTCTAAGAATGCTAAGTACACTCTCATAATACAGAAGACTCTGCTTAGTCTTCCTTGAGAAATTGTACTGAAGTCTAGGATAACAGTCATAATTCTAAGATGAACATTATTTTGATACTTCTTTAGTAAAATAAGCAAGAACAAATATTAATCTGTTCAAGAATTAAGGTACATTGAAAATAAAAACAAAATGCCTCCAAAGGTAAGATGGTAGGATTCTAGGAAAAATGGACATTAGGAAAACACTTGGGAAATTCAAATAACAAGGAGGAGTCTTGTTAGCAGTAACGTGTGGACATTTTCTTAATTGTGACAAGTGTATCATGATAACACATTAGCGATAGGGAAACGTGTGAGGGAGCTACAGGGACTCTTCTGCATTATCTTTGCAACTATTATGAAATTTCAAAATTTACATAATAAAAAATAGTAAGAAAAAATAAAATGTTTGTTAGTCATTCAGCCTCCATTGTGCCTTTATTAGCTACAAATATTGTGATTCTCTAGAGAGAGTTGACTCTTTCTTCCCTGGTCTCTCTAGAACTTAGGTAGGGCAGGATGGCAGCAGCAACTATCTCTCTGGGTGTTTGTCATCATTTTTTCTAGGTCTCTGTTTTAGTTAGATTTGAACTGTTCCCCCAGAAGTCTCAAGTGTATAGAGGTATGGCTTTAGTAGGTAATAGGATCACAGTGCACTCTACTTATCAGTGGATTAAGCCATTGATGAATTCGTAGCTAAATGTACTGTGAGGAAAGGGGGTCCTGCTGGAAGAGGTGGGTCACTGGGGATGTGCCTTTGGAGAGCACATGTCTCGCTCTCACTCTTCCCTGTCTTTGTGCAGCCTGACTGGCCTGAGTTGAGCAGCTTTGCTCCACCATGCTTTCTGATATGCTGTTCCTGACTTCAGCCAGTCAAACGTGGACTGAAACTGTGAGCCAAAATAAAACTTATCTCCTTGAATTGTGTGTGTAGGTATTTGGTCTAGGCAACAAAAAGCTTTTACCTAGTGTGCCTCTTCCCTAGCCAGACTAGGAATCCACTTCGTTTGTGCTCTGTTATTTTCTATAGCTTGGACACTTATGTGCTCAGAAACATCTTCTTGTCATATTACTGCCATTGGCAAACAATATTTCTTTGTCTTGATTCCACCCAGCCAAACAGTTTTAGCTGTGGGATCTTCATGTAGCATGTTCATAATCAAGTCTTGGTGATAAGACTATCAGACCTGGACTCGTTCTGAAGGAGTCTCATTCTTGGTCTGTGGAAGCTGGCAGTTGGAAGTCTGAGATGCCCAGAACCTAAATGGCTCTTTTGCAAATAAATCATCTGCACAGACTTGTCTGCCTCATGCAGGCAGCATGTTATTGGTTTTGATCTCTTATTTTTGTTACAAGCAATTTGAGGACCGTCATTCTCTGCAGTACTACAAATAGCTCCTCATGGAAGAGGGTAAAGAAATCATAGCCAAGAGACAGAGCAAACAACCCAGCAAGCATCAGTTCAGAAGGAGGTCAGCTTTGAGCTGGGCAGGGTGGGTTACCTTCATTAAGTCCCAATGACTCTGTTGCTTAAATACTTCTCATATGTATCCCCTCTCTATCAGTCAAGATCCAACCAAGAAAACTTCTTCAAATACTTTAGAAGAGAGATTTTCATATAAAGCATTTATTGTGAAGGGGATGGAAAAGGTGAGAAGCCAAACAGGAGACAATGAGGGCGCTCACTGTTAGCCACAGCAGGAAACCACAATGAACCCTGAGCTGGAGGGACAAAGGGAGGAAGTGGGGCTCCCAGAGGCGAGGCAGGGTCCTTGAGTAGAAGCCAGGACTGTGGCACGTGTGAGTGGAGACATCTGAGCCAAGGAGGAAACACAACTGCTGCTTGAAGAGTCACCTGAGGCCTAGAGGGAAAAAGACTCTGGATTTTTCTTCCAGCCTTTTAGTTTCCTGTCAATAAATAGCAGTATCTAAAGCTAATCAAAAGCCAGCTTACATGGAAGCTCAGTAAATATAGCCCAGAGAACAGAGCCCCTCTGTTGGAGACCACAGAGGCACTACTCCTGTTCAAGCCGAGATCGTCAGCTCCTCTTTCTCGTACTATTGCAGAATCTGCACAACTCTTCTCCCTGACCTAACAATCTCCACTTCCCTTTAATTCTGCTGCAGCTAGAGTGATATTGGTAAAACATAAGAGTGTATGTTGAGGCCCTGTGAAGCCTAAGTTTTTTATCATGACAGGAAAACCTTGTCTCTGGTCTCTGTCCTCTTCTCTGGCTTCATTTAGCACAACTTGCTCAATGGCTTGAGTGCAATGAAGATTATTGTGGACAGAGAGCAGTGTTGGCTACTTAAGTGTTTGCCACTTTGAGGATGTTGGAAGAAGACTCTCTTGCCCAGATGTCAGGAGCATCGTGGGGATGCAGCAGGAAAACCAATTAAAGGTGCCATGCTCATGCAGCTTCAAAGTGCTCCTGAAGAACAGAAGAGGACCTAGCAAGTGCATGGAAGACTGCTTAGAGACTCCTAGGAAACCAGTGGGAAGAGAAACAGAATGGTTTTAGACAGATAGCAACTAGGTGGGACATAAGTCAGTGAGAACGGGGTGACTCTTAATGAAATCCATCAGATGGCCTAAGTTTGAGGAATGTGAAAGTATATTTTATAACAAAATTCCACATCCAAAGGTATTGCTTAGGCTACTGTTACTAAAACTAATTTACCAGTCAACATTTAGTAATCATATATTCTACTAGATACCTAGCAGAATGTATGATTATGAAGGGCTAATTGCTGATAGGCACTGGATGTTATTATCCAGGCGCTTGATCAAAATGAAGGAAATTGACATATATATGCCTCTTAGGGAAAGTCAAGTTCTAGAAGATATAGTGAATGCAATAGCCAGTAGAAATTATGACTCTGAGAAATTAGAGAAAATTTCCATGAACTCTGCATAATTTCCAGATTTTTAAAAATACCTCTATTGATCATGATCATACCACAATACAAGCAAACTTTCTTTGAACTTCATTGGTGTCTTTCTGAAATGTCAGTCTCCTTTACTGTGAGAGTAGAGAGTTTATTACCAGTAGAAAACCATTTATTGAAGTAACAGTGTGTTATTGGATGGATTATACAATGTGTTTCACTGGACAGATTACACAATGTGCTTCACTTTTTTTCCATAATATTTCTTGAACAGTTGAGGAAAATGAAGCTTAATAGGTTAAGTGACACCCAAATCTGCACAGCTAGTGGAGGAATTGGGATTTAGACCTAGGCCTCCTTCTAGTACCCCACATTTTTTATCTGTCATTAGACAATTTTCAGTAAGAATTACTTAATATTGAATTCAGATTTCTACACTAAGAATGTAGAATGAGATTAGTCTGTATTTCTAAGTAGAATCCCCCTAAGAGTCTCTACACAGATTCTTAAAAAACATACAGTTCGTTTGAAAGCTTTATTTCCTATTGGATTTTAAATACCATTTAACCTGTATCTCTCAAACTTCAGATATGACTATTACATCCTTAAGTTGCCTAGTGTTTGGAAAACTATATTTCTTATGTTATTTTGAGTCTTCAGCAAGAAACACTGATTAATAAATATTATGGTTATACATTGTGAAATGTCCCAGGAATGTAGATTCTGAGATGGAACTAAATAAGCAGATATTATTTAGGGAGTGCTGTTGAGAATTAAGCCCCTAGCAGAGAGAGAAAGCAGCAGAACTCACCAAAGGGAAAAATGGAGACAAGCAATAATCTCACCAACAGCCTAGTCAAACTGGTTGGAAAGTCTGGAGCTAGGATGAACATTCTGAGTTGGGCTGACTTGGAAAAAAGAGGCTTCTTGTGTTGATCAGTTACTGGATATTGAAGATTAATTACTGGAAGGAGGTGTAACAGTGAATGAGAACTTAGCCAAGATAATCCCAAAGCAGGATTGACAGGGAATACCATTTTGCGTACCATTCCCAAGGCTATCAGGGCATTCACCATGGTAGCAAATGAAATTCTTAGTAAATCTTTGTATATAGAAAAATATATGCTTAAAGAATTATAACAAATGTTATATAATTATATAACAATTATATAAATATGTAAATATATAAATATGTGAATGAATATGTATTTTATGTAATTATAAAATACATATTTTTTGTATAGGCAAATGGACTAGGCAATCCCTGGCTCAGGATGACAGTTGGACTTAAAGGAAGTACATTGGTCATTGTAGAATTTAGAGTAAAAATGTGGGGTGCCTGTCCCTATTTCAAGAGGGAAATAAACCTTTGACTCCAAGAGGCTTTTCTGACTCTGACCACAGAAAGGTAAGATGTATTCCTGTGGTACTCATTAAAAGAATGCAAAGACTGGTCATGTGACTGTGCATATTGTACTAGGTGAATAAGACGTGCTAGCTAATAGAGTTTGTTTTTGCATGTTCATCAGTTCTAGAAGCTAATACTAAGTGAAGACAGAAAAATTATAAAATTAACATGTGGCAAAAAGGAGTGCTTTTTAAAAACAAGCCTTTGTTCTTCAGGGAGTTGCATCAGCCTTCTTTCTATTTACTTGGTAACTTATTTTCCAATTTAGCTATTTTTTATCAACAAATACCTAGTTATATGCCAGAATACTGACAAAGCATGTTAGTCAATAAATTAACACAATTAACTACAGTTGATAAATCTAGAGCCTTCACATATCCATTAAAGAAAGGAAGGCTTAAGGTGTTCATTCCTTTTGGGTTCAGTACATGGATACTGGGAGACTCATCCTTGCAGTTTCTCTGTCTCTCTCACTCTTTCCATCCCTGGGTCTGATTCAGCATTGAGAATGAAAAACACTTGAATCCTAGTGACTTCTTAAAGCACAGTCCCTAGTTTCTGGTGTTCAACTGGCAGGTAAACTATGTGCATCATGACTGAAAACACAAATAACTTCAATCTTGTTATAATTTGTGTCTAGATGCCCCCCCAAAGCCTCCTGTGGTCATAAGGCTTTTCAGAGGTGGTTAAATCTACAGTATGTGATTCTGTGACTAAGGGTGTGCGATCACTAAATCCATCCACTGATTGGCTTAGTGCAGCACTAATCCCAGTGGTCTGGATAAAATAAAAGGGGGCAGGAAGATGCTGTTAAACTCTATTGCTACTTTGCTATCTTCTGGCTGTCATGAATGGATTCCCCGTTATTGCTTTTGTTGTCTTCTACCTGCCATGAACGTTGTCTCTGAAGCTATCCTGCCTTGGAGCCTACTGACTGTGAACTGAAACCTCTACAAACTGTGAGCTAAATAAACCTTTCCTCTTTAGCTTGGGGTGTCAGGTATTTTGTCTCAGCAATGATAGAAAAGTAACTAAGACAAATCTGTTCAGGTGGTGCTGCAATAGACAAAAGAGGATGCCTTAGCTGAACCAACTGTACCATGAGTGAGTGAGTGTAGATGGCCAAAGTTATCTGAAGAACATCACCCATCTAAAGTGAAAATCTGGGGCTGAGGACTTATCTCAGTGGCACAGCGCCTGCCTGGCAAGCGCAACATTGTGAGTTTGATTCCGAGTACCAGAAAAAAACCAAAAAAATAAAACAAAACAAAACAAAAAAATAACAAAAAAGTGAAAATCACCCTCATTATTGACACTTTTTCCATTGGTCTTTCTTTGCCTGAACCTTTGGACAATCAATTATGTATGATTTAGCTATTTTTTTATATAGGAAATTTTAGGCATACCCCAAAGTAGTGAATGAATCAAGTATGTTTCTTTAGACTTGCAAAGTTTATTTTTTGTATTCATTCATTCATTCAGTCAGCCAGTCTAAAGTCACTATTCATTTATGTAAGTAATTATATGTGGTTAGACAATGCAAGGACTTGCTCTAAGGCTGAAGTGCAAAATTGTTGTCGTGTAGACTGCATATTGTTTAAAATTCAGAGCAGGGCTGAAGGTATACCTTGGTGGTAGATAGTATGCTAAGCATTATAGGGCTCTAGATTCAATCTCCAACACACACACACACACACACACACACACACACGCACACACACATGACCACATCAGAAACAAAAAAAAAAAAAAACAAAAACTTTCATATCTAGAATGGTAGAATTTTAGTTGGCCTGATTATCATTATAAGAAAATGGCAGATAACTGGCTTCTGTTCTGTTTTTTCCCTAGTTTTCTCAAAATACAATCACTTTAATTCAGCAGTTTGTCTCTCTTCCTACTTCTCCCTTACTTTGCAAAATCATCCTTTGGGAGAGTACTCTAATTTATTTTCTTTCAGTGTATTTTAAACTTTACAAAGCTTTCATTATCTTGTTCTAATTCCTTCTCTCAGACCTGTAATTTTATTCCATTTTTCCTATTTGTATACTAGAAAAAACCTTTATTTTAACCTCTAATATTCTACTAGGGGTAATGTGTTCTAGAGGCTCACTTCTAAGCATCAATAGACTTAGTTTTTTGTTGACTTGTTTTGTGGCCATGGGCAAGTCAATCTCCCTGAACTGCAATTTTTCCATTTATAAAATGGGATAATAATACTTTCCTCCCACACGCCTTGAATGTTGTGAGAATTAAAAAGATAACATTTGCAAAGTGCTTATAAAAACATAGAGTCTTTCATCTAAGGAAGGAGCTCAGAGTGTTATTATTTTTGTTGCTATTGATGGCCATGTTCCCACATGGCTTTATTTTTATGATGTACTTAACTGGACTAGTGTTGAGTCACAGAAATGAGAGATGGTAAAGATTTATCAGGTCAACTGGTTCAAACTCATTGTAGAATTCTTTCTTTTCAACAAGCTGTTGTTCTTTTGTCTTTCCATTTTTGAGTCCCAAAACATCAAACACTGCATGGTCCATTTCTTCGTGCTTGACAGCAGAGCTGTTCTAAAGAGCAGTTCCAGTGGCACCTTTTGATGTAAGTATTTTCTTAATGACCAGATTGGAACAGCTCTTTGAGCCTGTGACAGGAGGAAATTTTTGCTCAATGTGAGAGTTACAATTGTTTTCAGGACCCTTTTATTGCCTTCCTGGGGAAATAGAGTCACAGTCCATTAGCTCTTCTTCTGATGATGTTCTTTACAATGTTCACCCCAAACATTCCATCTAGAAATTTCATTACGTCTGGCTCAAGGAACAGACCAAATCTTACTTCCAGATATCTTATTTCAAATGTAGTTAAACTCCTTTCAATTCAGTCCTAGGAGACTAATTTCAAAGAATGTGTTTGCATCAGTTTTGTGAGCTGCACAATTTGCTTTTGGTAGCTCTATAAGCTATTACTGACTATCAAGAGATTTTTAACAAATGACAGTACAAAAATATTTATTGAATTAATAAATGAATCATTCATATTATAGGTAACTTGTTTTTACCTAACTCAGTGGGACAATCATAGTTGCTTCAGTTGTTTTGGGTTAGCATACCTATCTGTCTATCTGTCTATCTATCTATCTATCTACCTATCTATCTATCTATCTATCTATCTATCAAGAATAAAGTGCTACAAAGTATCACTACATATGATACTGATATCACTGTTATCCTGACAAAAGTATCACCCGAACGATACCTAGATTTTTCAAAAGTCAGTCGACTACTATGTATTAGGAGCTGAGAATAGGTGCATAAGTCAAGCAAACATATTTGTCCTCTTCTAATGTTTGCTACCACTTCAGCCAGGAAGAATTTTTTTCATTTAATGAGTTTATTTTTCATTCTTTTGCTAGGGAGAGTAAAGTTAAGATAAAATCAAAATCTAATTAATTTACTTTCTTCTGCTTATGGTAGCTTAATTAATTACTTGAACATATTAATCCATTGGCTAAAACTAAACTTTTGTGTGCTAATGATTATTCTTGAAATATAAATTATTATCCTCAAAACAAAATTTATTTCATTAATTTAAGTGAAAAGTTTTTGGTTTTATTATTTTTCTTTTTCTTTTCAGTTTAGCAGAGGATTTTTAAATATGCATTCTGGATTAGGGACTATACTGTTTGGAAATAAAATACTGACAGTAACAAAGAAACCTAAGATTCTCATATGAGGAAGTGAATGTAACACTCAGTAACACTTGCTTCTTGCCAGCATCCTTCCACATACTTAAAGGAAAACTTATACACAAATAAGCAAAGCTTTAAACAAAGTTTTCTTTTCTAGCATTATTCTTACTTTAGTTTAGATAGTTTTTAAAATTTTTTAAATTAGGGCAACAGATGAATACATACAGATGGTATGTATTTGCAGATTTTGTTTCTTATCAGTTCCTAAATTTTCTAAAACCCCCAAATTTTGAACAGTTACTAGCCTTCTCTAATAAAGACTCTAAGGCTAGAGAGATAATTCCCTTCTAACCTCAACCAGCCAAGGCACTAGATAAAGCTTTTGAAAACTTCATGGAGAAGATGAGGCTTTCCATTATGAGATACAAAAGAAACTTAGACATGTAACTTCATTCAAAACTTTTTGAATGTTTATCTATTGAAACTGGATTACACAGCTTTTGGCATTTCAAATATTTTTATGTGGTTCATTTTCCAGATTATGAAATTGTTGGTGGTCAACTTTCTGGACGCTCTGCTCTTTAATTCCTTTTCTCTCAGCCTACTAGCTGGATAGTGAGAAGGGTGGTGGTGATTAGCTTGCCGAGTTAGTAAAGAGCCCTGTAATACTGAATAATTGTTTCTTTGATGTGTACTGTGGTTCACATGCTTAAGATATTTAACTCAAGACCAATTGAGTACCAGATTTGGGAAAGGGAAGTAAAATTGCTTTAATACTGTAGAACATGATCTGGCAAATCTCAGTCTAGACTTTGTCATTCTTTTTCTTCACCTTTTTGTTTTTTCAAACTTCACACAGCTAGTCTTAGCACTTAATTAGTAAATTCCTGGCTTAGACATATGAAAGCAAACAATGTCATTGTGAGTCCATGATTCATCTTACCTGTTATGATTTTCTTTTCCAGATAACTGAAAACGTAATGGCACAATGTAACTACCATTTTGGACAAAAATGCATTTTTGTGCCTTTAGACCTACACCATTAATTTATTAGTTTAATGGATTTAATTTAGTGTCTACCAAATTATCATTTGCCAATATTCTCATTTCTGTAAGAAATATTCCTGTTAGGTCAAGCTCAAGGGTTGTCAAGGAAGGGTATAAAGCCTGGAGTTGAACTTCATTAATTTTGTTCCTCTATGTAATCACCAATTTATTACAGTGAACTTTTGTGTAATAGAAAATTATTATCTCTTTATAGATTTCAGCAGTTTAAAATGGGAAGAACTTTGTTTGAGCTGTTGAGGATTTAACAGTCAGTTAAATTTTGTCCTTGGGTGCATTGTACCAGGTTTTGTAATCTCTGATTTGGAGAGAGAGCAGTAAAACTGGGATACAGAGAAGTCAGGGGATCCCTGTGGTCTGGGCCTTATTTTCAGTTGTGGCAGCAGGTTGATGAGAGAGAGGATGAACTGCCATGAGAAGCAATGATAATGAGTGGATTCCTACTCTTAGGCGAAAGTATAACCACAGAAAGATAAAATAGGATGATAAAATCCTATGAAAATACCACCAATACATGAGTTTTGTGCCTCTTACATATGTGCATATTTTATTGGATTCAAATTCAAGTTAATGCACACTTTTTCCAGCTCTACTATTTGACAGCATAAACTTTGATTTTTATAAAAGTAATCAATAGTTTTATACATCTTTTCCCCCAAAACAGTTGCATGGTCTTTCTTTGTCCTGTACCAAGATTTAGCATTTTCCAGGTGCAGTGGATGTGCACTAGGGAAGGGTTCCATGCTGTGTCCTTGCTGGGCTAAATTTAGCAGGTGGATAGATGAACAGCGGTCCTTGTCTTCTACAGATAGATCTCCTCCTCCTGATCTGACTCATGTTTACCTGAGCTCCCACTTCTTCCTCTTTTCTTTGAGTTTTGTTTTTCTTTTTTCTTTTGTTTTCCCAACAGAAATGCTTTTACCTACAACTCAACTTCTTCAGAATTGTTCTTGGCTTACCTTGTGCTTTCTTTACAACCATGGTTATGACATTTCATAACTCATGTGCTTCTCTTTGATCTACGTCGTGAAGTTCAGCACTCTTTTCTTGCACTCTGAATTCCTGGTCTACACAAGCTGTGCAAGATCCCTTTTCAGCTAATCTCTTGGTTTACCTGCCCTTTTATATTTACCTAACTTGTACAGTTCAGCCTCATTTAATTTATTGTCAAAATAATAACTCTCCCATAACTTCACCGTTCTGTTTGTTCTGATGGGTTTGAGCATTATATTATTCAAGATAAACTGATTTGCATTCCTAATAATTGAAACATTAGAAGATTTCTTCAAAATGACCTCGGAGTGTCTCTCACGCATTACCATCTTCATCTTTCATGTTATATTTATTTTAAAAACATAGGTAGAGCTGGGCATGGTGGCACACACCTGTAATCCCAGCACTTGGGAGGCTGAGGCAGGGGTGTTGTTGCAAGTTTGAGACCAGCCTGGGCTACAAAGTGTGCACAAGGCCAGCCTGAACAGCATAGTAAGACCATGTCTCAAAAATGAAAAGATAGATACAATCCAATCATTCAATTGTAAGATTTAAATATGAAGTAGAGGCTAATTGCTTGCACCCAATGGACAGAAATTCTGAAAACTGGCTCAAGCTTCATTTTGAATGAGAGAAAATATATCTTTTTATTCTGCATTTTCCTTCCTTTTGGAAGAACTATTTGTATAACACAATTACATTATTTTGATTTATTTCAATAATACTTAGCATATTAATGTACACTAATTAAATCTGAAACTAGAAGACAGAAGAAATGCTTTTGTCCTTGAGAAGGTGGGCATAGACACTTTATAGTAAGTGCTGTGATAGATGATAAAGAAAATATCCTAACTAAGACATGAGAGGTTTAATCTGACTGAGTTGATGTAGAGCGCCTCACCAAGGAGGCTGCGGAGGACTGGAATGGGGATATGTGGAAATGGGATCACTGCCTCCAAAGAGATCCCTGAGCTATTTTTTTCTCAACTCCTGGTCCATCACTTCAGTGTCTATTTTCAGCTCTAACTTAGCTTCTAAAGATCTCACCTCATAGCTTAAGAGTGTCTTTTTTAGAAGACACCTGACTATGAACACATCTATGCATTATAAATACAATTTTAGTCCTCAGAAAATAAATTTAAGAGAACTCCTAGTGCATTGTGAGAAATTCTGTCCAGAAATTGTGATGGAAATAATACATAAAAATGAGAGAATTTAGGAAAACAATTTCTGAGTTTTGAAGTTATATGTGTGCCTGAGAGGTATATTATAAACACTTTTTTTCCTAATCTTGCTTCTCAATCTTGTGATTATCCTTCTGAGACAGTCATATGGGCCCACTTCCTCCAAATCAGCACTGGAAGGATGCTTGGGGCAGACCACCTTGAGGTGATAATTGCCTTCCTCAGGAGATGGTCACATGTGCCAGATCCTCTGGGAGGAAATGAATGAATAGCCTATTGTGCCTTGAAACTCAGACAAGAAATTCTGAAGTGAATATCCAAACTGTTAAACCTCAGAGTAATCACACCATTGCTGTGGCCAGCACTCCACCCTTCCTAGAATCAGTGAACTCTTCCCCTGTAGAAAATTACATAAACATTTGACAGTTTCCTTCTGTCTTCAGAACTCTATTTGTCTGCCAAGATTATGCTTACTTGCACTAAAATTTTGGTCAGTTGCAATCTCTATTAAAACACTGTTCATTGCACGTTTTCCTCTGATCGCTCATTCATAATCTCCTGATTTTATGGCCTCTGGGGTCTCTGGGATCAAATACTGGCCTGAGAGCTGTCAACAGGGAGGAGGGGTGTGCTGGTGTCTTTTCTACCTACACAGCATGTCTTACCCTGGTGTTGCCCCAGCAGAGCCTCGCTGTGTCTTCTCTATCAACTAGAAGCTTTTTGTCAAATCTGGGCTGAGGAAAAACTCAGAGGGTATAAAAGGGCATTCCTGTTCATGAGCACAATCAATAGCTCTATATAGTATATGTACCCTGTAACAGAGACAACTATTCTCTCCCCTGCTATTCATGGGCAATTCTCCATTCCTTACCTCTTGATAGAATTTCTATGAGGGAGGGGTACAAAACTGGGAAAGTTTCACTACTTTCTCACCTCTATTAAATAACTTGTCTTGGTCCAGTAGCACCGTATTACCATACTGCTTTTAGAAATAAAATGTTCTTCTTTCTTCAATAGATAAATGCCGTAGAACCGTTTGCATCTCCCTCCATATATTCCCATCTGTTGCAGATTGGGTGACAATGAGATATTATGAGAGGAGTTTAGAGCATGAGGTATTTATTATTGGAGATCCTTGGGAACACCAGCTCTGAGGAGATGGCAAAAGAAAAAGATTGAATAGAAGGAGATATTGAGCTGAGACACAAACATAAAATCTGCTTTGGTCAATCCCACAGAGGTCTTTGGAGCTATAATGGCCTTTTGAAGGGGTCCTGAGTTGGGCAGAGATGACCACATCTTTATACTCCTGTTTCAGTCACTAGGGGTGAATACCAATGCCTAGCTTCATAGCCTTGGGCAAGAGAACACCCTGTAGCTGAAGCAGTCTCTGAAGGGGTTGACAGTTGTCTGCCTTCTAACAGCATTTAAGGAGCTGGAACAGGAGTCTTTTATTAAAGAGAGCTCTGGTGGTATATCACATTGTCCATCATACTTCATCACTTGGACCATTCAGATTTGCTTGTCAATGTTTGTATACATAGGAAGCAGCTCTTTAATATTCTGTTGGATTTCTTTTCTTTAGGTAAACTGAGAGTACAAAGTTAGTGGACCAAACTATAGCCCAATATTCCGGCTGGTCTCAGGGTCACAACATAAGCTCATTATCTCCTTCTTTCACTGATGATCCTAGATTTTTCTCACTTGCATCTAGCATCTCTGGTAGTCCCAGTTGCTTACCTGATGATATAATCCATATCATCAGCCTCCAGGCCTCTTCGTCTGTGGCCACCATGCTCTTCTTACCGCACATTTCCATTTGCCATCATCACCGGGCAGGAGAATACTAAGAAGTGTTCAAGTTACCTAGGTGCCATGTTTACTTATCCCTGGCCATTGTGTTAATAGTAGCCCTGCTTTACCAAAACAATGACTCTTCCTTTTGCCACCTGGTTCCTAGTCTAAGCCTAATGTTGTCAGAGTTTATAATAAAGTGGGATTGTTATAGAGTTATAATAAAGTGGGATTTTATAATAAAGTGGGGAACATAAATATTCCCCCTTTGACAATTAAGGAAGGAAAGGTTTGTTTAGCTCACATTTTGTGGCAGTTTCGGTCTGTAATCAGGTGGCTCTGAGACAGGGTGGCACGGCTCAGGAGCAAAAGTTCAAGGCAGCAAAACAGAAAAAACAACAAGAGCAAAGGTGGGGGGAAGCAAGGCTCTTTTCCTCCCTTATATTGTGTGCAGGCTGTCCACCCTAGGGTGAGTCCTTTACACCCACACCATCTCCATGCCCTCCTCTTGTACAGGAGGAGGATATCTATAAAGTGAGCACCCTGTCCCCTTGCTGAGTCACTTAGTCAACCTAAATTCTCAAATTGACACAATGTGTGAACAATAACAGGTCTTTTGAATCAAAGTATATACTGGTTCTGGTTGATGATACTCCATCTTGGTAAAGCACTGTTCATGAACTTTCAATTATATCGTTAGAAGTTTATTTTAATGTACTCTGAAGTTACCATTTCTATTTAGTGAAGTAGGTATATTATACACCTAGAGGGTCTCATGACTATGATCTGTCTTTCATATCTACTTTTCTGTATAGTTAATTCCCTTGATGCATTGTTATGTGAGATCTCATCCCAGTTGCTCAAATACTCCAAAAATCCTTGGACAGTGGTGCTGAAGTCCTGTTCACAAAAGAGGCAAAGCAAGTAGAAAGTTGGTCTCTTCACAGGTTGGTGCTATGATAGTCAGTGTTGATCTCTTGCTAGCAGGTTGGATATTCAGAGAAACAATAGCTAAATTAACTTGGTTAGGGGAAACTCATCATCTTAGATGCATCCGCAGCCTTCATTCTTACCATCTTAGCTACTGTGTTTATGGAACCATTGTGCCATCTTTCAGGTAGACAGTGACCAAAGCAAGTTTATGTGTTAGCTGTTTGAGTCATTTTGACTACCTGGTTAGTTTGTACCTCTTTCTTGCTGAGTGCTATTTTATGGGTGTATTTTTGATGTAAGGATTTTTATAATTTGAGCACAATCTCATGTTTGCCTCTACCCCAGCTCTCCCTGTTCCTGTTCTTCCTATTTTTCTCTCTCAAGGTTCTGATTAGATTGCCGTAGCCACTTGTCATGGCTGATATCGCTTTCTACAATAAGTAAACCGTCAGATGCAGAGAAGTAACTTTGCATATCTTCTGGGGACTTGTGGAGATTTTAAATTTTGAATACTGACAGCATATTCCCCAAGTGATAAATTTACCCTTATGTGATAAATTCTGCCTTATCCAGCCATATGTTATAGTTGCCATGGTCAAAGTCCTGCTGGCTCATTCTGGCTAGGTTTTTATATCTCTTTTGGGTTATAATGTCTTTCTTCTCTTATCAGGGGTAGTATGCCTCTGGCTTGGTTGTTCTGCCATGTAATTTAGCTCTCTGCTAACTAGCCAGAAAGGGAAGTGGGGCATATCTCAGGGAAGTCACAAATTATCTTGCAGGAGCAAGGCTTCTGCTTTTTCTTCCTGTGAGGCGGGATGAGAGAGGTGTTAACTCTTGGTGGGGGTGGGAGCACTTCTGAAGTGTCATAGGATTTTATGGCATCTAAAAATTCAACATTTTTGTGAACCTCCAAGTAGCTTTCTATACAGTGCATCAGGATCTTTTTCTTTTTCAGCCAGATCTGTAATTTTGGCATGCAAGATCTGTCTTGATTAAGAAATTTTCAGAGCTAGACTATTCTATTCACTTCTAGTCCTGGCCCTCAGATTTCTCTGTCCTCTTATTGAAAACAGTGAAATTCTTTTCATATGCTACCCAAAGAGCTCTCTGGTTTCATACTTGCTTTCAGGGATCTCTAAATTTCTCTCAGCCTTTGCTATCTTTCTTCCAGATCAAGATTAGAAAATAGCTACATAATTCTATTGTTCTTACAGTTTGTATTGCCTCTTTGTTCTTCAAATACCAGATACATAGTACTTCCTGGTATATCCCACTCACATTTCTACCATCCCAGGTCACCAGTGAGAATTTGAATTATTGGACCTCCACGTGTGTCAGGGCTACCTGTCCTCCATGTATCCCCAGTGAAGCAGCAGGTAATGCTGTTGCAAACAGCATCTTATTTTCAACATATACAGACTTCCTCTGGTGTCACGCATCACAGGGAAGGTTTCCCAGGAAGCAGAGTCTTGAAATGAGGATTAAAGTATTTATTAAAGAAGGTTCTGTGGGCTGACTCCTGTGGAAATAGGGATGGGTAAAAGAAGTTCTTCTGAAGTGCAGGCTTGATTATAGCCTCAGCCAAACTTACAGTGACTTCTAAAAGCTAAAACGGCCCTTAACAAGTATTCTGAGCTGGCCCCAAAGTGGTCAGGTCTTTACACCTCTGTATGGATCAGTTATTGCATGTGGGTGTCCCTAGGAAAGAGCATGACCTTGAATGAGAGGGCTTTGTAGCTGAAGCAGCCCTTTGAGAGGCTGACAGCTAATATCTGCACACATAACTCCCAAGGAGCAACAAGGAGCTCCCAAGGATCACCTGGAGCAACAAGGCCTCAAGAAAGAAGGACCTGGATGATAGAACTGATCCTTTTAGGGAAATAACAATTACAACAGCTTTGCAAGTAAATTTCAAAATGACGGTCCCATATTTTTACATGACTCCATTCCCTTGCACATTCTGCTTGTTCTACCCCAAATGGCATTTTCTCTAGTTTTAATTCCTTTGTTAATTAACTAGGAAATGTCCTTCAAGCAATGACTTTGTAGGAAAGCCTTTGCCAGCCAACTGCCCTTTCTTGCTTCTGAGTTTCCTTGGACCGTATGGTTCCTGACTGAGTAAATGTCCTGGAGTCTCTATGATGTTTGACATATCATATGTTTACAGTTTTAACACTTGTTAAAACTAGTTAACTAGTTATTTGTTATACTTTTAAAAAGTATATTTTAAAATATAATATATTTTAAAAGTGTAATATATTTGTTAAAATTAGCTAACTAGTTATTTGTTATACTTTTCTTGGGTTATGAATTTCTTGAGGATGATAACTTTTTCTTTCATTTGTTTATATCTAAAAACCAGAATCAGGAGGGCTGGGGATATAGCTCAGCAGTACAAGTGCCTGACTGGCAAGTGCAGGGTCCTGAATTTGATTCCTGGTACCAAAAAAAGAAAAAAAAACAAAATCAGTATGGTCCCTTTTGAATATGATATATATTAAACACACAAGCCCATAAAAATGTCATCATTCATGTCCTTGTATAAGGGCATAGAACTAGAGTCAAGAAACTCGATTTGAGACCTTCCTTGGTTATAAACTAAAAATAGATAAGTCACTCAATCTTCCCATGTGGGTTTCACATCCATAAAAGTAGGTAAGTTCGCTTCTCACTTTAGATGAATATTATAAAGGTAAAAAGTCATGATGTGTAAAGAATTTAGAATAACAAAAGGCCTACACAAATGCCAGGTATGAGTACTGTTTATTACTCTGTATTCACCCATGCAATATTCATGTGCTGCCTATAAATGGATTACTTACCTTTATAATCCTGATTTAATCACAGACGTAGATGCTTCACTGTCATTGTAGCACATCTGCTATGTCTTCTTTAATCCTGTAGAGTGAACACATGTGTATTTAGAAACTGGAAAATAAATGAGTAATTGAAAACTACCATCCTTAAAGGAAAATGCTAGAAGCGCAGAATGCTGGTCACAGAGTATCAAAAGATGTTTGGTTATGGTCTCTGACAGAAAAAAGCTAGTAAATTGTGGAAGCAACCCAAATGTCCATCCACCGAGGATTGGATAAGAAAATTGTGGTTCTTTTATATAATGGAATATTACTCAGCTATAAAGAAAGATAAACTCGAGGCCTTTATAGGTAAATGGTCACAACTAGAGACCATACTCATAAATGAAATAAATCAAACATACATGTGCAAGCAGTGCATTGTCTCACTAGTGTAAAACCTGAAAGAGTTAATTTAAACTAGGAGGTATGATAGACATTGTGAAATGATAAGAAAACGCTCAAGGGTAAAGGGCAAGTGGGATGGGGGAAAAGAGAAGGTAAAGAAGGAGAAATTTTGTATGTATGCATATACAGGATAGTTAACATAGTTGTTCTACTGTATTCTATTTCTTCGCTGAAAGAAACTGTCAATGAGTCCTTGATTGATCAGTATTGCATGTCTCTATCTGTTTTCATGAGAAACCACTTTAAAGATATCAACATGTAATACAAGCATTATTAAATTCCTACCACTTTGTTTGTAATTCTGTATTGTCTATACTGTTCTTTTGCTATTTTGTAAAAGGTTGTCTGTCTGTTAATGTTTTCCTCCTTTTATTTTTAAAATTAAAAAAAAGAAAGATGCTAGTATGCTAGAGGAAGACAAACACGTGGCAACATTAAGTAAAATATTACAGTGTCTATCTTATACATATAAATAGGATATAGAACAGGTACAAAGTGATTGGGTGATGACTTAGCCTTCAAGGAGAAGATTCAACTGACTTGATCTTGAGAAAGGTCTGATCCAATCAGGCAAGAGCTGAGGGACATACAGTATGAGCAGAGTCACAAAGGAGAAAGACAACTGGACAATGCTGAACAACTGTGTGGCCTGAATAACGGGGAGCAGGGAGCGGGGAACACACAGCGACATGTGGTCCCTACCTCGGCATTATAAAGGCAGCACTGGATATGCCCTGTATGGTACCCTCTTCTGAAATACTATCCCAGACCTTGCAGGAATTTTTTCTCTCCTTACAGGCACCTCAGGTAGAGCACAATGGGTTTACCAACTTGCTTTTGCTTTGCTTCTAATATATCTGTCCCAACCAAGATGTTGGTCCTTCTGGGATAGAGATTCTCTGTTAGGTTTTAGAATTATAACTGACCCACCATAAACATATGTTAAAACGTATATAAAATGATAAAGTATCTTAAAGCATTTAAGTAAATAAGCAAGGCATCAGCCATTTAAGATAGCTTTATATTTAAAAGAGAAATTTATCATGAAACATGACCAGAATTATAGTCTGGGGACCTAGGTTCAACCAGTCAGGTACAAACTGTGATTTTAGACCTGTGGTAAACCTTTCTAACTTCAAAATAATCACTGACACTTGTCACTCAATATTGTTGTGAGAATTATGGAATTTATGTGTATAAAAGGGCATTAGTTTTTATATATTAAGTGAAATTCCACCCCAAACTCACACTTAACTTTCTTTGTTATATTAATTGCAATTGTACTCATTTCTGTGGTCGGACTGTGTCTCCCACAAAGCATGTGTTGGAAACTTCATGAATAGATTAATGGAGATTAGAAAAGGGTTTGTGTGAGGCTGTAAGTTTCACCTTTAGGCTCTTTTGTCCTTTCTACCTTTCACAGTGACATGATGCCACGCAAAGACCCTTGCCAGATGCCAGCTGATTGATTCTGTGCCTCACAGCCTTCAAAAATGTAAACTAGTAAATTTCTGTTTATTAAAATTAATCTTGGCATTTCACAATATCTATTGTACATTTAGACCTTATTTACTCTTTCAGTTTCTCACACCAGGGAGACAATGCGATGTTTACACGAGTCTAATTTATTGCACTCATGAGTGTAGTCTCAAGTTGCATCCATTTACCTATGATGAGTAAAGTCTCAAGTTTATCCTTCTTTATGGCAGAGTAATACTCTGTTGTATAAAAATATCACAACTTTTTAATCTATTCCATGGTTGATGGACATTCAGGTTGTTTCCAAGATTTAGCTATTACAAATTGTGTTGCTATAAACATGGGTGCACATATATTGCTGTGGTATGACGTTTTCAGTTCTTCTGGGAAGATTCACAGAAGGGGAATAGCTGGGTGGAATGCAACCTCCAATTCTAGTTTTTTTAAGGAATCTCCACACTGATTGTCACAAAAGTTGCACAAGTCTTCCACCAACAGTGGAGAAGGATTCCTTTTTCCCTACAGCTCCTCCAGCACTTGTTGTTGGTTGATTTCTTGATAATAGCCATTCTTTCTGGGATGAGATAGAATCTCAGTGTTGTTTTAATTTGCATCTCTTGAATGACCAGTAAAGTTGAACATTTTTTCATATATTTATTTGCCATTTATATTTCTTCATCTGAGAAGTGTGTATTCATCTCAGATGCCCATTATTTTATTCAGTCTTTGAATTTGGTGGGTCTGATTTTTTTTAACTCTTTATGTGTTCCAGATAGAAGTCCCTGTCTGAGGGACAATTAGCTAAACTTTTTTTCCACTCTGTAGATTGTCTTTTCATTCTGTTGGTGATTACTTTTGCTGTGCCTGTTAATAAGATGACATCCCAGTTGTTGATTCTTTGGAGTATTTCTCTTATAGTCTGGGCTTTGTGGATGAAGTCTACCTACAGCTATGTTTGCAAGATTTCTGCCTACTTTCTCTTCCAGTAGATTTAGTGTTTCTGTTTTAATATTTTGATCCATTTTGGCTTTAGTTTAGTGCATGGTGATAGGCATGGGTCTAGGAACTAGGATGGGTGAAAGGAAAAAGGACAGTATGGAATAAATATAAATCAGTTGTACTATTACTGTCTCTTAGTTTATTAAAAAGAAGGTTTGTGCTAATATCAGTTGGAGAAATTTTTATGCCCATATCCTCTACCTAAGCAACTACTTTAATGATAACAACATGTAATGTATTAATTATTGTTATTCTCCTACTATTTTATTATGAAATTTTGTTTTACCTTTTTGCCATAAAATTAAAGAAAGAGTAAAATGAATCTTGGGCATTCTGTTACAGCAGCACAAAAATGACAGACATGGAAACAAGAATAGTGACTCTGTGCTTGTCTATTTAGTTCTGGGTATAAATGGAATGTTGTGGAGACGACCCCTCCCTGTGCTGGCCGGTGACACCCTCCCCGCTTTTCCCTGGTCTTGGCCACTCACAAAAGATGTAGCATAGTAAAAATGATGAAATCCATAGCTTTAAACTGGAGGGCTTGCGGCATGATAGAGTAGCCATGGCTACCAAGACAAACTATCTAAATCTGAGTCCCCGACTCTGTTGCTCACTGGTTAATATGACTTTGTGCACAGTGTCTAATCTCTCTGTGCTACTGTTTCTCACCCAAAGAATCAGGATTTATTGATTTATCCACTCTTTTGAAACACAACACTGTAGGATTGAAAGACATACAAAACCTCTGATTTCACGCAGATTGTTTTCATAGTCACTGTCTCATCTCTGGGACACAACACTCATAATTTAAAGAGAAGAGGCTTATTCTGGCTCATGTCTTCAGTCCACTGTGGAAGGCTCCAATGAACAATCACATGGTGGAACAGCCTGTGATGGGGAGAAGCTGCTTACCATGGTGGCCGAGAAGCAGAGAGAGAAGAAAGCATGAGGGCAGGAGACCTACCTTTCCAGATCCCACCTTCCAACAGCACCCTCAGGTGCTGAGCTCACCAGTGGGTGCATTCATCAGTGAATGTAATGCCCATGATCTGATCACCTTCAAGAGACCTACTACCTCTGAACACAGGTCTAAACCACAGCAGTTGTGTTCTAGCAATAATGATACTATAGCTATTTTATGAGATTGTTGTGAGGATAAAAGAAACTTCAGAAGCATTTAAAATGGTGCCTGGCAAGTAAGGAGTGCATAACAGTTAAATATTGGTATTACTATTTAAAAACTCTTATGTATGTAGACAAAAGTTGTGAGTATTCATGGTATTTTGAGATCATTCAATGTGACATCATGGTTCAAGTTCCAGTTCTGAAGAATTACAGACCTCAAAGGATCAGGATTTAGCTGATTCTGGTTTCCCTTTCTGTCCCCCATTAAGTTGTTTCCTCAGTCTCCTGCCCCCTGGGTTGGTTGTCCCGCCTCTCATATTAATACCAAGGCAACCCTCTCCGAGCTGCTCCTGGGATCCTCTGGCTTGTTCATTTCCTATCTGCCTTGACTGTACAAGCTACTCTCCTCTGAGACTCCCCTGAAATCCTCCACCTATTCTTAATGAAGTATCCTACAGTGACATTCTTCAGCTCTCTTCTCCCACAGTGCATCCTTTCAGTATTATTCCTTCAGTCGTGAACACTTCTGGTCTGAATTGTGGGCCCTGTTGTCCCATGCAAACCTTATTTCCCAAAGGCAACATGAATTGAAAGGGGTGATATCTTGTATTTCTGTGCATTTTTCCAGAGAACTTAGTATAGTTGATATTGGTAGCTTATTTCTATTTGGCTTTGATGGACTTTCTCTCTATTGAGAGGCTGTGAGAGGGTTTGCTGCTATGTATACTTTCAGTCTAATGGTTTAGGAAAGCTCCCGGCACAAAGAGAGGCAGATAATAGTAATTGTGGATGGGATAAGTATAAACACTGCAGCCTGCATCTCCTCTGAAATTATCTTATAAAACTTCAGTGGGGATTGGGAAGGTGCATCTCTACTGACTTTTGTTATTATAAGTCAACCACAAGTAATTGAAAAAACCAGCATGGCAAATACAGTGAGCTGCTTCTCAGGGGTTGTAGATTAGCTTCCATCTTACTACTGCAAGTGTTGTTCCTGGATCAGGATCAGCAGCAATACCTGGAAACTTTTTAGAAATGCAGCAACTCAAGTTTCACCCAGACCTATGTTATTATGATAGGGCAAGAGAGATTTTATTTTCTGTTTTTAACTCCATATTAAGAGAAGTCACTTAAAGTTCACTTAAGCTATAGTTCAGCCCAGTTGCCTTGGTTAGTTATCAACTCAGAGCAGAACAGAGTCATAAAATAGGAACAGAACAAACAGGACAAATTGGGAAGTGTGCTGCAAGTTAAACTGCAATGGTCTGGGAGAAGTAAACTTTGTGATAATTGTGTGACACTCTTGTAAGAGTCCTAAAAATGAGATAATGAGCTGGGTATGGTGGTGCACACTTGTAATCCCAGCACTCAGGAGGCTGAGGCAGGAGGATTGCTCTGAGTTTGAGGCCAGCCTGGGCTACAAAGTGAGCTCAAGTCCAGCCTGAACTGCATAGTGAGACCCTGTCTCAAAAAAGACAAAAAAAAAAAAAAAAAAAAATGAGGTCATGGTTATTATGGAAACCTAAAATGTATTTAAACTAAAGGTGAGACCCAGATTGGGGTGGACATTTTTTCTGGCTCCTGGTTAGAGACTGTCTGTCAGCTGGCTTAATAAAGCTTTGTTCATTCTAGCCTATTCAGTTTTTTTGTGAGTGCCTTTCTTGTTGAACGTTCTTAGAATCTGCATCTCAATAAAATTCAGGTGATCTGTATGTGCTTTAAATATTGAGAATAGCTAATTTCTGGACCTGAACATTTAAATGTTTCTCTATATAAGACACTAATGAAACCAATTAAATAGGAATCAAAAGATGGGGCCTAGGAACCGGTATGTTTTAAAGCTCCTGATTATGCAAGTGTTAACCAAAGTTAAACACATGTACAGAGTGGTATTTGCTCTGGTAAATATTTGGGATAGGGAAAGGTAAGAATTTATCTTAGGGGTATGTGACCATTAATTGTGATGTGTCAATTTGACTGAGTAAGAGATACCTAGCAGCTTAGGAAAGCATGGTTCTGGGAGTACCTGTAGATGACTGATGTATAGGATAGCAAATTGAGGTGGAAGATCTACCTCAGTTGTAAGTGGCACCAACCAATATGCTTGTAACCTGATAACCTAATAAACCCTCTTACATAATTATACATATATTTCTATTGATTTTGTTTCTCTAGAGAAACGGATTTTGGTATCAGGAGTCATTCTAGAGAAACAGAAATATAAGGATGAATTTCTCTAATCAGTTTAGTGGTTCACTGAGTTGGCTCTCTAATTTGAGAAGCCCTAAGATTATCATGGTTTCTTGTTCTAATAATGTACAGAATATGGACAGTTCATGGTGTAAACTGTTTAAAGTAATATACAACACAGATTCATTTGATTGCCCTAATTCGCCACTTGTTAGATACAAGAATTTTAGTGACTTTATGTACAATACTTTTGAACACTTTGGGAAATATAATAAATATAATGATGCATTCTGTTTGCTTATAGCATCTCTGAATGTAGAAATTGGGAAAAAATGACTAATATAGAAATTTGATACTGAGAAAGGGTTATTATTGTACCTATACCTGAAAATGTGATTTAGAACACTTTGGAACTGGTTTGTGGGAGGAATTTGGAAACGTGTGGAGATGCAGATAGAGATGCCCTAGAATGTTGTAACAGACCTTGATGAGTGGTTTTGTTCATCTCAGAATCTCAGAATGCAGACAGTAAAGGCCAGGCTCAGGAGGTTTCAGCTGAGATACAAGGGCTCCACTGGCACCTGGACCAGAGGCCAGATGTGTTACATTCTGCTAAAAAATTTTTCTACAATTTTTCCAAGTCCTGAGACTTTCCGAAGTAGCCCATTATTCAGACTGTGACTTGGGCACTGCTGCCTGCTTCTAGCCAAATCAAAAGTGCAAATGGGGAAAAAGAGCAGAGGTGAGTTACCTGAAAGGTTTGCAGTTTCATCAGAAAAAAGAGCCTACAAAACAGGGGCTAGAAGGGGACAGTAGTTGAGAAGATTTATATTAAAAAGGAGCCATGGACTTTGCATCAGAGCAATAAGACAGATAGCATGAAGGTACCTCAGGAACTGGCCAGACTCCAACCATTGCATTCTTGAGGGTGGAGAGGAGCAAACAACTTTGAAATACTTTGCTCCAGAGAACCCCATATAGACAAGCTAGGACCATTTAGGGAAGTATTTCCAAAAGTTAGTCACCTGACATTCAGAGGCCATTGCAGCTATGCTCCAACAGGGCCCAGTTACTGGCAGCGGACTTTGAAGTCGTACATATATTGCTGGTTTTCAGTCATGCAGAATGCAAGAGCTGTGGAATGATAGAGGATTCCACCCGGGTTTCAGGAGGTAGCCCCAGAGTCTAGGCAGTGTCCTCTGAGAGGACAGTATGTAAATCTGTAAGAGTGAAAACAAAAGTGTAGTGGACTCCTCAAGAAGTTGGAGATGCCAGGAACATGGAAATTTGGCTGAGAGCATCACAGGTACTGAGTGGTGCCAACCCAGGAAAGAAGCCACATGGGCTGCACCCCTCCGGGCCACAGAGGCAGGGCTGTTTAAAGCCTCTGGAACTCACATCTTACCATACCTTGACCCAGGTGCTATACATGGAGCTGTAAGATTTAATATTTGTTTTTAGGACTTTCAGTCCTGCTTTGGTCCCACACCTTTCTAGCTCCTTATTTTTCCTTTTTTGAAATGGGAATGTTTATTCTCTGGCATTACATGTTGGAAGTATTCTCTCTCTTTCTGTCTTTCTCTCTCTCTCTGTCTCTCTCTCTCTGTCTCTGTATCTCTGTCTCTCTCTTCCTCTCTCTCTTCACAGGACCTCACAACTAAGAGTTTGCCTGTGTCTCAGGGGAGACTTTGGACTGATGTTAGAACTCTTAAGACTTTGAGACTTTTAAGAGATAGAATAAATGCAATTTTGTAATGAAATTGATATGAGTCTTTCAGAGGTCAGAGATAGAATGTCATCATGCAGATCTAAAATGTTCCATGAAAGTCTCACATGTTTGTAAAGTGACTGGATCGTGAGACACTGTACTCATCGCTGGATTCATTTATGGATGAGTTCAGTAGTTGAATGTACTGCGGGGGATAGAGCCCAGCTGCAGGTGGGTCCCTACAGCCTCACTTCGCAGGCTATATTCTTGTTTCTGGCTCTGTACTTCTCTCTCTGCTTGCCGGCTGCCATGGACTGAGCAGCTGTCCTCTGCTATGCCCTTCTGCCATCCTGTTTCTCCCTTGGAGCCAACTACCCATGTACTGAATCCTCTGAAGACTGTGAGACAAAAGAAACCTTTCTTCCTTTAATGCAAGGGTATCAGGTATTTTGTCCCAGCAATGGGAAAATGATTAAGACAGGGCATCGCTCTTTTCTTCTACTTTTTATTTTTTTACTATATGCCAAATGCCCATTAGGTGAATTGACATAACTGGTTCATAAATTTCCAGCTGGACAGTATTCTTCTCTCTGCTATGTTGTATCGATCCCATTTATTTGGCCAGTTTGCAGCAATGGCTTTAATGGGCTCTCTGGCCTCACGGCCTCTTGATTGTTGAATAGAAGATCTGCTGTAATGGGCTTGGTTGAGCATTGCTAATGCAAAACTCAAAGGGCCCAACATTGGAGTAAGGCCTGGTGCTGGCATTAGAGCCGGAATGGTCCTTCCCATTGATTCCAAGTGGACTAGGCTTAGGGTTAAATGTCTAATTGTGTCTGGAAATGAGAACTGTGGTAACAAAGAATGTATCTGAAAACAAATGTGTGGGGCAAACTTTTAGAAACAAATCAAGAGCCTCAGAGCCAGGAGAATACAGGACCAGCTTTAATATGAGGGTCAGGTAAAGGCAGAAGTAAAGCCAGGTGTTCAGGACATTAATTGTGAATCAACCTACATCATCTAGGCCAGCAATGGTGAAACTTTTAGAGCTTTCAATGATAACAAACAGCTTCCTGTGGCACATGGACCCTAGGTTCACTACCGTTGGTCTAAGCCTTATTTATTTTATTATATTCTGGCCACAGAATAAGCTGACCAGAGACAGAAGAATAGATTCTATATAAACAAATAACAGCTGTTTTACTTCAGAGATTCTCTGACTTCTTTCATTCTTTGGTTTGAGAGCATTTACTCCATTCTGAAAATGGCCTTCTGCAATGAGTTTTCTTCCATTATTGTAAATATGATTTATTCTAAAAATACAAGATTATAGTGATAGGCAATAAGACATAAGGATGTCTATCAAGACTTTAAAGATCCAGATGGCTATTCATTAGTTATTGGCACTAATGGTAAATTTAGTGTAAGGTTAAAGAAGGCTGCTTTGAAAGTAAAATTAGGTGGCTGTGGATTGTGAGGGAATCTAGGGTAGGATGAGGGAGATTTTCTTTCCTTTTCCATTAGTATAGAAGCATTTTTCCCTTCAGTACACTAGAGCACAGTAAGGTAATTAAGGTATCCCTGAGTTGGTAAGTGCTAAAAAATTATCTTTCTAACTCTCTCCATAACAACAAAAATATTTGCAAATATAATATATGGCTGGTTCTATAGGGCTATCACATCTTAAAGAGCTGCAAAGGGCTGGTGTGTTACCGAATTACAATGCTGCCCTGTCTATTATGGGTTGGAGAATACAAATGAAAAAAATGCATTTTTTTAACATTAAAAATATTTTGTAGTAATTCTAAAAGTCACAGAAAAGCTCAGTAGTTTAAAAGACTGGAATGAATATGCATTCTTTTACTGATGGCAGTATGTAAGCAGAGAAGCATGATTTTTGCCTGTCATTGGCTTTGCAAATAATACATTTCACCAGTGAAAAGAGGAAGGCAGTTGAACTCCCTAATATTTCTGGTAAGGTAAAATAGCAGAGTCAATGTATGAGTGTTAGTCTAATGCTTGTAACACAGACTCCAGTTACGTTAAATTGGAAAGGTCCTTAAAAATAATTAAGACCTGCTCTTTACTGATGATAAAACTGAAGTCCAAACAGGTCAAATGGCCTCCAAATTTGTCATACTTGTTGGTTGTCAGGCTTATTGTTTCAAAGAGCACAGTTTCTTCTAGTCAAGAGTTGTGTGGAACGTAGATCTTCCTTACTTGCCTCAGGGAAGCTACTTCTTCCTGAGAACTGCTATTGTCCTTGACTATTCAGCTGTTCAATTATTTTAGACTCCTCCCATTTACTGGGGATTTATTTCCCTGTTCATTCCTTAGTTCTTGGGAGAGGAGAGAAAGAAGAAAATATAAAATACATAGCCATTCTTTCACTATTAGTGATTTGGTGGCAGTTTCAGAGAGTGCGTGCTGCAGGAAAGATGAAAATAGTGTTTGGAGATCATATGGTAATTTGGCAGATTTTCGTTTTCCCGAAATATTAACGACATAAAAATTGAGGGTTTAACAAAAAATGCGCTGGCGCTTTTGTCCTGCAAACATCTCCCGTGGTTCATGATTTAAGACTCCAGTCTCTATTGAATTTATCTCATGATTTATATTCCCGCTAGAAATACTGTGAGGTTTAGATATCAAGTTTTATATTTGTAAACGCGTATGAGTGAGGAGTGAGTGAAAGAAGGTAAGTTCCCAGGCTCTCCTAAGCTGAGAATGTCACCATATGTATGAACAAATGCCTTCCTAGCCGATACTGGGTGTAAACCAGTTGAAATATTGGAGGAAAGCCAATGTTTCATCATCTTGGCTCATCTCTGCACACAGCGTAATGCTCTCTCTCGTGTGCTCTTGCAGGGTAATGAAATGCCAAAGGCTTGTCCGAATGCCAATGATAATACACCTATTTTCATGTAGCGCAGCCACTGCAGTTCACATCGTTACTTTCCCAACTGAAAAATGCTGGTGAACCAGCACGGCGAGGCCAAGATAAGTACCTGCTTACAGTTACTGGCAAACAGTGAGGACAATTAAACTTCAATTCTGAGTCACTTGTCAACTGGGCAAGCTGACTTCAACACCTCCTACTGAGTTTTTGAGCTGTGTAGGATTTTACCATATTGAACTTGGTTTATATTAATAGATTTGTCCTGTTAAATGCCGGAAAAACCAAATTCTTTAAATAGACTCTATAGGTGTACATTTTGGAGTATGTGCAGTACTTACCGTTCTAGTTTCTGAGCTGAAGTTGCATTGTGGATGTCAGAAGTGAAGATTATAGGTGCTGATCCGTTGCAGCAGACAAAATGCACCTCATTTTGCTGGGTAAAGACTCTGCATGAACACCAAGTCAGCTTCTCCCACACATGAGTCTTCTCTGTCACTTCAGTAGGAGTTTTATGTGGGAATTAAGAACAGAAAAATGTCACTGAAGTGTGTCTGATCATGATTTAGTATCTAAGCCAAGAAGTCTTTGGTGAGCAACGCTCCTGCCCACATAACACTAAATCATCAGCACATGTAGCAATAGGCCTGTAGATAAGCCCTGGCACTGCTTTGCGTAGAATATGCTATAAGCTATGTTATTTTATATTTGATAAATTTAAGTTGATATTTATAAGAAAATCTCATGAAGGTGTTTAATTGGAGTATAAATTATGGAATAATTGATGTTTACTTTTGTTCTCCTGTTGGAGGAGAACCATAAAAGTTGTAGGCAGCATTCACTGAGAGAAGAAAGCCTAAGACAACCTGTGTACCCTCGTGGTGTAAAACAGAAGTGGGAGCAAGTGGAAGTGGGAAGAGGGGCAGTGGACATGTGAGAACCAAAGGCTTCCTCTACCACACTGCTTACTTATACCTCTCCGTAGGTTTAAAAAGAACTGATTGAAAATTAGAGTCCATTTCATTTTGATTACTATTAAGACAAATACACACCAAACAAGCACACCATATTTTATTAAAATAAATAATGGAGCTTATGGGATCAATCCATGGCATTTAAATGCAGTGACATCCTATTTTTCCCATGGGGTAATTACATGACTCAGTCCACTGGATACCAGCTAAGCCAAAGCAGGTTTACTGGAAGTGAAGAGAGATCGTCCTGGGATTCCTTTTGCCTGGCTTGTGAGTTGCTGAGTTAGGGTAGAACTGGCATGATCTCCAGACTGCCTCGTTAACAGCCTCCTCAACCAGGGAGCATTCACAAGTGAAGAGAGAGAGGCCTGGTACAGTTCTGGCTCTACTCATGTTTAGAAATTAAAGAAACAAAAGAAACTTTGAGAGTGAAGTTTATGCTTTATGTTTGTTTGCCTTCTGGATACCTGTGTTGTTGGTATTTAATCTACAAAAATTGGAGTCAAAGGTCCTTTCTGAAAGGGCATGTGTATTCTGAATAATGTTCTTAAACAAACACGGCCCCACTTTACCCCGGCCCCTCACATTACCATGGGGTAGGTTTACATTACCTCCAAGGGAAGAATCTTCACTCACATTTCTTCACGTCTCAGTTGCAGCCCTCAGTAGCAGTCCACGTCATACTTTATAGGTAGAAGAGATTACTCTTCAGACAGTATATGAGACTTAATCAACCCTTTAAATTATATCAAGGCACCTCTATCCCATTTCTAAACTGAACATTAGTGACTTTTTGAGTCAGTGAGTAAAAAAGAACACCATCTTTCACATGGGATTTTATCCACATCTTATTAGAGGTAGCATTTCCCCTCTTGAACAGAAGTTCATATTAATTCCATCCAACACAGTACTTGTGGGTTTCTAATAATTCTGACCATAGATGTGGCCTGAGCTCTGGCCTGTGAGTGTTGTTCTAAATTACTAGATTCTTCAGCTCTATTTAAATATGGTAGGTTGTGTTTTTCTACTGAGTCGCTCCAGAGGTGTTATTTCCTCCCCTTGCAGACAGAAGGAGTGCCATTACTCCCACCCCAACTCCAAGGTAGAATTATGAATAAGCAGGACATCTAGTTGGCATGCACCATGTTGCAGAAAAATTCAGACTGTTACCTATGGAATGTTTTTCAATTAATATGATTTATTTTTTTGGCCAAAAAAATTTGCTCACAGATATATCTTAGAGCCTATGATGGAAAACTATGTCTATATCTTGAGAATATCCAAGTCATACAACACCCTTTCTACTCAACTTCAGGGAAGCCAAGTTGTGGAGAATAACTCTGAGTTTTGACGTCACTGCACTTTTTGGTGATGTCTGGGCTTTTGAGTACCAGGTAGTGCAGACTGGTATGAATGTTGGTTATTTTTAAGCTGAATTCACTTGAAAGGAAATTTCTAAAAGGTGTTGCACTTTTTATTTTTGGCCCATAGAGTTGGTAAAAGTCTTGAAACTGGAGATGGTATGATAAATCATGCAAGGTAGAGACTTGCCTACTGATTAATCAAGGTCCTGTGAACTGGAGTGGGGTGAGTCATGCACAAATGGACAGCAGAGTTAATCTCTTGGACTGCTCTCGATAACAGACAACTCCCACTTTGGAGGTGCAGGTTATACAAAACAAGGGGAAAAATAACTCAAAAGTTTCGGGCTGGTCCTGATTTAAAATATTGACAATCAACAAATTTATTTGTAGATTTATTCAATAGTAAACACTAGTTAAATCATGAAGAGCTAAGCAGAAGGAATTCTAGAGTTATTATTTATAACAATTTGCAAGTAAGTAAGCACACCTTTAATGTGACAATTTTCACATGGGGAAAAGAGAAGAAGAAGGAAAAGAAGGAGGAAGATAAATAGAAGAACAGGAAGAGGAAAGGGCACAAAAACATGCTTAAATTTGAAAACAAAATCATTAATAGAAATACTTGCCCAATAGGCAGAAATATCACCAGTTTGTTATGCCATAGGCCAAGTATGGTGTCACATACCTGTAATCCCAGCTCTCAGGAGGCTGAAGTTTAAGGATAGCCTGGGCTATGTGGTGAATTCAGGACCAGTCTGTCTCAGAAAAAAATTATTATGTCATGGTGGATCTGAATCATACTAAGTTCTTCTACTAATAGCCCCAGTGATGTTAACAAAAAATAAAAGCAGGTTAAAGAAATTTTGGTGATACTTGATAGTTAAGTAGTCTCAGATAGTGTAAGACATCCCAAATCTAGTATCAGTGGATTTCTCCCCAATTCTGTATTTTAGGATTTGGGTCAGAATTGTGTATAAGATGTTCATGAAGCAAACAAGTAAACATAGAAAAGAGAGTTCAAAGGTCTGATTTTTCTGAGATGAATACAACCTAACACTTCCTTAGTTAGGATGAAATAAGAAAATTTAAAAACTTCCTCTAAAGGAAGCTATTTTCCCCCCAAATGGTGTAAAAGAATCATTACAAAAGAAAACTAATATTTTTTATTTAAAAAATTTTTTAAAAATTACAAAATAACAACAACATAGACAAAAACAAAGCAAAGCAAAAACAATGTAAATGATACAGGGTTTCAAAACAGAATGATAGGAATTAACAGGGGTTGTTAACGTTACATATTGTTATCTTCAGTGAAGTTGCTCATATTAGCAGATGTAAGAATGCAAGATTGATCAATCCATTAAAGAGAATAAAAATTTTTTATTTTTTATTTTTTTGAAATGGGTTACATAATACAATCTCATTTTTGTTTGGTTTTTTTTTGTTTGTTTGTTTGTTTGTTTCTGTACTGGGGATCGGACTTACGACCTTGCGCTTGCCAGGCAGGAGCTGTGTGGCGGAGATAAATCCCCAGCCCAAATTTTTTAAAAAATTAGAAATGATACAGAGCTTCACTACTTTAATCTTCACAATCACTGACTGAAGTTGAGGTAACTACAAGCTGCAATAGGACACATGCCTGCCCTGGTCTGGCCACTCTGGGTGAGACCTACTCAACCCTGCTGATGGCCTCTCAGCACTAAGAGAGCTTTTATTTAGATACTGAAGAGGGCTGTCATAGCTGGGCATGACAGTGCATGTCTGAAGTACTCCCAGATGCCTGGGAAGCTGAGGCAGGAAGATCACAAGTTTGAGCCCTGCCTGAGCAATTTTGTGGATTCAGTCTCAAAAAAAATGATAATAATAGTAATAATAATAATGATGATAATAATAAAATATAATAAGAAGAGGAAGAAGGAGAAGAAGGAGGAGGAGGAGGAACAGCAACAGCAAAGGGGCTGGAAATGTATCCAAGTGTAAAGGCCCTGGGCTGAATCCCCAATACTGAAGAAAAACAAGTAGAAAAGGAATCCTTTGTAAGGTGCCTTCAACTTTGTGCTCAGTCCATTTGTCTGAAGAGAGGTGACACCATTCAGTTATTAGACCCAAAGCTCCAGGCCCACCTCTAACCAACTCTTTGACCTCATGCAGGAAAAGGCCAGCCCAAAATTTGTTGTTTGCAACCTTGGGCAAAACACTTAGTCACTGAGCCCCATTTCCTTATCTCTAAAGTGGACGTCTCTTTGCTCTTTCTTATGGGGATGTTATGAAAATTAAGGAGATAATACTGGCAAATTGCTTTGAGTCCCTAAGAAGAAAAGCACACTTCAAATAGAAGCACCATTATATTGTTGTGCAATCAAGCTGTATCTTCCTCTCCTTCAATTACCCCTTCTGCTGCTGTGTTTACCTCAACAGTTAGGTGTGTCTACTCTAACTGGTCAAACCAATACTTATCTGTTATGCTTTTCCCTATTCCTGTTCCTTGGCCTATTTTGCATATTTTCTCAAGTTGATTTCTTTGGGAAGAGTCTACGAGTGAGTTGATCATATTGACTATAAGAACGTGGTCTGTAGAAAGAGTTTCGCGCTACATGATACATATTTAGTGGTTGCAAAACAGACATGCAACAGTTTCAAGTATATTCAACTGATTATGTATAATAAAAATAGTAATTAATGCTGTAAATTTAAAGTGTACCTTTCATCTGATGATCTCAAAGTATTTTAGAAACGCTAATTAAACTCCACAACACCCGTTCGTTATACGTATTATTATTTCCACTTTGTCAGGGAAGAAGCTGAGGTTCAATGAGGTTATGTGACCCGCACAGGGTGCACAGCGAGTCAGGGACAGGAAAGGGACTCAGTGTTCCCGAGGCCCAAGCAGAAGCTTTGGACTTAAGCTAATTAGCACTTTAATTTCAGTGATGGAAGAGACCAGGTAATCACCGCTGAGCCCCAATAGTCAAGCTGGCATCCAGGGTTTAGGTGTTCCACTGACCCTGTGTTATGGGCTTTGCAAATTTATCCACAAGGGAATGAACAGAGCTTGACATGTATACAGCCTACAATTCCAAAATCAGTTAATGTGATAAAACTGTGGTCTAGGAAAAACCGCAGCAAGTAAATAAATGCTGAGAATCAGCACTCATCAGATGTTAATGAATCATCTATATTTTTACATCTTACTCTGCAGCAGAAAGTTTCAGATGAAATAGCTTTTTATTACTAGCAAAAAGGCCATACTGTTGATTGAATTTGTTATCAATAATAGGATGGATTAGAAATCATCTACTCCTCACTGTCATCCCATGAACTGGCCCTGAGAACTGCAATGAATACAGTCCACAGCCTCAGTAGGTCACGGCTCCTTTTTATGACTCCTGCCTCTGTGTAGTAATAAGGGGAATTTCAAAAGTTTCAGCAAGAACAGATTTTTCTTCAAAGTACAAAAATGTTTTTCTTCTAGTGAATAAGTTTCTAAAATTTTTCTTGTCCAATTTACAGAATCATTTCATGAAATCGTTTCAGCAAGCAACTAGTACCAACCCCGTTGTAGGAATTTGTTCTTGCGGCTGTAACTGTGCCATAAACAGGAAATGCTAATGATTTCTTTATGTGTGGGAGACAAGACAACTTGAGAGCAAAGACTGTTAGTTTGGAGTCAGATTTAATCCAGTTAGATTTCTCACTAGAGTTATTTGACCTTAAGTAGATCATTTAATCGCTCTAAGTTTGCTTTATCATTTGTAAAATGAAAACAATATTCCTATTTAGGTTTTCTCATGCAGATGAGTTGAGATATTAAACAAAAGCCCAAACATGACACATCGCATGTGGTAGGAATTCAGTAAATGGTAGCTATTAGAATTAGAATTAATATTTAAGTTATTCCTGGATTTACTGAGGAAAACTTCTTAATAAAAACTAAGTATTAAGATTTGAAAAGTGTAAAAATACAGAATTATGTATGACATTAAAAAGGTGTTGGCTGAGTCCTCTGTGATTTGCAACTAGAGAAACAAGGTAAAAATGGGTCAAGTCTAGAGGCAAAAATGGACAGCACATAAATGACAGGAAATAGCAGGATAGAGAAATTGGTACAGTGTTACCATGCTCTTCCTCTAGAAAAAAATGTGCTTGTTACTTTGCCATATTACAGTGGAAAATTGTTCTCAATAAGTCGAGCTTTTCTTTTCATGTTTCCCAGGAAATTGCATTTGACTAATGCCCTAAAGCATTTAACACCACTTTCAAAGAAGTTTTAAAAGTGTTTAAGAAAATAATAAGACCATGGTTAAAGCTAATGTAGAATAAGAGAAACCATTCCAGATGGGGCTGAGAGTGAAATACAAGTAACTTTACTACTTAGATATAAAAAGTACTTGGGAGGGAGGAGGGAAGATAGCTTTCTTTTGTTCTAAGAACAAATGTTTAGAGACATGCAGTCAATTTTCCTTTTCCTAACTAGCGAGAAGGTCCACACAATCTGAATCAATTCCCTGAGATAGAAATGTCATGGAAACTCATAATCTTGAACTCCAGGATAACATGTTGAAATAAAATTCATGATAAAGGGCTCAGATCATGAATTGACAAATACGTAGTGTGTGGTTAATATCTGTATTTATTTTAGGTGGTTGTCAGGTTGATTTATCAGTTTGCTTCTTCAGGATTGACAGGCTTACTGCATTTCTGCACTTGCTTCTAGGTGGCTTATCATAAAATTTTAATTGTCCCTTTCATTTTCTTTCTTATTCAATCTATTCCCAACACTTTCTGCCAAAATTATCAAACATAAAAATAACCCAAAACGATTATGTCTCTGCTCAGATTGAAGGCCTTCAGCTTCTCCTTATATCTTACAAGGGAAAAAGAAAGTTCGACTTTACTAGAATGACATTCTTACCCCCTTTAAAATAAGATCCCAACCTGGTTTTCAAACTTCATCATGGATCATTCTCTTGGCTAAAACAATTTTCTACTTCATATTCAAATACTTAATATAATGTTCATGTGCCAAAACCAAATTGGTTTGAGAGGTGACAAAAGAAAAGCATCTACGTGACACCTCAGATTGAACACATAACAAGACAGAAGAAGGAAAGGCTGGGGTGCAGACCCATAGCCCATGCAGGTTGATGAGACTGTGTGAAAGGAAGAGGAGGCCTGAATAGAGTTGGCAAAATGAAGAAAACGGGAGTGTGCGGAAAGCTCTGTGGGGCTTGGTTTTCTATCCAGGAAAGGGCAAAGGGACTTGACTCCTTGGTTCATGATAGGAGTTCTAAGAAAACAATTCTGTCAGACTCAACTCCAAAGGGATTCTCCCACTGAGAAACCTGGGGCTTCCCTGTGTGCCTGTAGTGAAGTGGCCCTTGAGAAGTCTCAGCTCGGCAGTTATTAAGTAACCAGCAGGTAGGAATTAGTCCTTATATACAAGTTTACCACGGTCTGAGAACTGAGTTCAGAAGCATGAAGTAGTTTGCCCAAATATTCACAAATAGCAAGGGGAAGGGCTGATAATGATACTCTGGTTCTGGCTTGTGTAGAAGCTGGTGCTAATGACCACATTGCAGATTCCACAGGATCCTTATGTATATCCTATGTGTATTTACTCAATATCTAGGTTTTACACAACAGCATTACTAGCTCTTGTATTTTTTTTATGCCATTAATTTTAGCATGACTAACTCCAATGTGATTTCAATTCTGCAAAAATTCCATAGTATATCATTCAAAAATTCTTAAGTACAGTATATGGTGGAAAAATCTGGTATAGTCTGAGCATTCTCTCAAAGAGCATCTATTATTTTTCCTTTTCCCAGAAAATTTTACAGTAGTCATATAGCTATCCATCAACTAGACTCTTCTTAGAGTACTTGACATTTAAAATGAACTGCTTGAGCTCAGCCAAGCTACTGCTGTTACACTGTGTCATGCTCACTTCCTATGTGCAGTCAATCTTCCCAGGAATCTGCAATGGAAAGTGTTATTATGGCAATTTCCCCTCACTGTCACAGTTTTGACACTTATATAGAATCTCTTCCTTGCTGTTAAAGGTTCTGAATTTCCAAGTACCAAGTCTGAGCTAGACTATACAAGGTGCTATATGGTACCACATGCTCTAACTTCCCCCTTCTTCAAGTAGTACAGTCCTGCTACCCCTTTATCCTCACCAAGGCCCTAAACCTATCAGCACTCTAAAGGATATAATAGACAGGAGACCTAGCTCTTAATTAGAGGTCCTGTTTGTGCATGTCCGAGGAGTTGTATGTTCATGTGGCTTTTTCCCTTAAGTAGGACATTGCTTAATAACAGTTTGAAGTGGCCTTCAAATTCCCAAAGATTACAATTCAGTTTAAATTGCAAAAATTAACAAGGGCATTTTCCCTCCACAATACAGATCAATTTATGTAATTGGAGCAAAGATAAATAGTTTACCTGAGTTCTCACCAAGACTTTAGTTAAGATTTATTGGTCACTTTTAAAATAAATCAGATGACAGCCTTGCTTTTGGGATAGTAACAAAGAGATGTACCAATTTAAAAGCCACAAATATTTTGTTTCTTGCTAGTATTTTTTGTTGTAACCTTTCTGATACTAGAGGTCTTATTTGTATTTTTCTCCTAGATTAGAAGTCGGGCATGGAAATGAATAATTAAGAACCTTCAGGTCCATCAACATAGAAATATCTATATTCATAAGGAAGATAGATTGGTATTATACAGAATAATTGGATATATCTGTGCATATATCTCTAAAATATAAAATATTTTATATACTATTATCAATTCTTTTATATGTAATATACAATATCAATATTTCTGAATAATACCAAGGTATTTTCCTTTCTCTCCCTCCCTCCCTCTATTGTAGTTTTTCTCTCTGTCTCTACACAGACAGACAGATAGACACACACACACACGGTGTGAATAGAAAATATGATGAATGTTTATTTTTTTTTTTAAAGCCACATTGCCATTAATCCTCCTCAAAATATTCCTTCTAGCTCTGAATACACATATCGTGATTCTTTTTACTTTTCAAAGCAGTTTGGGAAGTCCTCTTTGTGAGCATCTTTAGTCATGTGACCATGGCTGCCTCCATGTCCTGAATCAGTTCAAAACATTTACCTTTCATTCTTATTTTGAGCTTGGGGAAGAGTCAGAAGTCACAGGGTGCCAAATCCAGTGAATAAACACTATACTGTTTTTACAGGCCTGCCTTTCTGTTGGATGACACTTGGTAGAGCATTCACTGTATTTGTGGTCACAACTTGTAAAGACACTCAGGAAAAAGAACTCCTACAACCACTTCAGCAAGCGGCAAGAATGATGGGGCAAGTGTGTTCAAAGCAATAAACTTTAAAAAAATTTTAGATTTGCTATATATTTTAATCACCCCGTTTAAAAAAGGCAAAAGATTTATACAATCTGAAGAGAAACCAGAGTATACTCATTCCTCTTATAATTCCATATATAGTAGTGCATATATGTGGCATATATGTGTGTTTATATGTATATACATATATGTGTGTTTATATGCATAATTATATGTATATACAAATATACCATATATAATACCTTTGTAGAGAGACAGAGAATATGTATAAATATATATGCATGTTTATAAAACATATATATATTTATTTTTCCTAAATAGAGTATATACATACATGTATACTACAGGACCTATTTACATATATATCATAATACATAGTAATGTATGTTCCATATATAACAAATGTAGAAACATGAATATATATACAGGCACACTCAAGCATATACTGTGTTTCATCCAATTGCCTGTGTAGTGTGTCTCCTTTATCCACTATGAAAGATGCAGGCAGTGCAGGGCCTCTTGTACAGCTCCTCCTATCCTACCAGGTAAATCCACTCAGTTGCTTCTTCATGCTCCACAGCACTCTGCATAGGCAAATGATTTCCACAGCTTGTTACACAGCAATTATCTATACTACTCTATATCCTCACCTTACCTGCATCTCTTTAAAGGCAGGGACTGTGTTTACACGTGGCCTTCCCAAAACATGATAGGTGCTCATTATCATATTTATGTATTCTTTCATGAAATATTTTGAACTTTACAATGATATCATTACCAATATTATATTCCAACCATTTATACTATTGTCACAGTTTACTGTATATCAGGAGCCAAAATATTTGACTTTAAAGTGAAATAAAGTGTTTACATAAAAATTAAATGTGTTTAGCCAATCCATTCATTTTTATTATTGTTAGTGAATCAATAATTATCAATATAGAAAATATCCCTTTAACCCATACATTTAGAAGAGTAAAACTTATTATTTACTTATTTCTCAACTTTATGGTAGTGAATGATGCATGAAATTGCATGAGATCCTTGAATTCTCACCCAGACATTGAATTTCTTTTATTCTGTGGCAATCACATGCTAATCATGGAGTGAGGAGTCTGAGAAGATGGGAGCAACAAGGTAAGTCAGAGGCTTCAACTGTTACAAAGGCAGAGTGCACACTGTCTTCGCTCTAGAGGGTTGCACAGTCACCCTACCTTAGAGAAAGTTTTTGCATAGCTTTGTTCCAAATATTTTTCGAAGAGTTCTACAATCTTTCTTTCCGAAAACTTGAACCTGTGAAACTACATCAATCTTCTTTTCAACCAATTGGTCCTTTATTAGTGCTGTTCAGTTTGCCAGTTCTAGTTTTTTTTTTTTTTTTTTTTT
>NW_004955446.1:10153004-10156012 GCF_000276665.1 Chinchilla lanigera | reverse complement strand
AATATACTTGTTATTTGGGTATTCTCAAGAATTTCTGAGAATTCAATTTCCTGTTGCCAAATCTCAAAGTTTATTATCTGTCAGAAATTCGGCCGCGCTAGCCCTTGTCACATGCTATTCTCTTTACCTAGAATACTCTTCACCACCACTCTTCCTTGCTAGCTCTTATTCATCCTTTTAGTTTCAGTATAAATGTCATTTCTTCTGACAGCTTTGCCAGACCCTTAGAATGTGCTACCCCCCTAATTATCCTTCTAGAGTATAAGCCTTAGCTCCGATCACCCTTTTGGCATTTGCTTAAGTAACAATCTGACTATCTTCCCAGACTCATACCTCAGGCTGGGAACTCTCAGAAGAGAGGGATGAAAACTGGCTGACCACCTGTGTCCTGGTGATCAATATGTACCTAATACATGTCCGAGTGACTGACATGTACCAGGCCCTTAAATGGTGAATGAATGAAGTAATTTACTGAGTACTTACTGTTTGCCAGGCAAGAAACTTGGAACTAGAGGGATGGTAACAAGTGAGACCCAGATAATCTGGTTACTCCAGTTGTTATCCTTGAGGAGCTTACATTTTAGCACATGTGAACTGATAGGCTGTACCTCAGTGCAAGTGTGTACAAAGGCTGAGGAAGTACAGGCTAGAGGGTACTCATAGATGCTAGTACACATTTCAGCAAGCTTTTGATACATAGGGGACAATTTCTGACCGAAGAGCATGAACCTGGCAAAGTTCCTGTCCTTTATGGAATCATGTTAAATGTGAAAAACATACACATGCTTTTCTTTGAAAATGGTGGCTAAACCACTGTTACACATGATTTATTACAGTTAATGAAAAGCATTCTAACCAATAATTGTGCTTCTTTGTTTAATTTATAGCAAAGTCCCATTAAAAGCTTTTGTAATAAATGCAATCCAATAAATGCAAACTGCTGCAAAGAAATCCATTGATAAGAAATCATTAGTGATTAATATCAGTATTTTGCTATTGTGTATTTGTGTTACCCACCATCAATGGTAATACAGATGGTAAAAACAATGGGTTTATGGTTTGTGTTTAAAAGTGCCCCTCAAAGCCTTATGCAGTCATAGGGTTTTTTGGAGATAGATCAATCTAGAATGTTATTCATTTGTAGAGCAATTCTGGGATGAAGAATGCTGGGATTAAATGTGTGTGGTTGTTAGATCAATCCACTGATTGAATAGGTATCGCCATCATTTGGAGACTAGGTATAAGGGACAGAAAGAGGCTTGTCTTGCTCTCTGTCTTGCTGTTTTTACTATCTTCTGCTGCCATGAACTATCGCCTCTCTGCATTTGTCACATGCCTTGGAGCCAGTTGAGTATGGACTGAAATTTCTACAGACTGAGAGCTAAACAAACCTTTCCTCCTTTAACTTTGGATGTCAGTTATTTTGTTTCAGTGAGAGAAAAGTAACTAAGCCAGAATTTGGTACCAGGTAAGTGGAGTCATTGCTATGACTATACCTGACCATGTGATTCAGAAGCCTTTTGAAATGGCTTTTGAAAAGAGCTTATGGGAAGAATTTGGATAAGTTCAGAGATGTAAGTTGAAGCAGCAGAGCTGTAATGCCTTTGGCTGTATGGTATAGGAGATTCTGGTCAAAGTTCAGAAGACCAGAAAGCCTGTAAAGACCAGGCTCAGGTGGTTTCTGATGTGAAGAAGGATTGAATTGCCTGCTGACTACAGACAATGGATGCTATGCCTTGGCAGAAAGTTTGTCTGCATTTTGCTCATGTCCAGAGACTTTACCTGAGACTGAGATTAAGGACTAATTAATCTGGCAGAAGAAATTTCAAGGCAGTCTAATGTTGAGGTGGTGGCATGGCTACTGTTGGAGGCTTTCAGCCAGATTTATGTTGAGAGGTTGGCCAGAAAAGAAGCTCTAGTAAAGCTGTAGATTACAAACATAGAGAGGAAGTGATTGCTGAGAAGAAACAGGAGAATAGAAAAGATGCTCTGAGGGCATCAGAGGAAGCAGCAGGACTCCATCCTTTGCAGCCTCAAAATTGCAAAAGTACAAGACTCTGCTTTGAGAAGAAAACCCAAGAACATCATGTTCCAGAATGTGGCAACCTTAGAGAATTTGTTACTTGGAATTGAATTAGGGGTGCTCAGTGATCCAAGCACTTGACCCCTGCAGCCAAGAGAGAAGGAAGCCTGGCAGCAGATCTTGGCAACATCCACGTGGTGCTGGTTTTATGTGCATGCAGAAAATAAAAGCTGTGGGTTCAGGAAGGCTTCCACTCAGATTTCAGAAGAAAGGTTGGGAGGCCAGGGAGTGTGCACCTGAGAAGGCAGTGTGTGAATCTGTGAGTGTGAAGCCAAAGGTGCAGAAGTTTTGAGAAGCCAAGAATGTGGACCATCTGAGGAAAACTTCAAAGAAGGACTACAGTAGCCCCAAGAGCAGAGCCATGGGAGCTATAGACACCAGAAGTGCTGTAGAGGCAGAGCCACCAAAGTCCTTTGGCATTCACATCCTGCCACAGATTGCATTAGATGCTGCACATAGAACTACAGAACTTAGTGTTTGACCCACTGGATTTTGGACTTGCTTCAGTCTCACTCCTTTGTATCTCTCTGTTTGTAACTTTAAGAATGGAAATATCTATCTGTGCCATTGAGTGGTGGAAGTATATAACTCTCTTTTCATTCATACAGGGGCTTGTAGCTAAGAGTTTGCCTCAAAGCTCAGAGATTTGTAATTTGGACTCTTCAGCAATGTTGAAACTTCTGGGACTTTGATAGCTCTTAGAGATGAACTAAATGCATTTTTCATAAAAGAATGTACCTGAGTTTTGGGGAAGCCAGGGTTGGAATGTTATAGTTTGTGTCTAGATGTCCCCATAAAGCCTCAGGCTTTTTTGGAGGTGACTGAATCTGGAGTGTATGATGCTTGGATTAAGGGTGTGAGATTGCTAAATTAGTCTACTGGTTGGTTTTTCACCTCTCTAATCCCAGCAGTCCAGATCTAATAC
>NW_004955446.1:10149201-10151164 GCF_000276665.1 Chinchilla lanigera | reverse complement strand
TTTTTCTGGTTTTTCTCCGGTACCAGGAACCGAACTCACGACCTTGCGCTTGCCAGGCAAGCGCTTTTGCCGCTGAGCTAAATCCCCAGCCCCCCAGTTTGCCAGTTCTGATCCCCAGATCGCTGTCACGCACACAGATTTGCATATATGCACACCCACAAATATATGTATACACAAGTATGTGTATGCACACACATACAAGCACAAACATACTCAAGCAACCATTTATATGGATAAATATATATTCACAAGCACATACATACATATGGAAATACATAATTACACAATGCACAGTATATGCAAGACACATACTCACAGGGCTCACAAACACACAATAGACATTGGTACACATTGTTATGGCTGGATATTTGTGCGTCCTCAAATTTCATATGCTGACATTTAATCCCTGAGCTGAGTGAATGGGGAGGGGGGCCTCTGGGGAGTGATCTGGTTGGTCATGAGGGTGGAGTCCTCGTGCATGAGATTAAAGGAGACTCACAGAGCGCCCTTGCTTACTTTCTGCCGTGTGAGGACACAGGGCAAGTACAGCCATCAAAGTTTATTTTCTTGACTTCTCAGCATTCAGAACTATTAGAAACAAATTGTTATTGTTTATAAACCACTGTGGTAAAGTGCTGTTGCAGCCAAAGCAGGTGTACATACATGTGAATACAGAAACATACACACATAAGTGCATGCACATATGCACACACACCCATACAAATCATCATACATATGCTTCTTATTATCTATAGTTTCTCTCATTCTTCTCCTAAGCTCCTTAGAAATGTTTAGGATATGGGAAAAGAAACATGAGTGGTGTTATTTATTCTGTCCCTTATGAATATAAGAAAAGTTTGTTGGGCTTTCTGCCCCCATTTGGAGCGAGTTACTTGAAATCTCTAAGCTGGCACCTTTAAGGAAAGTGCTTCTTTCCTAGCACTGCACGATCAGAACTAAATGTCCCCTTGCCACCTTGGCTAGGCTGCCCTGACAATCCGCAGGACCCTATTGCAAATGAAGACTGAAGCCCAAGTCCATGCTGGATACTCAGTGAACACTGACACCTTAAATCACACACCTGTCATGGAAAGATATGTGCCTTTTAACTGTCACCTAGCTTCTTGCCCCAAAAGTCGAAACTATCTGTATTTAAGTAACTTGAATTTAACAGAAATACCTCTTTATTTCATGAAAAGGCTGATAATGTTGACAGTGTTTTTCAAGGGAGGGTGTCTAATCTCTGTATGAGAATATTTCAAAATAGGGCATCTTTCTGTTTTTTTAGGGTAGTGCCTGAGAGGATGAATGGCCCAGATAACATCTTGGCATTCTTCTAAGCACTAATGTGTGAAGCTTCCTAGGAAATCCTTCTTCAGCCATTGAACATGGAGGCAAAAATTTGAATTTAAATTTGGCTTTCTCTCCTGATCTTTAATTGGAGGCTGATTGGTTTACTTTGCTGGTACTGTGCATGGACCACTTACAGATTTCAAAGTCATTTAAAGAGAGGGGAATAATAAACTCACAATGAGGAGTTAGTTGAAAAATAAGTTCTAATGGTTGTTGTATCTCTCTCTCTCTCTCTCTCTCTCTCTCTCTCTCTCTCTCTCTCTCTCTCCTTTTGTTTCTCAACCAAAGAACCTAATGTCTTAAAGGAATTCTTTGAAAAAAATCATTAAACCCTTTTTTGCAGAGTTCAAAGACTTATAGTTTATGAGAATGAAATTGAAGAATGCCTTTGAAGTCTGAAATTGTAACCCTTTCACTGCAAAACCAATTCACTGTTTATTACCCACTGCTTAGGATTGTGTCACATATTAATATTTTAAAAATATACTTGGTAGGGGCTGGGGATTTAGCTCAGCGGCAAAGTGCCTGCCTGGCAAGTGCAAGGTCGTGAGTTCGGTTCCCGGTACCGGAGAAAAACCAAAAATAAATAAATAAATAAATAATATACTTG
>NW_004955446.1:10092544-10146361 GCF_000276665.1 Chinchilla lanigera | reverse complement strand
GAAAGAGTCTTGTCTCTCCCTTTTGCTCTTGTTGCTTTTGCTGTCTTCTGCCACCATGAACTGTTGCCCTCTCCCATGCCGCCCTGCCTTGGAGCCAGAGGATTATGAACTGAACCCTCTACAAACTGTGAGCCAAATAAAGCTTTTCCCCTTTAAGTTTAGGTGTCATGTGTTTTTCCTCAGCAACAAGAAAATTAACTAAGACACTATTCTTTCAAAAATCAATCCAACTTATCAATGCAATTTTAAGTTTTGCAACTTGTGTAGAGGAAAGAGCCATCCTTAGGGGAAAAAGAAACACAACTAGAGCATTTCTTATACCAGTAGCCTGGGATATGGCCGCTCCATTCTTGCCAGTCACAAGAAAAGCTCGTATAAGTGTACCAACCTTATCAGACTTCTCTAGCATCTTGAAGGTCTTGAGATATTGTGTATGTGTCCTACTCCTTCTCTGGGGCCGCCACTCCTGAGAAGTAGGTGAAGACAGTTAAGAAGCAATGTGGCTCTCTCTATGGAGTCTGTGAAACTGCATCCAGTCAGAATAAGTAATCAAGGTCTTCTAAACAGCTTGGGTCTGCGCAGAAGAAATAATACCTCTAGGCAAGTTTCTGCAAAGAACATCCCACTGTAAGGGTCAGACTCTTCCTCAAAAATGCCAGTCTCAGAGCCTAGGAGGATTTCTTCTTGCCTACTATAGCCCTGAGAGGCACAATAAAGTAACTCTGAGTCTCTTCATTGTGTTTGTTTCAGAGGCAAGCTCTCAGTGTGTTGCTCAATGTGTCCTTGGATTCATAGGTTTAAGCAATCCTCCTGAATAGCTGGGACTACAGGTACATGTCACCATGCCCAATTTTCTTCTCTCGTTGGGAAAAAGAGGTTGGCAAATTCCTCTGTGCTCCCTCTGCCCATTCAACTGGAATTTTTGAAAATTCATGTGCTGAATACTGAGGCACTCACCTAATAAAGCAACACCTGTCTGAAGGGATCTTACATTCTGATAAAGGAGAGTCAATGATCAGGATAAATAAATAAAATATCACAGTAGGTAATGATAATAGGTAAGGAGAAAACAAACAAGGTAAGCTTTTTTGAAATGTGAGGTTGCACTGTGTGTGTGTGTGTGTGTGTGTGTGTGTGTGTGTGTGTGTGTGTGTAGACCAATGGGAAGAGAGAAGCTGCCAAAGGGTTATCTGGATGAAAATGTATGATATATGAAGAGACCAAAGAACAACAAGGAAACTAGTGGGTTTGGAGCTGACAGAGTGTGGGGCAGGATGAAGGGAGATGAGGACAAAGGGGTCACAGGAAGCAGCTCTGAGAGCTGTAAACTCTGGAAGATGCTGAGCACAAGAGTGGTCTCACGCTACTGAGTGTAGGGGTGCACACCTATAATCCCAGCTACTCTAGAAGCCAAGACAGGAGAATCACAAATTTGAGCTAGCAAAACTGTTTCAAAATAAAAGAAAAGAGTAGGGATGTAGCCTAGAACTCCTTGGGTTCAAACTCCAGTGTAGGAAGAAAATACATGATCTGGCCTAGAGTTATTTCCTTGAAAAAATGTTTTTATTTAGAGAGAGAGGCCTGCTTTCAAACAGCACCGGGGCACTGGCTTGTAATTATGTTCATTTCAAAATTAGAATTGCTGAGCACTGCGGTTCAGTGGACTTATCCACTGGTGGTCTCTTAAATAATGACATGAATTTCCACCACTTTCCAGGCTGGAGCACGACCCTTGGAGAGCTGTCTTCTCCACATATTCCATGCCGTGCTTCTCTTTGGTCTTTTTAGTTTTCCCAAGCCCTCTTCATTGCATACTGGCTTTTTCCATTCCACACTCTACTTTCTCACAGCAATATGTTTTATCATATTTAAGCTACCTTTCTCCTTCCTTAAATAAAGCCTAGTATTTGTTGATTGAGTTACGTGAATTAGAAGCCTCACTTTGCTTCTGAAAATTCCTCTGTAAAATGGGTGCAGTATCTTCTCTAGAGGGCTGTTAGAATGAAAATCTGGGATTCATTCATTAAAAGACAAGGGGAATTTCCTGGAAGTTTTCCTTTCAATTGTTTTCTAATTCCACTAAACGTTTTTATCCATTTTCTTTTTGCCTGTAGTTTAATGGTCTGCCAAAACAAATCACCTTCACATGTACTATAAACAATTTGGTAAAAATTATTTGGGGTCTATTTATTAAAAGTAATAGGGCCTTTTTTGAATGTGCATGATTGCATTGCATTCATATAGTAATTATGAATGTACTTCACAAAGATTTGTTAAGAGTTTCACTGCACCTGGCATCGTAGATCCAGGGGTAAAGAGGGCTGCTACAGATGCACATATGGAGAACATGTCACATCAGGGAGCACAGCCACTTAACAAGCAATTACAAGACTTGTAGTAGCACAGATACAGAATTATATGAAATTACAGAGGTGTCTAAGGAGAGTGAGGCTTAAGGGGTTCTGATGTCTGGAAGCAGAGCACAGAGGTATCTGTTATTGCTATAGAAACCATCCCATTTCAATCACATTTTCCCTTTGCACATTTTGAGGAATTGTTTGATATCCTATGTTAGGCTTTAAAATATGCTGATTTGGTTGTCATCTTTGAGGTACATTTCAGTTCTGAATGGGCGTGACGGAAGTCAATCTCTGCTCTTTCAGAGATTTGCCACTTTTATGCTATTTGAGGAATCTGCCAGCAGCAGGTTTTGGGTTTGTTTTGTGTAGTGGAAACTGGTGAGATCAACCCACCATTTTCCAAATCAGCCAAGCTCCCCTTCCTGTGGCTTCACTAGCATCCTGCGGGGCAGAAGTTTCCGACTTCTTTTGTGCAGCAGTAAATCACATTTTATCCCCAGGATGGAAAAAAAAGGAAAGATTCTTCCATTATTCATTAGAAGAGAATTTCTTTCCAAGCAACCAGCACAAGTTTAAAGGCTCCAATTGACTATGCATTGGGAACACATTTTTCTCACCGAAATCGAATCACTGGCTGTGTGAACAAATGAAACTCAATAACAGGTTTCTCTGTTCTCGATTATATTTTTCCCCTCTGAAAAGATACATATGGTCTTTTCCTAGCTGAGAAAGAAAAGAAAAAACATTAAAATGGTGTAATGTGTGGTTAAGAGATCTGCAGCACTTGTGTGTTAAGAGAGATTCTTATTCTGGGGTTGCTGTCACGGAGCCGAAGTATTTACAAACCTAGTGAACTTGACAAGCTTGCGGTAATTTACACAGTCTCACATCACTCCCGATCTGTGGAAGACTGTGTCACACATTTTTAATATACCCGGGTGGAATTCTAACTTTTCTACCTAGAAACAATTTCTTAGCAGGCGAGGAGAAAGGTACAGGATTGGCTGCACTTTTTACTCCTGTCCAAATTTGATCCTATTAACTGCTCTCCAAATCCCAAGAATCCTTTAAGCTGGGATGCATAGCTAGTGGGACTGTAGTCAGTGCACATATATTTGTACGTTTGGAGAACGGCTGTTGCTTTGGCCCTCCTTGGTCAGCCATGTGCAGTGCCCGGCCTTCCCCTGCAGCGGCCCAGATGGAAGCTGTGATTGCTCTTCCTTTCCACTAGGGACCTCCATCTGCTCACGGGAGGTTGGGGAGCAGTTCTCAGTCTTGGGCGTTTCTCCTGCAGTTGCAGAGGATAAGAGTTTGCCAATTGCCCCTGGGAGAAGGTGGAGTTTACCATCAAAGGGAAATAATTCTATAATATCTTCTCTTTTTTTTCGTAAGCAAATTGAGGCTTACTCAAGCAGGTGTGTTGTGAAAGAGTAAAGAGAAAAGAATTCTGAGTCTTAAAGCAAAGCCACAGAAATGAGAAAATAAGAGATTTCAGAGGCTGACAGATTCCTTCGCTAAAGGGCTGTTCATACTGACACATCTGCTCTCCTGTAGGAAGGAGGATGCATTCAGTCATAGGACATGAATGCCTGGATGATATTGTGAAACTCAAAATAATCTTGCTTGGGCCTTGCTGTGCCCAGCCTTCCTGTGTCACCCCTTGGGAGCATTTTCCTAGGCACTTGCCACCTTCCGTATCGGGCCTGTAGCTGTGACTCTGTGCAGCAGGAACAGATGGGGCACGTCTGTAAGGAGAGACTGGAAGATAAGGTTTCACGATTTTTACAAAAAAGGCAAAACACATTAATCTGCATTAGCCTTTGGATACTCTGTAATAGAAATAGAGGGCTCAGAGGGGAAATCATCTCCCTTTGCTTAACCTGTGTCCCTGTGAAAAATTGCGTAGCTTGTATTTCAAGGAGTGAGTGTACCATATTTTGCATTTCACCCATAAGCTTCACTGCATCCCACTTTATGAAGATAAGACAGGGTTATATCTTCAAGGCTAGAAATCCTCTGTTGGACCATAGTGATCAAAATTTATTCAGAGACCTTCTCATATCTAGTTTTCCCTGAAACAATTTTACTTTTTTGCATGGCTGTTAAGAAAAATCTTGTCATCCTTATAGGTACAATGTCATGTGTTCATTTATTCAGTCACTTATCACGTGTATACTATGTGCTAGTCACCAGGATTGGCAAGGAAAATACAGATGGCAAAACATAAAGGCTAAATCGGGAGCTCCTAACATTGAAAGCACAGATCCTTTAAGAGTGAAGAACTACTTTAAGATGTCTGTCCACCTAAAATGTGTGTGTGCGCGCATAGGCGTGCATGTGCCCGCATGTGTGTGTGCGTGTTTTGCCTGATGAGAAGAATTCAAAATTTAAAACAATTCTTAAAGGATATGATGTAAAAAAAAAAGTTAAAAGCCAAGTCATTAGAAGACTACATTAGAATTGCTATATAATAGAGATGTGTACAATATCATAAGAGGTCATGGGTGGAGATCTGTTTCTGACACAGAGGTCAAGAAAGGCCACAGAGAAGGTAGCATTTGTGTTATCTGTGGAGGATGAGTAGGAATGAACCAGGCAGCTTGACAGGAGGCACGTTGGAAATCAGTGTGCCCTGAAGGGCAGTTCACCTCCCGTTTGAGGCCTCCCTACAAGCTAGAGCATGAGTGGTATTTTCTTTATTGCAACTGTGCAAATGGAGCATGCTTTACCATTAGTCAACTGTTACAGGAAGAGGAACTCAGGAGGCATGCCCTGGCTGACCACAAATGACTGAGGGCACACGTGAATTACTAATGTGCAGAGATTGGTGTGGAATGATCGAAAAGATCTCCAGAGCTTGGTGCTGCATCAGAGTCGCAGGAGTACCGAGCCCAGATCAGTGTTGCTGCTGTCCCCCTCAATCGTCGCTGCAGAGAGGTATCCACAGCCGTGCCCAGAGTCCCGCAGGATGTGGAGAGAGCTGGCCCTCACTCTGCACCTGACAGCTGCTTGCTTACCCACTTCCCACCAGCCTTTGTTTCCTGCCCTGTACACAACAGTTATCATTTATTGAGAATATCTGTCCCAAAGACTGTGTTTGGTGAATTATCTACTTTATTTAATTCTCCCAATACCCTGCCAGGTAAGTTTAATTCTCCTAATTTTCCTAACTAGAAGTCTACTCAGAAAATTAACATAATGTCAAAGAAGGCATGCAGCTAAAAAGTGTGGAGAACAGTAGTCTCTCCAAATCCAAAACCTGTAAATAATTCAGTTCATCTCATTTTCTCCATGAACGACAGAGGTTAGGCTAGGTAATCTCCACTCTGATAGTTCAGCTGTGTATTAAATGTCACCATGTTAACACCATTAGTTTATCAGTGAAACCATAGCAGCAAGTGTATTCTGACCCTTAGATCTACAGAGCCTGCATAATACATTGCTTAGCACGGAAATTACAAAGCTCAGTTTTTCAGAGTGTGTCAGATTTTGATGGCAAAGACAGAGTTTGATGTATAACTTACAGAATGTAGGCTAAGATTACACTGTTTTCTCTTTGATCTGGACCTCATCACTGACCTCTGATTATATAAAATAAGAGAATTTAGTAACACGTCTTCTCAAAAAGTTCCAAAATTATGAAAGTAACTCTTTTGAGACCTATATACAAAATAAACCATTTGACAATACAGAAAAAATCATATGTTGAAAGATTTTATTTGTTTATGTTTTAAAGAGAAGGAGATCAATTGGGCTAATTGATAACAATTACCTTATTTCATGGCAGGTTGATGACAATAAAAGCAACAGTACATTTTTAATGTAGATTAAGACTATGGTTTTACATTTAAAAATAAATTTTAAATTCCAGGACGGCATTTTTAACCCTCTCCTATCATTTAAAAGTTTATCTTGCACATTGTTGAATGCAATTTTCAATATAATTTTCTCTGTGTCTTAGAGTATCTTATTCAATTTTTTTTTTTTTTTCTCCAGTACCAGGAGCTGAACTCATGACCTTGTGCTTGCCAGGCAGGCGCTTTGCCACTGAGCTAAATCCCCAGCCCCTTATTCAATATATGTTACCAATTCCTGTGGCAAGTGTCATAATCTGAGAAGTGAAAACTCAAGAAATGAAAATCTTTGGTAATATCTTTATCAACTTGAGTCATTTCAAATAAAAAGAGATGGTTTTACATAAAAAATCCCATGCAAAATATTAAAACTGGGAATTTTTTGGGGGAATTTAATAAATATTGAGGAATTCTGGTCATTGTATTTCTCCTATAAGAAAACAGACTATAACCATGTTACAAGATGCATCTGTCCACTATATTTCCTAATATACATACTAAACTAGAATAGTTTATTTACTCATTACAACATACTATAGGAAATACCTTTATAACAAGAATACTTGTTGTAAAATGTACTGATGCTTTGCATATTGTGATGTAGTAGCTGTGAATTAACCTATTGTAGAATAAGATGGGCACTGAAAGTCATTCAATTAATTTTATAACTTTAGGCTTCAAATATCCCTGTTAATATTGCAAGGCATGAAGCTTTCTTAAGACTAGGCAATTGACAAGGTATTTTCTTTGAGATTTTCCATTCCCTCAAACTTTCAGAAGTAAAGCAAATAGGTGGCTATGATTCTGTTATGCCAATCATCTAATTATGAAGTGAAGCACCAGGCATTTACTAAGATGAAATCATGTATGTGGCAACTTAAAGTCTAGTTATATGGATTTTTAATTTAAAAATTCAGTTTAACTTAAAAGGACTTTATCGCAAGTTCCAGGGAGCCAACTCTGAGAAGGATTTTGCCATGAGTGAAGTTTAATGTAGAGAGCTACAGGGGTCAACTTGAATAAAAGAATGAAGCGCGGTGGGTCAAGGAGAAAAGGAATTATTGTATTAGCTATGAACACAGTTGCCTCCTATGCAGAGTTGGAAACTGATCTTTCAGAGCTGATCCCAGTGAAGGCAGGATGGCGGGGATGTTTAACACCCACTGAGAACCATCATTTTATGTCAGCCATCTGGAACGCCGCTGGCCTTGAGCAAGGTGTCTGTCCAGCTGCTAGGTGAGACTGTCAGTCAGCAGCACTCCACTCCTAGTCACTGAGGGGACACACCCTTTAGTCCTGGAGGGAGCTCAAGATGTTAATATTCTTCCTTTTGTCGTTTTATTATACTTTTACATACGAATAACCCATGTGGAATCTTGAATATCATTAATTTAATGTTTTTTTCTTTGTTTTCTAATGAGGATACCTGACCAGTAATTCTTCATCTCCACTTCAGCTTTAAAAAGAGATTAGGAGATCTGAGACAGCCTGAGCAAACGAAGGGGCACTGCAGAGGCCAGACTGCTGAGACAGATTCTACCTATGTCAGCCCCTTCTCCCTATTACCAGAACCCCGAAACACCGGAGAATGCCGAAGCCCAGGAACATCCTCTCCCATTGCCAACCACGGGGAAACCTGCCTCAACCTCCTGCCCCCAGTGGTTGAGGAGAGAGAGAGAGAGGAGGAGAGAGAGGATAAACAAGAATAGTACCTGCAAACTCCTGCAGCAACTAAGTGACAGGATCCAAATCACTGAAACTAAGTACCTGAAGGTGTGAACACTAACTCTGGACAAATAAAACCAAAACACGCCACTGGAAGACAATATCTGACCAAGAAGTTTTTCATGTCAACTACAATCTCTCCTCATTCTACTTGCCTCTAAAATCAGGAACAAGACAAGATTGTCCACTATCATAAATTCTTACCCACATAGCACTGAAGTCCTTAGCCAGAGCATTCTGCCAAGAGGAGGAAATAAATAGATACATAGAGAAAAGGAAAAAGTCAAATTATCTTTTCTTGCAGATGACATGAGCCTCTATGCAAAAGATCTGAAAAATTCCATAGAAATTCTCCTGAAATTAATAGCTAAAAATTCAGCAATGTAACAGGATACAAAATCAACTCACAGAAATCAGTAGCATTCTTGTACACTGATAATTAACTCACTAAAACAAAATTAGGAAAACTATACCATTTAGAATGGCATCAGGAAAAACCAAATACTAGAAATAAACCCAACCAAAGAACTAAAAGACCTTTTCAACAATAACTACAATACTCTGAAAAATGAGATTGAAGAGAGCATCAGAAAATGGAAAGATATCCCCCATACCCGGATAGGCAGAACTAATATTGTCAAAATGTCCATTCTTCCAAAACTCATATATAGATTTAATGTGATCCTGATCCAGATAGCTACAACATTCCTCACAGAACTAGAGAAAACAACCCCCAAATTCATAGATAACCAGAAGAGAACCAGAATAGCAAAAGCAATCCTGGGCAACAAGAATAAAGCAAGAGGTATTGCAATATCTGACTTCAAGTTATAATACAAAGCTGCAATGATAAAAATGGTATGGTGTCAACACAAAACATGTGCCACATTGACTAATGGAACAGAAGAGAGGATGCAGAAATGACTACAGACACATTCAGCTATTGGTCTTTGACAAAGGGGCCAAAATATATATTGGAGGAAAGACAGATTCTTTAGCAAATCATACTGGAAAACTGTCTATCCATACATATAAGACTGGAGCTGGACAGATGTATCTCACCATATACTAAATTAAAATCAAAATGGATCAAAGATCTAATTACTAAAACATAAATACCTAACATATGAGAAGATAAAATAGGTAAAACCCTTGAAGTCACTGGTGTAGACAAGGGCTTTCTAAACAGAATTTTAATTGCAGAAGAAATAACAGCAAGAAGCAACAAATGATATTATATCAAAGTAAAAATCTTCTGCACTGAAAAGGACACAATAACAGAGTAAAGAAACAACCCATAGATTTGCGAACTATTCCACTGACAGAGGGATAATGTGTAAAATATATAAAGACTCAGAAAATTAGTCTCCCCAAAATAAAAGATCCAATCAAAAATGGGCAAGTGAAATGAATAGGCACTTCTCAGAAGAAGTACAAATGATGAGTAAACATACAAAATGTTCAGTATCTCTGCTATTAGAGAAATGTAAATTAAAACAACACTCGAATTCCATCTTATGCCAGAAAGAATATCAATCATCAAGAAATCAAATAACATTTGCTAGCATGGCTGTAGTAAAAAGGGGAGACTTCTACATTGTTGATGGGAACATAATTGCAAACATTATAGAAATCAGTACGGGACCAGGGATATAGCTCAGTGGCACAGTGCCTGCCTGGCAAGCACAACGTCCTGAGGTTGATTCCTGGTACAAAAAAAAAAAAAAATCAGTGTAGAGATTTCTCAGAAAACTAAAACTAGAAATTCCATTTGACTCAGCTGTCCACCTTTTAGGTGTCTTCCTTAAAAAGAGCTAAAAAAAATCCCCTCATAATATAGATATATGTGTATGATAATCCATGATAATTCAATCTTGAAAGTAGCCTGTATGTCCATCAATGGACAAACACATAAGACAATGTGTCTATGTATAATGGAATGCTACTAAGCTATAAGAAGCATAAGTTTGTAAAAAAGTGGGTGCATTTTGAAAACATAATCTTAAGTGAAAAAATCAGACCCACAAACTTAAACACCATATGGTCTCTCTCATTTCAGTAATGCAGATTACAAATAAAAAAATAGAAGACTGATAAAAGGAAAGAGAAAACCAGCTTTTGCAAGTGGAAACCGAGAGACTGAGGGTGGGGAAAGTGGGAGGAAGGGGGTGTAAAAAGATTTTAAGATGTGTCACATACATGGACACAAACTACCCACAGTGAGTGCAATCTTTATACGTCACAAGCATGAACTAGAATGATAACAGTGATAGTGAATGGGGAAAGGGGTTCTAGAGATGGGGGAAGAAGGAAAGATGGAGGGAAGGAGGTAGGTTGTAGAAGAGAAGGGGAATAAAAATAAAGTACTTTAAGTACATTTACCTACCCCCTAAGGTAAATGTAAGCATTACGTACTCCAAATATGTACTAGTAAAAAAATATTTTAGAAGTTACAAATGTAAAACCTACATTAGAAGATGACATGGATCTTGATAAGAACCTAGGTAATGTCTTACAAATTTATTTATACTTAATGAAGTACTACTCTGCCATACAGAAAAATAATTTGAGTCATTTATAGGGAAATGGATGTATCTTCAGTCCATAATGTTAAGTGAATGAGTCAGATGCACAGGCTTAAATATTGCAGACTTCTCTTATATGAGAAATAAAAAGTATAAATAATTTATAAAACAAAAAATATAGACAATAGGAAATAAGGAGGTAGAACCTTTATAAATTGGGTATAAAATGAATTAAGATAAGTACATGTGCCTCCTGCCTAGGATGAATATTAACATTATGTACTGTAAATGTATACTAATTAAAAAAAGCAAAATAAATAAAAGTGTGTGTGGACAGGGGTAGCAACCTCACAGAAGAGTTAACCGGGTGGATTCCAGGTTTTTCGGAAGAATTAAAGAGAGAAGCATCAAAAGACTTGCTCATCATCTATCAGGCTTAGTTCTTCATCAAAAGCTTGGGTAAGTAAAAGACCCAATGTCATACTCAAAATGCAAAGCAGGATATACTTGAGGAACGTTTCCTAAGAGTAGTAAAAATTGATTCACCAGTGCTCACATATGAAATTTTTTTTAAAGAGTGTAAGCTGCCCTGTCCTTTGGGATAGGGTACAAGCATGACTGCAAACCTGGTGAAATTCTGACCCCACAGAAAAGCCTGGAAGACTTTACTGTTCCAACAGGAGGATCCACTCAGAGAGTTGGTATCTGGGGATTGGATCTTCCTTCATTGTGCAGTCATAAAGCAAAGGAAAGATGCACCTCCCTTTTGGAGATGGGTTTTGCCTCTCAGAAGCCTCCTAAATGCTTTACTCACCTGATTCTCTGTAAGCTAACAAAAGGCACATTTGCAAAAGTGATTCATTTGTGGTAATATACATCAGCAAGACTGGATACAGTTAGGAAAAAAGGCAAGGGTGTAAATTCCCTAAAGAGTAATGAGGATTAAATTACTAAGCATTAAATTTTATTTATTAATAATAATAACCAACATGGTTGAACTGATTGAGTATGAGGAAAATAAATGTATTTAATAATACATATTTTTCATTATTTATAATAAAAAAAGAACATAGACATACTACCTCTATTAAGAATGAAACAAGATCATATCTCTTAATACTTATTTAATCAGCCAAAAGAAAAATTCTCTCTGGTATTCATGAATTTACATAATATTCTCACTACTAGCTTTGAAACTTTAACACAGTCTCGCATACAGAGTCAAACTGTGTTCATGCAGAATAACATGAATGGGATTTAGGGTCTGAAAAGGCAGTGGATGTGGGGTTTTTAAAACACAGAATCAAAGGTCCCTATCTACACTGACTTTCACCTATATAAGGACAAAAAGAAAGATTTTCTTTAAATCTAATGCCGTAGTGCACCTGGAAGAACTTTTAAATTTCATGAATATACTACTCGGAGGTAATGCTTTGCATTGTGATGTATGACTCTATTCTTTTAACATGCATATATATATTCTTCAGCCTTTGGGAGTTTTGCATGTTTGTATATTGCAGCAAAATGGAAATATGTAAAGAATTTTGTCTCCTAATTTTTAATAAAATTGTATTTATAACAAAAAGTATAAGTGGCATCAAAAATTAGAAACAAAATCCTTCTTTTACCTCAACTTGACCTCTATTTCTCAAGGTAATTGCATATTGACAGTTCTATAGATTGGTTCCAGACTTACTAATATTGCTGTATCATTTCACAGAAAGCATTGTAATTGTAGACTTACAATCATGACATGTCCTGAGAACTCATAAACGAAAGAGATTTGTGGGTCTCACAGTACATAATCAAGTGCAATGATGATCTTCTCCTATATTCTGTAAAACTTTTGAATATGTAACTTTTAGGTTAAGATATTAAATCCATGCTCTCAGTTTGAAACATTTCCAGGTTCATGTACAAGGGTCCATTTCTACACCTCTGATAACTTCCCACTGACAAAGCTGAATCCACCACCTGCAAAGTCAAACTCTTCCACGCAGCATCGTCCATGTATCTCTTCCTTCCTTCCAACCCCAAAACTGCTGAGCTGACCCCACCACATGTAGCAGCCATGGGCCTTTTGCCTTAGGTCCTCACAGTTCTCCTTTCTTCGATTCTCTACATCTCTACGGTGAGATTCAGCCTTTCTCCGTGGTTGTCTTACCAAGCTATAAAAATATCTTTTGTCATAGGTTAATCATCGTTAATATTAACTTGCTTAGTATTCTGATTGCTAAAAATGATGGGAACTCTTCTTCTAAGTTCTCACTGTCAGCTGCTTATCATAGTAGGTAAACAACTGTCCTTCCCATTCCAATATCTTCAGTTGGGTTGAAATAAAATGTTGGCACTGCCAAAAATCAACATTTAGTAGCATTTTGTGGTTAGGAATTCCCCTATCTGTGCAGCCGCACAGATAATAAGGATTAAGGATGTTCAGATTCTATAAGGATGTTCAGATCTTCCTTACCATTAAATCGTGTTGAAAGCTGATGGACAGTTTTGACTAAGTAGAAAATCATGTCCTTTAATACAATTTCTCAGTATCTATTCACCTGTGATATACTTGATCGTGAACATTCTCCATTGGGTTATATTTTCAATTAGAAACATGCTTATTTTGAAAAGTGTTGTCCTCCTTTCTTGAAGTGCCCTGGATTCTGGCACAGAATTTCTTGGCGAATGCTTGTGGTGATGGCTGGAAGGCTTTGGTGGGGTGCTAATGTGTAGGGACTGAGGCATTAGCCACTTCCTCCATAGTACCTGTCCAGTGTCATGGGTGATTATTCTAGAGACCTTACAATTCATGGTTTTGGTTTTACTTTCTGCATGATTTCTTCATGGTCCTCCTTTCTCGTTGTGATATATATCACATATGTTACAGATATTTTTATGTATTTTCATATTATGACTCCATAATTCCAGTCAAATGCCAAGTTAATAAAAAAAAAAAAAGGAGAAGGCAAATCTCCTTCTGGTCCAGGTTAGTGTACAAAAAGAACCTAACCGGATAAAATTCACTGAAACAAAAGGGAAATATGGAAAACTTTCATTAATGGTGAGATATGCACAACTTTTATTGAGACAAGAACTGACTGAGTCACTGCAATCCTGGGTACAGCAGCCGCCTACTTGCTACTAACTCAATGTGCACATTTAAAAACAATAAATGAAATTATATTTGAAAATAACATAAGTAACCAAATGACTCAGTGAATCCAAGGCTTAGCACTATTCATTATGCAGCAAATCAATCCTATTTCCTGGTTTAGGAGGGGAAAAATTAAAACTCACCCAGGATAACTTTGTTTTTGAGGTTATCCAAAGCCAGAGCACAAATGAGGCCTGGAGAGCACGGTAAACAGACGCTTCTCAGGGACCGCTCCTGACACAGTCAGTGAGGATTGAAAAAAACAGGCATCTATACACTCTCAAAATGCTCTAGCTGGAGCTCAGTACTCCTCCAAACCTCTTTCTCAATAACAGATATTTTTCTCTTCCCCTTTTCTTTCCTACCTATCACAAGAAGCCATCCTCAGAGGAAAATGTCTCCAAATCTAACCCATCCCACTGAGACTTTGCCTTTAAAATCTCTGATAAAAGCAGATAGCTGCAAAGCAGAGAACTGATGCGATTATCTCTGTTCACTAATTTCTTTCCTTTGGATTGGAAAGAGGAAGCAAAGTGTACTTTACACAACTATGAACTAGTGACTCTGTTTTTACCATGTGGCCCTTTGTCATTGCTGTCCCTTTTAATCCTTCCTGCTTGCTTGTCAGGTTCAGTTTAATTAAAACCTGTTCTGATGGAGGAAACTTCCAGTTGCCTCTGCAGAAGAGAATGAAGACAGGATCAAGTATCACCTACCCTGGGGCATTTGCCCTTAATTACCCAATGCAATTTGGAGTTCTCAAAAATATTTCAAATGCACTGAATTTTAGAAATATAATCTCCTAAGAGAGGTACTAGTAACTTTACTGTGCAAGTAAGTTGTAAGTTAAATCATAAACATTGCACTGTTTCCACTCACAGGGTTAGTGTGTGACTGGGTCTGAGCTTAACTATATCTTTTGTTGAAATCCTTCTCGGAGGACACACGTACCTTTAAAATGGCTTAATGCTTGGAGCTAACAAATGAACTCATGAAGCACAAGAGAAGTTCAGGTAGGTAAGATGTGGTGAAATGGGGAACGTGAACCTTTCTGGAATCCATCAGACATTGAGGTATTTCACTGGATACTTACAAATGTACCTTTACAAATGCCCAGATATGACTGTCTGATACTAAGGTGATAAAAGGATTCTGATGCTCCATTTAATGAATAAGGGGAATTCTTGAGAAATTGACTTGAAAGAATTCTACAGGTCTGGACTTGGAGCTAGTAAGTCATGCTGAGGCCTACTGTGCTTCTTAATATGCAAAAATGTCTCCCCTGATTTTGTTTTGCTCTTTCCTCTTCTTTTCTCAGTGCTGTGTGCTGCCTCCATACCTACCTTTGCTTTAATTGCACAAAACCCTCATGCTTATGCTTTCAAGCAAGGGATAGATTCCTAGTTTTCCTGTTTAACTATCGCTGCGCAACAGCTGCCAGAGAAAGACTTCCTGGAAAATTTACTTTTAGAAAAGCTGTTATGGATTGGATGTTTGTGTTCATACACTGAACCTGCAGCTGGTATGTTATTGTACAATAATTAGGTTCAGATGAAGTCATGGGTATAGAAACACCAGGATAAGACTTGTGTCCTTAGAATAATGGGGACTAGAGTGTTTTCCTTCTGCATCTCTCCTATGTTAGCACATAGCCAATAGTATCCCTCGGTAAGCCAGAAAAAAGCCAATCACCAGTGACAGAATTGGTGGGCACGTTTATCCTGGACTTCACAGGGTGTAGAACTGTAAGAAATGTCTCTTGTCTAAGCTATGCAGACTACGGTGTTCCACGATATCAGTAAAGAAGACTAATATAACATTGTTTGTAATTTGGGGCTGTACTTGATCATACCACCTAACCAGTACCTTTCAGAAACAATTGTACTAAATGACATTTTCTATGTGTGCTTGTTTATGGTATTTAACACATCTTAGATAAGTTTAGGGTGGCACTTTGTACACAGTAGTACCTATTTTATATACTAAGACCCTGTTTGTTAGATTGCTGTTATAATAATGATGATTCATTATACTATTACAGGATTATTAACTAATTTTTTTTCTCCCCATACATAGTAACTATACTAAATAGCCCACATCTACTGTTTTATTTAAATGCCTCTGGAAATTCCAGGAGATCAATACTATTGAAATCTTGATTTTATAGATGATTAAAAGATTTAGAAAGAGAAGTTCCTCACCTAAAATTTCCTGTATCTTTAGTAGACATAGGATTTGAAACTCACTGTACAGTTCATTACAGTTCTCTGTGGGTAATTGAAGGTGTGGAGCACAGTAACTCATACACAGTAAGTAACTTACCTGAGCAATTAATTTATTATCTTAAGAGCTCCCAGCATTCATTCTCAACTGGGCAATATTTTTTTAAAGTTGGTATCATTTTAAAAATCTGCATTTGCCTTGTATTTTAATTGTTTTGTTTGTTTGTTTGTTTTGCTTTTTTTTTTTTTTTTAAACCACGGTTGTTGTCAGCCTGAGTTAAGGAATAATATTCTCAATGGTAATCTTAAGAAAAGGGTTGTTTGCCATGGAAAATCCAGAGCTATCAAGCAGACCTATGGGTCACAGCTTGGCCTGCTGCCTGAAGTTCTTGCACTGGAAAAGGAAGTTCTACCTGCTCAGGCCTTTGGCAGAAAGCCCAATGAAACTGCTTTTGTTTTGGTGAGACAGGCTGATCTATAAGCAATGCTTGAAAACAGAGCACCTAAATAGGATATTTTCCAAGGTCCCGTTAACTACAGAAACCTGTAAGGACCACACTTTGGGATAAGTATGCAGAACATTGTAAGCAGGGGGAGGAGCTATGTGGTTGGATGTCTGTGTGGGAGTGACTGTCCTAAGTTTAATTTATAGACTCTTGCAGGGTCCACATGAAATCATCAAATATTATTTTTTCAATACTGGGATGAAATATTACACTGCATTATTGAACACTGCTTACAAATCTATTTCTTTGTATTGCTACATGCTGGAAGATTAAAATAGTAAAATAATAATAGTGTCTATGTACTAAACACCTGTAATGTCCAGGCACTAATTTAGGACCTTAATATTTTTATTCAATTAACTCCTTGCAGAACACCACAGAACTGTATGCCAGTTTCACATATTTAAGAAGAAACATAGGCTCAGGAAGAGCAAATCCTGAAGTTTACATTGCTTTGTTATAGAATTGATATGTAAATTTGCATCTGTTTATTGTAAGGCAGAAGAGAAAAGCCTGGCAGTGACTAATAATTCCCTATTTCCACATAGATCACAGGCCTTGTAGGAGTAACAAGCTTCTCAATAAACTAACTTTTCATTAGGTCAATGTTATGGTTTACTCTAGGTCCTAAGAGCAGGAAATATTTTTATCACCTACCCTAATCAAAGTATGTAAGCTCACCTCCATCTTTGCTGTTTTCCTGAAAGATCATATACCACTCTCATTCAAACTAGACCTTATTACATTGAACTTCCTTACAATATAGTATTTATGATCACTGCCATTCAAAATATCTGTTAGATCATAAGTATGCAGATAAACAATTTTAGAAATTTGTTTATGTTCTATTATACTTTTAAAGGTTAGACTCTGTATATTTGATGTGTGAGAAATGATTACATAATTTTTTCAGGATATCTCAAAGATTTAACCTAATGTGAAGTTTCTCTTTATTCTATGACTGCTTTAAACTATATGGGCTAAATATTTTATGTATTGGGTTTTAATACTCAGTTTCATTCTATACAATTTGAAACTACTTCAAACTCATGCAAAGATACATAGATTGAAGCAAAACCACCAATAGTATTTAGGAAAATTGCATTGCTGGATCGGACTATTTGAAATCCCTCAGCTCTGGGAGATAGAATTTCAGCTTAAATAGGTTAGCTTCACTTGATTTATGAGTCCCAAATCCTCCTCTCTGGCAAAATTCCACAGGATGGAAACTTAATACAGAGCCTCACCCTTAAGCCAGACAAATAAACCTTCTGTTTGGAATAAAACATATATCTAAAGCAATACTTCTTAAACATTTTCATCTTTTGGGCTCTGGTCCAGTTTTGTGGTTGTTACTAAAAATACTGCCATTAAACTTCCTTGAGCAGCAGACATAATATGTGCCCTTCTATCTTTCTATGAATGAAAGGCAATTTCACTTAGTATTTAAAGAAACAACAAATGTTATTATCATATGAAAGGGAAGATAAAATAGTATCTACTGCTTTGATGAATCTTGAAATCAAATCTCAGATTTACCTTTATACCCTCCGCATTAAAGAAATTAGGAGAGATGAACAATGCAGAATGTATAAAAGAGGACTGATGCATTCTATTGTAACCCAGTTTTCAATTCCTTTTTCTTGAGAATCAGTAGTATCTGAGAAATGAGTAATGTAACCGGTTACTTGTGGTGACAGAACTTGACCAGTCTTGACAATAAAGAACCCCCCAGTGGATGCCAATAGAGTCTTTTTAGGCCCTTCATTGTAGCTGTGGCAAAGGGAAGATCGCCCAATACTGGCGGGAGACAAACATCCCAAGCCTGTAGTCTGTACATGCAGTTTGGGTGGCACACCAAGCAGTAGATCCATTGGCTGATAACTTGTTTCAGGATACCAATGGACCCTGGGCACACACAGCATTAGTGCTGGCCTCAGATCTGTGTGCATCTCTCTCCATTCAGATTTCAAGAATATCAATGTTGGAGAACACAAAAGAAGCAATGGGGCTCACGCCCACTCACTTACATCTTTACCCCGTGAAATTCTTTGCCCTTGCCCTCCTTGTTAGCTGCTTTTGGAATGAATAAGAGAAGGACAACATAGAATAGAATTTAAGTCCTAGTTCTTGTCCACCACTGTATCGTGAATAGACTTTGGAATCTGATTGTATTCACTGGTAACTTGTAGATTGTTATATGAGATTACAAATTCTCAGGAACAACTGATTGAATTTTCAAGAAAAAAAGACAGTGTTCTAGATATAGTAGATATTGGGAAATGGGAAGAAAATGTTCAAATGAGAAGGGGAACACGGGAAGGAGGAAGGGAAAAGAAAAAAGAGAATAGAAGGAAAAAATGGAAACAAAGATTTTGTAAATAAGGAGGGGAAAAAGTGTTGAAAGCAGGGGAGCAGACTGCAGGACAAAAGGAAAACTCAATATATACTATGTACAAGTACAAATTCCCTATGATGAAATGTGACCACTATGTATATCTAAAATGTACCAATGAAATTTTAAAAAATAAATATTATGATGGTGAAAGAACTAAACAGATATTCCTCGATTAAGAGACCAAATGTTTGCTCCTTAACTCTGAAACTCAGATATCCTGATCTACACAAAAGTTTTCACGTTTCCAAACTCAGGAAGTTCATAATGTGGGTAAGGAATATGGAAAATGTTTTGCATCAGGCATTTTACACAAAACACATTACACAAGAAGAAAAAGCAATATAAGTAAAAACTGCAAGTAAAATTTAGGCAGTTGTTCTTTCATACTCATAGAGAATTACTTGAAAATCATACATATCCTGGTAGCTATTAAAGGTAGACAACATGTGGGAAAGCATCATTTTTGACAGTAACAAAAATCTCTTGTTATCATGAGACGTTGAGGTGGCCAAATGGCTGAAAACAAAAGTTCCCTAAACTGTGTTGGCTGTTTTTCAGTTACAGTTACTTTTCAGTCCAGCTTAACTCTGAGCACGTTTTTACTGCAGGAAGTTTCACAGCCATCTTTTGAGGGGTGTACTTTTCATTTTCCTAAGGGGTCCACATCACTATGAATATATTATTCAGGGTTTTCATGGTCACTGGAGACAGCAACCCAAAGCAAATTTTCTTCATCCAAGGAATTCAATGATATGTATTTGAAGAGACACCTCTAGCCCAACAAAATACTATCCTGGTTTTGGAGTCCATGGTGGAATAAAATGGCTGATAAATTTGTATTGGCAGATATTTATATTGTAGAGTGGAATTTAGAGTCAAGCAGATACAGGTTCATATCTCAGTTATAATTTGTTGGCTTTGTGATATTGGCACATGATTGAACTCTGAGCTGCTGATTGTTCATGTACAAGGGCTGGTTAAAAAGTGCAGCATGCTTAAATAAAAAATATATGCATACATTACAGTAAAAGACACATTACCATTAGCTTCCTTGCCTCTCACTTCAAACACTTATGCCTTTGTTCTTACTACGTTCTGAAGCATTTGTGGAAGTCATTTTTCTTGAGAGTCTGTATTTGCACAGTTGTGGCTGGCTCTATATCCTGAATTGATTCAAAGTTTCTCTGGCAAGTTCTGTCAAATAAAAAAATATTATGCAATATCCTCATCTATCTCACTCACTGTATTTGGCACAGTGCCACCGCTGGCTCTAACCTCAATGTGAGTGTTTTGGATCAATTGGGAACATCAAGGTAGCATGACAATGCAGCTAAGGACACAAAAAAGAACTTCCAGAACTGATTCAGAAAATGCCAAGAAGGATGAGGTTAGTGTATTTGAAGCAAGGGGAAGTATTTTGAAGGAAATTAACAGCATGTGTCTTTTACTGTAGTAGATTAGTTTTATTTAAACACATACCATATTCCTTGATCTTGTCTCATAGAAAATTGATATAGCAGGAAAATTTCAGGAGAGATGAAGGGAAGAAGTGTGATCACCTTCTCTTTTGGGAGTTCACAAACCTGTGGGAGGGACTGGGTCTCAGAGCAGAGCTGGGTTGAGTAATATATCAAGTAAGGCAGAACAAGGCCAGATCACCAGGCTCTGTGGGTCAGACTCTTTAGAAACCATGACTGTGTATTTATAACTATTTAGAAAAATACACAAATGGCATCTATGGACCCAGGCAAAGATAATTCTACTCTTACCTGCTAAAATGGAGACCAATTCTACTCAGTGGCAGTAAGATAAATTTGGCCTTCTCTTAATCAACAAATATTCTGTGGTGAAATAATGCTTATATCATTAGGGTTATGCAGACTGATATAAACATTAAAGATACTTCTATATCTGAGTTTTAAAATTTTGAGATGTATTCTCACTCTTTAAGGAGACTGAGTTTAAAGTTTAAAAAATTAAGAACATAAATATGCTATGGACATAGGTCACAGATTCCATCTCTATCAGGGAAACAGAGACTGAGCATTTCTTTTGGTTACCTGGGTGCCCGAAGCAGAGGAAATGAAACCATTTGTGTCTAAATGTAGGAGAGGGGCAGAAGGTTCCTGACGTAACAAAGTGAGTTCTCAGCCAGCTTCTCAACACACGGCCTTACTTGAGGCTACTCAAAAAGAAACTTGCACTAATACAGGGCACATTTCCTCTCTAGTGAAAATCAGAAATTAATTTGATTTTCACAGTAGCAAAGGCAATAGAGTATATTTTGGCAAAAAAATGTTATGTTATTTCATGGCAGTTCAGCTTTAACATAAACAACATATAAACAACGTGCCCTCCTCCCCAGTTTATTGCTGTTTTTGTTCTTCACTAGGTTAATACATTAAATTCCATTGTTCGAACTGTTTTTCTTATTAGATTTTAAACCTAAAATTGTCCTTTTGCAAACTCAGGTTGGCCTCCTGCCAAGAGTAATAGATGAAATACTCCCGTAGGAAGAACAATAGTCTTTAACAAAAGGAGTCATTGGTTAAACATTGAAGCTCTTTACGGAACCACTGAAGCTTATGTCTCAGGGCACCAGGCTGGGCGTGAGTGCCTGTGTGTAAGTGAGTGAGCAAGTGGCTAGGTATGAGTGTGGTCGCACTGGAGCACAAGCAGAACCTGAGTGTGAGTGGAATTACTGCTGACGTTTCCAGTGCAAATCCAAGAAAGCCTGCACTGGTGTAACTTGACACTGAAGAGCTCTGCTGAGGAGGGAAACACTGGAAATTTGCAGTGATTGTCCTGGGTAGGTGGGGCCCACAGCTCAGGAGAGTCTGCACACTGCCCCAGAAGCCACGATTACATTTGTGTTGCTTCTGTATTTCTCTCCCACTTCTCTACTTAGCGTACTATTGGAGGGCGGCACGGAACGGGAATTCGCTTTTTGGAGGGGCCTTTTCACTGTTTAACCAATTCCTTCCACTTTCTGTTTGTATTTGTGCCCTTGAAGTAACCTCTGGTGTATTTCCTGGTTGTTCTGCATCTCCCTTTACAAAGTGCCCTCTTGGTTTGGTTGGGGCAGTGGATGCCACCTCTCTTTCCTCTGTCCTCCCTGCCCCAGGACTGCTTCAGAGCAGGCAGCGTGGAGCTGCTGAAAAGCAAGTTCCCCTCAGCAGGCCCAGCTCCCTGTGGCAGTGCCTGGGCCTGCCCTGAGCCCTGAGTGAGGCAGACAGCAGCCTCTAGGGTCACGGGGTCACAGGTGTCAGGGTTCAGTCCCTAAAGACTGGATTCCTTGGATCAGGTTCTGCCCTTCACTCCCAGGGCCTTGGGAGTCGGGTGTTTCTAAGCACACAGTGGCCCAGATAGACTTGTAAATCCCTTAAATTTTCCTAGCACTTTACCCTCTTGTCTCCCTCATCTCCACTACTTTGGTCCTCTCTTCTCTCTCCTGGATCACCAAAGGTGAATTGGCATCTCTGGCTGACTGCCAGCTTGTCTCCTGAGACAATAATGGGGCCTGGGATGCTGGGAGCCTGCAGCAGGGCCCGCCGCCCACCGGTGCTGAACTTCCTCATAGGAGGTGGTTAGACTTCAAATTCATAAAAACCTGCTCCCCTCTAGCTCACACTCACTGCTAAGTTTGCAGCTGATGGAAACCTACATGGTTTTCCATATCGTTCTGACTCTGAACCAATCACTGGATTGAGTCTCATTCCCAGAACGAACTGCCCATCTCCACTGGCGTTCAGGCTTGATGGTTGGGGCTCACAGGCCAGAAATATGCCACCAATTTACTGGAAAGATTTACACACCCTCCAGGAAGAAGTAACTGAATCTGTCTGTTGCCTACACCTCCACCCATGCTCAGAGAGTTTCCCCTCCCAAATTGTAGAGTTCTGAGGCTTGGCTGGCCCTTAATTAGTACATGGACTCCTCAGACCTTAAGCTTTTCCCTAAGCTTATTTCAAACTGCATTGGGATTCTAATTCCCTTTGAATTCTGTGTCATGGGGCAGGGGGAAGAGACTATTGGTTTTGTTGCTTTATTTTGTTATGTTTTTGGCTAATTGACGCATATTCAGGTACCACCTTCAACTTGTGGATCACGCTCCTGACCACCATGGGTAGTATCTGGCAGGTTCCATTCTCTAGGAGTTTGAGGGTGAGGCTCCTATCAATTCTGTTCCCTCAGCCAGTCAGTTCTACTGAGAACTGTGATTTGCCACTTGCTGCAGTTGAACCCCGTGTGCAACCACTCACCATAGCTCCAAGCTGCTTCACCTCCAAGCCCTGTAGAGCTAGGACAAAGTTTTCCTTTGCAACAAAATTCCATTTCAGTGGAGATTATTTTGCCATATGGAAGTAATCTGAGTCATTTGTAGGAAAATGGATGCACCTCTAGACTATAATATTACGTGAAATAAATCAGACACACAAGCTGAAATGTCACATGGCTTCTCTTATATGAGAAGCCCACTATATAAATAAATTAAAGAGCATAATAAAAATAAATAATAAGAAACAAAGAGACAACTCCCACAAAAAGAAAGAGGATAAAGATATATGGGGGGTGTGGAGTGAAAGGAGGGGAAGGGAATAAAGAATCAAGATGTATTACGTACATGTACCAGTTCCCCATGATGAATGTAATCCTTACTAATATACTACTGATAAAATGCACTAATAACAAAATTTGCAACCTATACTAATAGTAAAATTTCTAAAAGAAGCTCCATTTTAATGAAAGATGAATTTTGATATTTGCTTTTCTAAGAAATGAGAAGTTATAACCAAGAGAGTTCAACGCAGAGACAGCAAGGCAGGAGGACTCAAACACCAGGGGAGCTGGTACAGGTGAAGATGAAGATGGTGATGTCCATGGCACTAAGGCTCACATTAGTTTTTCTCTGATGTGCCTGAAAGTAGATATGGGCGATGGTGGGGACCAGCTGTGCCCCACCCACAGCGAAGCCGGGAAAAGTACCAGCTGCCAGCTCAGCACACTGGCTGGGAAGGCCTTGCACACAGCATGCATGGGCTGCAGAAATCCCGTGTGCTTCCTGACACAGCAGCCCCTCCTCAGAGTGCACCCACCCTGCCTCTCTCACCCTTGTACCTAGCACTGAATCTAAGACCTTTCAGCTTGTCAGGCCAGGGTAGGGGAATCATAAGCAAATATCTTACTCAGACATCAGACCTTGGGCCCTAAAAGGCTTCGAGGCTACACTTAATTCCCCTCAAAACCTGAAGGTGGGGAAGCTATGGTACATATTGCACAAAGTGCTGACCCTTACACCCATAACTCAGAAGGCTGCTGACCAATGCCGTTAAGGTGGTGACCTCCCATTATCAAATGGTGTCATGGTTTAAAATGTTCAGTATCTCTCACAACTGGATTAGAGGTATAAAGACCATTTTTCACTATTACCTAATACTTTTTGCCTACTGCTGTAGTTTGGATTGGAATGTCTCCAGAAGACCTGTGTGTTGAAAGCTGGGTCCCTAGCTTTGCACTATTGGAAGTGGAAGAGACTTTAAAAGCTAGGGCTTAGCCAGAGAACTTTGCGTCATTACCAGAATGCCCTGCAGGGGATTGTGGGGCCTCTGTCTCTCATTCCCAGCCACAAGATGAACAGCTTTTCTCTGCTACTGTTCCTTTCACGATGCGTTGCCATAGGCCAAAGCCAGACAGAGCTGAATGGGACCAATCAGTCATCGACTGAAACTTCCAAAACTGTGAGCAAAAACAGATCTTTTCTCTCTATAATTTGATTCATTTTGGATATTTGTTACAAATGGAAAACCAATGAATACACATACCCTTGAGTATTAGCTAGTCAGAATTATATCTTTTGCTCTCTTATAATTATATTTTTATTTATTTTCCTCAAATCTCATTATTTATATCCTATTTTCAAAGTCTATAGATCTCATAAAGTGTTGTCCCTTTCCTTGCATTCCAAAGCTTAAGCATTTTTGGAGGGCCTCTTAGAAGCCAGGAAGAGGATTTCAACCTTAGACTGGTATCAAGAAATCAGGTCAGCTCAGAGATGGTGGCTCCATCTCTAAGATTGCTTGAAAGCAGACTGAGTGAGCCGGCCCAGAGGATTGCTAAAGTTTGGGCCATGATCCAGCCTGAATCTTGCATTTGTCACTAGGTGGTTGGGCCGTGCCAGCCCCACAATGAAGATGTCCAGCAAACAGAAACATTGCTGCTGACTCTGCTTGCCAGAGCAAGGCAACTCTGCCCTTTCCTCCCCACACCCACAGCACAGCACATCCCTGGATAATGACAAGTTTCACCATTGTTTAATAAATCACATTGGCATTGCAGCATTCCCACGAACTCACTGACCTTGCCAAATTTGCAAAACCAAGATGTTAGGAGTGCTTGGCCATGAAGTTTAAGTCAGTTGTTTAGGGTGGACTCCTAAATGGCAGTATCAGGGGACGAACACTGATATTTAACTGTTGCATAATAAATAATGTGGATGTTTATCAAAAAGCTTTATCATTTTTTCTTCGATGGTAGCTATGTGATAATATTTTCCTCATTTGTTTTGAGAGTTCAGACAATATACTCCTGGAAATTATGTGTATGACTACTGTGCCCAGATGTAAAGCCCAAGTTTGTAAAAATATTTGGCTCCAGTAACTGTCAATGTAATAACAGATTTCTAGACTCTCAGGTGGGCTTTGTCAGACCTTTCAGCTATGAAACGCTTATTGAACTTTTCAGTCGTTATTATAACAATTGTGGCTCTCTCTGCATAAATAAAACCAATTTAAGTAAAAACTCAGGCAGTAAAAGTGGCACAGGGGTCATCTTATATTCAACTCTTTAAGCAAATATTTTGCTTAGGAACTTTATTGTTCTTTCAAAGAAGAGGGAAAGGAAGTGGGAGGAAAAAATGGACTTCTTACATCGTGATGGTCCAACAGAAACAGCCTGAACAAACTCATATTCAAGTCCAAATGGTGAAATTAAGGGCAGCCTTTGAGTGCATAATATTCCTGACTCTTCTATAATATGATAATTAGTAACTATAGAGAATGCTAAGTTCCAATATGAATACCATTCTTTGATAACAGCCTCTAAACGAAAGATGCGTGTAAGAAAAAGGGGAAGGACAGATAAGTACATACACAGCACATTGTTGTTATTTTCTTTTTTTGTCACAATGTGTGTGAGTACACGATGGCACGACCCGGGAATTAGGAATTTAGGAATGGGCATGAAGTCCTCATGCCACAGTAAGACTTTTGACAGAATTAAAGTGAGACAAAGATGGTTTTAGAAGGCCCTAATCAGCTATCTTTAAATTTAATCCCACTTTTGATTCTGGTGCTTCTTTTGTTAGTTTCCCTTATGTCTTGTTATTCTGATCATCATATTTCCATGTTCTCATTTGTAATTATGTGCATTCATTTATGCTGGTCCTGATTCTTTTCTCTGCATAATAAGCGTATGAAGAGCAGCAACATCATGCTTTTTATTCCTATTTTAATTCTCTCTCACCTAATGCAATGATTGGATTCTCTGGGGCCTACTACAGAGTCATGATTGATAAAGGGACATGAACACATTCTACATTAACCAGGAGCATGGGACTATAGTAACAGTTTTGTAATAAAAACTAAAGGGAATACAGTTACTGATATCATGCCTTAGTTTGCATGTGTGACTATTAAGCAAAGAAACTCATATATGCTTTGGATTCCAGGCTTTGGTGAAAACTAATTATGGCAAGCTATATATCATACCTTAGGTATATGTATTTCCATGAATAATAGAGACATAATAATAGTAAGTATATCATTATGTTGTTATAAAAATTGAGATAATATATGCCACACACTTAAAGTGTCTAGCTAATAGTTAGATCCAATGAATGTTACCTGTGACCATTATTATTATCACCATTATTATTGTACCATGTCTATACTTTTTATGTGCTTCGGGACATAAAATTTACAACAGTTACTGCTGTTAGTTCAGGTCTTCTTCTATTTTTCTTCTAATTTTTCAATTCTAGCTAGCACAGTCCATGGGCTAATAAAGTTTGTTGATGAATTCTGTCATTTTATTTAGGGTCATTACTGTCAAAGCTTTTACACAGCTTCAAACTTAGACTGTATGTCTGCTTAGTGTTTCACATGGGACGCATCACCAATTTAAAACACCAGCTTTTATGAATTTTATTGCATAAATAGATGTTTCTCACCATTGCATGTCTTCCACAGTACATGCTTGAAGTTGTATTTTACCGGGTAACATTTCTGTTGTCCGTTGTCCTTTTGTAGGGTTATTCTTAACATGCCCTATTCTAAGACTCTGTGGTGGTGACGTGCATAAATAACATTATTACTATAATTAAAGGTTGTATCCAAGTGGCTTGGGAGGTACCAGTATTCACCACTGCCTCTCAGTCAACTGTGGGTCACTGGGGTCATTTATTCTTGTTGACCAAATAGCCTCCTCTGGGTAAAGTGATGATTTATGGTGCAGACATGTTTGACAGATAACTGGTGTGATTTGGCCTGCTTCCAAGTTATCAGTAAAATTTTTTTATATTCACTGAAGGTTTTATTTATTATATTCACTGTGCATTTTTATTGTCTTTTCAGGCAGATTCTTCAAACGCTACAAGAAGCTATTCAACTGTTTGTCTTCTAACTCAAATCTAACTTTATCAGTATATAGAATAAACTGTTTCCTTAGTAGAGAACCAAAAAGATATGATCATAATGAAAAAATAATAATGTACTGATTTGGTGATATGTTCTTATTTTGTTTTGGGGGGTTGTTTTGTTTTGTTTTGTTTTTTTTGAGATAAGGTCTCGCTATGTAGTTCGGGCTGGCCTTGAACTCACTTATGTAGACCAGGCTGACCTTACACTCACAGCTATCCTCCTGCCTCAGCTTCCCAGTACTGAGATTACAAGCATCAGCACTATGCCTAGCATGACTTGCTGATATGTTTTCACAATCATGCAAAAAGTTCTAAAATGACAAATACATGCATTTCTTTCCAGAATCTTTATCACTGCAGCAGAAGCTGAGGTGGCACTATTATAGGGAGAACCAGTAGAGCTCAGAACGTTCTAGGGTTGGGTGTGCGATGGTTCCTTTATAAAACTTACCAGGATAATCTGGTACAGCACCACCTTCCTCCCTGCTCCCCTGGATGTGCAGAAGAGCGCAGGCTTTCTCCACACCCCTTCCCTGTGTCGTTTTCCCGGCATCTTCTCCACGGGAATAAAAGTCAGCATATGGAGCAAACAAGCAAACATCAAACAAAAATGCTTTAACACTCTTCTGAAATTTTCATTTGCTTCATTTTTATTTCTTTTTCCTCTTTCTTTTCTATTGATTCAAAGTTAGGAAGAGGAGAATAAAGTCCCATGGCTAGCAATAGCTCTCCATATAGAATGAGTAAAAGACTTTTGCTTTTCCAGATAAATGTCTTAAAAAAGCTAAGGTAATATTTCTAAGGTGTGGGAGAATTTGTATAGATGAAACTGTGGCCTAACAAATGCTCATGATTGCCACCTAAACAAGGGCCTGCGTGAACTCTGCTGGGACACTAGCATCTTTTCATTGGCTTTTTGAGCCCTAGCCTCATTAACTTGGTTAAGCCCTCTTTATATATGGCTACTTGATATTCAATTTGTGTATGGAGAGATCTATTTTGAAGATAAAAATATACATTTTTATATGTAATGTTTAGTCAATTTTAGGTGATTTGATATATTTGAGTACTCTCACAGCAATATTTCCTCATGGGCAATTTATGTAGTAGTGTACTTTATGAATATCAAAATGGTGAAAAAATGTAATTATTGGTCACAAAACATCTGTGGCATCAATTTATTCAGTAGAGTTCTCCACTTAGGTGTATGACATTTACTAGAACTTCATACAATAATTTTTAAATGAATTGAATGTGGGACTATAAGAATTTCAAGTAAATTGATTATCTATAATTACCCATCAAAAGAGTCTAAATTTTCTCTGTAATTTCTAGCTCCTCAATTCTGAATGAGCGAAAAACACAAGAAAAGATATAATTCAAGGGCTAAAAAAATTATTTAAGGAGACTAGTAATGAAAAGTATTATAATGTGTTATTGGCCAGAAAATTGCTACTCACACAGCATATTTTAACTTGATGACTATTCAGCAATCGAGTTTATTAGAATACGCCTTTGCTCTACAATTAAAGGAAGAATACACAGTTAAAAATAAAGGAGTGCAAGGTAAGATGACCCAACAGAAACATACCTCCAATCCACTCCGTATTTCAGTTTGTGCAGATTGTTTGATCACACATTAACAAATTATAATAAATTTCTCTTGAGGGAATTTGTCTCGGTGTCAGTCTGACTTTGAAAAAAAGATCAAAGCTGCCCAGCTGAATTAATTCTGCACTGATATACCTGTCTCTGGCTATTGAAATTTGACCTCCTAAAGTTTCATATACTTCTGGCTCTTTGTGGTTTCTTAATGGGAATGTACTTCACTGCAGAAAAATTTGTAGTGTCTGTACCAGATAAATATTTACAAACTTGAAGGTACGATACAGTACTTTTCAGTGGCATAGGTTGTCTTTGTGTCTGTTACATACTTTTGGCCTGGCAGAGAAGAAGAAAACTCAAGAAGGGGAACGGAAGGCATTAGGGTATGGATATGTCTTTTGCAGACTCTTAGTAGTTGGGCCTTGTAAAAGATCATAGATCAGAAAGTGTTTTAGGCACTAGTGTATCTGAATTTCTAGCATCTACTTGAGCAATGTGACAAGAATGCCCAGCTTAAGTTACAGAAAAAAAATGTTAATAGCTTTGACCTCCTAAACTATCATATGAAGAAAAGGCTCTATTCACTTAAAGGCTACCTTATTGTAATCTCTGCCTTTGAAGTGAGTCACGTACTAATTTCCTCTCAGGAAAGTTTAAACCAAATTCTGTTTAGTCAGTAGAATTATTTTTTTTTTCTTGAAGAACTCCAAACATCTTAGATTTGGGGAATATGATTAAAACTACCAAATTCATGCATTATTTAAAAACATGTGCAGACATTGAACTAAATTGCCACCAACCTTCAGAGACTTCTTTTGTTTATGCAAATAGGATTTCTGATTGTAAACTGAATGAAGGTGAATACAATGAATTTTATTCTCACATTATTCGCATTACTACATGAAATCTCGCAATACTATATGAAACAGTGACCACCATAGTCATAAAGATCTCCAATACTGGCTAAACAGGCTATATAGATCCCAGTTACTATGTGACTGATAGAAGACTTTTTTTTTATTATACTTCAAATTAGTGCACTAAGGGTTAGGAACATTTGATGGATGTGTGTGTGGCTTAACGGTAAAGCAATAACCAACCATGCACAAGGCCCTGGGTTCAATCCCCAGCATTGAAAAACAATGTTTAAATGATCTGGAATGCTTGAAAAGAGACCTTGCAAGTTGTAATACTGAAGATGCAATGTAGAATACTTCAAAAAGTCCACAGTGTTATTTTTCTTTGATAAATAGAACCACTACTAAATCATGGTTCTAATTATCTTCAAGGCTCTTTACCTTCAAAAGGCAATAATGCTTATTAAACCTTTATGAAACATTTTCTTCATTAAAGAATTTTGTTCAGTCTATGATTTAGATATAGCTGTTGTTATATGAAAAGTAAATAAAACAAAACAAAACAAAAAAACCTATGAAACCTGACACAGTCAGTTCTTCTGAAGCTATTCCAGAGAGTAGTTACCTTATAGTTATCATAATATCATAGTTCTTGCTCTATAAGCTGTGACAATGACTGTAAGGTGTCTGATAGCTTCGGAACCAGAAAGATGGAAGTTTATGCTGTTCCCTCATCTACTATATTGCATAATTTTCTATTTTTACATCTTTAAAATCAGAATGCACCTTACATGGTTTTATTGTAGTCCTTTTTGTCATTGATATATACTATAAAGGCACATTTAAGGGCCATTATACTTAAATGTTATAGCTGATATTGTGAGATATATGACACAGTATGGTTCTTTATTTTCTGATTTATCGATCAGTACAAAGAATACATAAAAGACTAAAGAATTAATACTTCATGATTTTTTAGTCAATGAGACTCCATGACTTCTTATCAGCTTCTGAGCACACACACAAAAAATCTTTCCTGTGTTTTTTCTTTCAGGTTCTGAGCTGGAAACACTATTTTTTAGCAACAACTGCACTATTATAAACACTCCTGCATTATCTCTGGGTACATATGTGCTAACATTTCTGTAGAAATACAGTTTGTGAGGGATAGAGTATGAAAAATTTAAGATAATACCAAATTCCCATACAAGCAGTTAACCAGCTTATACCCTTACCAAATTATATACCAAAAGTGTAAGATTTCTTATGATTCCCATTCTATTAACATTCAATGTTACCAAACTTTTACATTTTTTCAATATAATGGATATAAAAGTAAGGATTTCCATTTTTAAGAATTTGAATTTATGTGATTTCTATTGAAATAAGCTGTTTCTGATGTAAATGTTGGTCACCACTGTTCTCTGTTTTATTCATGAGTTGTGTCTATTTTTCTGCCAGTTTGTTTTTCATTTTTCTTATGTTTTTCATATAATCCAAGAGGATTTTCTTATCCCAATGTCATTAAATTAAGTGTGCAAAGGTCTCTGTGATAACAATGCAATAATATCCACAGGTTAAGGGGATGTGGACATGGTCATATACTTTTGAGAGCCATTCTTCAGCTCACTTGAGTATTTTTGCTTTGCTCCTGGCAGCCCAGCATTTTCTTTAAGCCAGCCTGTTCCTATGTTTCTTTGCAAAACTCCTCATTTGAAATTGATGTCATTGTGTTATATCATCACTCGACCTTTCCTTTTTACTTTAAATTGTAATTCTCTTCTTCCAGATTTGAATTTTTGTACATAATCAACACTTAATTCCTCAATTTCTTTGTGTACATGCCTACTATCTTTACCTCCTCTCCACTGAAGAGGTACCACCCTATGACTATTTTCATGTCTTGTTATAACTCCACACTGTTTTACATCTTTGCTCTAAACTCAGCATTTCTAGAATGGTCCACCTCACCTCTCTTCTTTTACCTCCACACTGTATATTATTCTACACCACTGAGATCTAGGGCCACTTGAGTTTTCATTTTTACCATTTATCTCTCCCTCCTCTCTTTACTAGAAAATTCTCTGGATTACAAAGGAGTGCTCAATGATTGCTATCTTCCAGTGGTAGCATAAATATTAGTATCTAGATTCATATTCCATCAGCTTAACTACCTCCTCACCAGTGCTCTCCGTTCCCTTGTTCCTTTGTGCTTCTATCCAGGGATGCGGGCAATCTCAGAGCTGAATGAATTATAACAAAACAGTCCCAGTCCGGATCCTCAGGGGTCTTCACACTGATTAAAGAGAGGGGAATTAGGTCATAATGAGAAGTGTCATTAATGTTCAGAAAGTGAAGCAGGAGAGAAGGAAAAGTGTCCCTGAGGAGGTGATATTTAAACTGAAGCCTGAACCATGCTAGAAACTGGCTTAATGAAGTGTGAAGAGAAGACAGCCCTGGTATTTGGAGAAATATGAACAAAGTCAGATTATCAGGTTTTTCTGTCTCAGTGTAGACAACACTATCTCTGTGAAGTCTTTGCAGACCCCTGTGTTGTAAGTCAAGGGTCTTTTCTTTTTTTACCCCCAAATCTTCATATCTTCATAGCATGCACGAATCATCATACATTATGTTAACTTTTCTTTTTTTTTTCTTTCTTCCCCATCAGACGCTTTTGTATTTGAGTTTTTCCTGTAGTATCCCAGTGCTTACAATATCTGACATATATAGTCAAGGCTTAGTGAAGTTTGTCCATTAATAGGTCAGTGGGGAAAAAAAACCCTCAAAAAACAGCAACCATATAGACATAGATATAGACCAAGTAATTTTCTTTGCCTTTGTGGTGGCCAAAATAATGAAACCTGTGTAAATCTGAATTTAAAACAATGTGTACTTATTGTAAGATATGGGTGTCATTTTAGCTGCTGATGAAATGTCATTTATTCTCCTCTGCTTTCACGGTTCAATGATATTACTTTCATCTACCTGAATAAATTACAAATAAAGTAATAATGCACAGAATAATTTAGAAAACACTGAGTACTCAGTCCAGTGGAGCTGGAATACTTTTAATATATGTAAAAGCACATTGCTTTTCTTTCAGTACACACTGCACCACTACCTAGCTTTCTGGCTCTTCTAGTCATTGAAGGATTTGGAAATCAACCCTCAGAGCGAAATTCTCAGGGGCTGGGGATTTAGTTCAGGAGCACAGCTCCTGCCTGGCAAGCGCAAGGTCACGAGTTCAGTTCCCGGTACCATAAAAAAACCAAAAACCAAAAAAAAAAAAAAAAAAAAGAAGTTCTCAACTAAGCTGCAGTGTGTCACAGGTGTCACAGTCATCTGTGAGGCAATGTCCCAAACAATGCGTTAATAACCACGAGACATTGTCATCTGATACATTCTTTTACAAAAAAATAAAAATATAAAATATAAATTAAAGAAGATTAGAAATATTTCCACTAATTTTACAAGTCTCAAGAGTTTCAGTTATGATATTCTGACACGCTTTCTTGAAGGGGAAAAGTATAGCTACTGAAATTGATCTTGTTTTTTTTTTTTTTTTTTTTTTTCTCCGGTACCGGGAACCGAACTCACGACCTTGCGCTTGCCAGGCAGGAGCTTTTGCCGCTGAGCTAAATCCCCAGCCCCTGAAATTGATCTTGGGACCCGTCCACGGGAATGTGGGAGTGTGACCAGTAAGTTGGTCATGGATATCACATAATTTTTTATGGATTTTGGCCCTATGTAAAGCATATCTCAACTTTTCCTAGTTTTCAGAGGTGTTTTTAGATCTTTTATAACTATGTTATGGCTTAGGGAGAAAAAGAAAAAGTTGATAGAAGGGAAAATTAAAGGAAAATAAACAGTTTGCACATAAATTCTGGGACTGATGATAGATCAAGGGTTTTCTGACAGATTAATACTGTTACAGACGGTTGGAGGGGGTGCTGGAAGGCACAGCTTTTGTTTATATTTGATGACAATCTTTACTTTGAAGCTGAATATTAGTTAGGAAATTCCCTTCCAAGAGTCTACATCCTAAGTATTATCAAAAGAAATCTCATAAGTTTGCTATGAAGCCACCAAATTTCCTGTCATTCTAGGGGAAAAAAGAAGATTCGGCCCACTTCCTGCATGAAGAAAGGGAACGCCCTTTCTGAGAGGTGCTGATTTTTAGACATGTTGGCACTCCCATCAATGAAGAAAGAAGATTGGATGGAGGCCTCTTGATATCGTACTTTCAAGGGCTGAGTTAGTGCCAGGATACTTCCAGCACGGTCCTACAGTGCAAATATTTGTAATTTCGACTTTAATTATCTGCATTTATAATCATTTCACTTGGGTACAACTGAGACTGCCATAAAATCTTGTTTCTGTAATAATTAAGGGGAGTGAGTGGAATGAACACTGGACCAAGTGTGAAAAGTGAGATTCTTAGAAATGGCTGCACCCTGAGTAGAGATCTTGAGTGAACATCTAGTAGAGATCTTGAGTGAACATCTGTAGATCTCACTACCAACGCAGAGATGAGGGGAGTGGGGTAGACTTGCTGACCTCAAGTTGTTTCCCTGAGAATATTTAGGCCTTTGAGGACTCCTCAAAAGCTCTTAAGACAGAGAGCAAAGAAAATACTTAACTTTCTTTTTTAGTACTTTAGCTGCAGTCTCTGTTTTTATCTCTTGTATATATTGGAAATTTTTAGAAATTTCTTTTGGAAAAATAGTTCTCTGTCCAGTATTTTATTTTATTTTATTTATTTTTTATTTATTCTTTATTTTTTTGGTACTGGGAAATGAACTCAGGACCTTGCTCTTGCCAGGCAGGCGCTTGTGCCTCTGAGCTATATCCCCAGCTATCCATTATTTTAAAGTAGCCTTCTAAATGATCTTTGAAATTTCTTCCTGTGAATTTCTTCCTGCTAATACTTCCCTGTGTTCTGAATCACAGATGAAACTTTAGTAAATAGACTTATTAAGTATTTTTTAATCAGTTTGTGGTGGTTCTAACATAACAGAGACTTTCCTCAGCAATTGGCAGGAAATCACTTTAGACATATTGTTGAGCCAGTGGTGGTAGTGGAAACTTTTAATCCCAGCACTAGGGGAGGCTGAGGCAGGAGGAATGCCACAAATTCCAAACCAGCCTGGGCTACATAGTGAATTCAAGGGCATCTTGCACTACAAAGTAAGACTGTATCAAAAAGCAAACAAATAAAGAAAAACCCAAGTCATCCAGGCCCAAACTTAAGTTTATCCAAGACGTAAGATTAAAATATTTTACTTATTTTGAAACACATCATAAATATTTACCTGGAAAAAGATTTCGTTCTCAGAATAGCACTAAAAGCTATAAGAAGTAATATCTAATTATAGGAATAATTTACTAAAGGCTGATATTTTAACAGCCTTTAGTAACCAACGTTATTTGCATATTGAGTATACATATATTATTCAGGTACTAGTAAATTTTGGAAAACAAAACCAAAATCGAAGAAGTTACCAGCCATGAAGAATTAGTTTAGAAGAAAAGGTAAGCCCAGGCACAGTTAATTGCAAAGTAACGAAGTGTGTACAAGAGTAAAAGCAAAAAGTACATAATTAAAGGTGGCGATAAAGCAGGGTAATATGAGCATAAGGACTGCATTCAAATTCCAGTTCCACTATTTGATAATACTGTTATGAGGAAGAAAATACCAACCTGTTAGATGTGTCAAGTTTGTATCTCACAACTCTGAAGAATGGACTCCAGGACAAAAAAGATTAAGAGTAAGAAAAATTTATTGAAAGGGAGCTCCTGAGAGGTGGAGAGGTCCCCAAAGTAGGCTGCCACTGAAGCTCTTCGTCTAAGGGGATTTATACAGTAAAATCACATCACAGCTTATCTTGGATCAAATTACAATCAATCTAGAGGATCACAAGTACAGTCACTTAGCTAATATTGCTCTAAAAGAAAAACATGGTGCACAGCAAGGGTACATAGCATGGAGAAGAACAAAGGCATTTCTGGAAATGCTAGAAGCGAGGGTCAGAGTGCTCTGGTCATCTAACTGCCTGTTCATTACATTGTTTCTTTTCCCATGCTGTGTGTGTCATATTTTTTTTTTTATATGTGTGTTATATTGTTCAGGCTTATTCGACCTAAGTGTGCTCTGTGCGTGTTACAGTACTGCTTCAGGCTACTTATCTCCAGGGAGCCCTGCAGGCCTAGCTGTTGTGTCTCCATCTTGGGTCCTAATTTTTATCAACTTAGCCCTCAAACAAGGCCTGGTTTGCCTCATCCTGTTCTGACTCTCTCTTGGGCCTGGTCTCTTTCTAATGCCTATCAATCTCTACCTACTTTTATGACTCAACTTCTGGCTTCATTTACTTTATTTGTAAAATAAAGAAACATAGCTACAATACACCTTTTATAGCAATTAAATGATCTGATAAATGTAAAACACTTGACACATTTGCATTTGCTTCTACTAAAATGATAGCTAATATTATTATATAAATTAAATGATAGGCTTTTTCCTTATTTTTATGTATTAAGCATTGGAGATGATTTGTAACTGCTCATCTTGCAAGTAGAAGCACCGCTTCTCTTTGTTCCAGACCATCTTTTCAAAGGTATTGTTTAGGACACAGCATGGGAAAATAAAGCTATGTCTCCCTCTGGAACGAAGCATAGGTTTGTTTGCTATCCATTACAACCAATAAAAGTCTTCCTCTGGCACCGATGTGAGGCAAACTTACTGCCTGTTGGAGAGGTATCTTGCTTTCTGTAGCTTGGCTTCCTGTCTTGTACTGCAACCCAGGGCATGTTTAAGTATCACCTAACTCCTCCTTATGTCACTCTGTGGGAAGAGCAAATACCTGGAGAACTGGTGCCCACACTGATACCTTGGCTACCAGTATAGCTGTGAATAATCAAATCTTTTGCCTCTCAGGCATTTTGTCTTATAGCATCCATACAACTGTATTAGGCTCATTTGTTAGCCAACAAGAAGGATGAAATATCAGATCTATCATAGCTCTTGATATTATAGAGACTGTGAGGAGGTCTTGTGCGTGCAGAGGATCACAACTTTTGAAACTTTATATTTTTAATGCCAAACAGTTTATTATGACAACTTTTAAATACACATCAAGGGGACCACTCATACCCACTATCTACATTATACCAGTAACATTTTACTACACTGCAAATGTTTTCTAATGAAGAGAAAATATATATTTTTTATTATGATCATAACTGGCATCTATACTTTACAAACACAGAGACCATGTTTGGGCCTCACACTTTGAGATACAGATTCTGGGGCTCAGAAAAATTAAAAAATTCCAGGAGCACTATTGCAAAGAATCACCTCAGCTGTCCTGTCTTCTGATTCCTTTTTTTAGCTTTAAGGAAAGGGCATATATTCATTTCACAAGTTTAAGGGAAGAATTACATTTCCTCCCCCTTTCTGCAATGAGGCAAGGAGTGTTTAAACCTCAAAGGTCACTAAGCACAGAATTGAGTTCCTGGCTTATCGGGACCCCTGCAGTGAGCCTCCAATCTTCTGCCAGGTGTAATGGTGCATGGCGAGATAGAAAGAAAGAGCAAGAGACAAAATGGTAGCATAGTGGGGGATCTGGGATGACCAGTTGTTCAAGAGGAACAAAAACCACAAGGCCGCCAGAACATCGGCATTTATTGATCTAGAAAGGAATTTGAGGAGGGGGATTATAGGATGATGCATAGGGTGGAAATGGAAAGGATAGCCCATTCCTAAGGAGATAATGGGAAATGTCAAAAGGGTGATTAGCTAATCTTAAACCTTTGTTTATCCCTTAGGGAAGTATGCAAAATTAGCCATTGTGAATTTGTGGTCCCCAACACTGGCTTAGTTTACTTTGCTTTGTCTTGTCACCTGACAAGGTCCATGGAGGACTCACCCCATCCATGAGGCAGGGAACATCTTAGGTTTACTGACTTCCATCATACAAAAGGAATTTTCATTAAGAGGCATCAGGCAACCGAGTGCTAGCATGCAGGCATTCCAGAGGGAGAGCTGGTGCCTGTGGCCTAGAGCTGGATATATTTATGGGAACTTGGGGTATCCCTAAGTTTAGCTATCTAGGACATACATTCTAGTGTCTGTTGGGCTTACCCATTTAGTGGGCTGTTAAAATGCAAACTATCCACAATGTGTCTGAAGCTGAGATATGTTATCTTCTTACTGCTCCCTGAGGATGGGTTTGGTGGGGGGCCCACAATCTACAGATGAAAGGCACAGGCCCAGAGCCCACTTCACAGGCTTATTGTCCTCAAGACCCTTAGGAATGTTTCCTAAAGGAAAAAAACTTGAATAACTTTTGTATTCTGGGGGTGCAGTTTTTCTTGAAAAGAACAGTTTCAATATTTTAATATTTGTTGTCTTCTGTTTCTCTTACTTTTCTTATCCTATGTCAGTCTCTCATTGAAAATATAAACACTCAGCTGAAAACATCCTGAGTTTGGGTATGGCTGCTTCTCTAGTGATTTCCTGCATGTGCTTTAACCCTCACCATCGACTTCCCTACACCAACTTCTCTGCACCAGAAGTCCTACTCTTACTCTGGTAAACAACATCTTAGATCTCTAGAGTAAGACCTCCATGATCTCACAGCAACTGAGAGACACATCTGTTCTCACCTTCACCTCAGAAGGAGGATGTGAAGGGGAAGGGAAGATAAGGGAGGAGTCACTGTCCTGTGACAGGCTGGTCTATTGCGGTCTAAAATGAAAGTAAGGTCTAGCATTTCACCCAGTTATAGGTCACACAGAATTTGTGACCTAGCCTTGGCTCTATCCAAACTTTATCATATTTTTATAGTACAAACTTTATATGTAAACTTTTGTTTGACAATGTCATAATTGGAAGATTACCTGTGTTCCTTAGGCTTTAATGCTAATGTGATTTTTATTGTATGTAACAGTATCATGCCACAATAGCCAAGAGTGTGTTTTATTGAGTCATTTTCCAAATAAATTAATGTTGAACTTCAAAAACTTGTTCACAGTTGTCAGTGGGACCACTCAGTGAGATTCTTCTTTTAGGATTCACAAAAGCAATACTACTTTTGGCTGGTAATGTGAAGCTGGTATTTTTCTCAGGTAACTTACACATGGGAGGTACTTAAAGAATTCCTTAATAAATCAATGGATGAATGCAGTCAACCTACCTCAGTATTGAAAAAAGTATCCTGCTTGGACAATTACAGTCATTAGTTGCTAGGCAACATTATCTCTTATGATAATACTTTGCAAGTGTATAAAATAAATGCCCCTACTGTTGAGGTCAGTCCTCCTGCTCATCAGACAAGAGGTAATTCCACTTGGCCCTGGCTACTGTCTCTTGTCTTTATTTTCTAAATCCTCTCACCGTTTTTCTCCTGGGGACCACTGAGATACCAACAAGTCCCACATTCTAACATGCAGTTTTTTACACGTTAATATCCCTGAAATTAAGATGTGTCTTACTTGGATCATGCTTTTTCACATACTATTACATCTTCCGATAATTTATATGCTCAATAAAATGCAGTCTACTGCTACCTTACATATGTATCACATATCATTTACATCTGTCTTTTAATTTCATGAAAGGAAGATATGTTCATTTCTCATAATTTACAATTTAAAGTAGAATGGTTTTCATTAGCTTTTGCTTTGGTAGTTTCAGCTGTAGGTTATCTCTGCTACCATTTGTTTGCACAACAGGTGTGAGCTAACATGTTTTCTTTCTTCTGATAAGCACTTTGCAAAATTCTTAGCTGTAATTTCCTCCTGAGATGGAATGACAATTTAGTGTCTACTAATATACAGAAGGTTGCAGGTATTTGTGAACCTTGCTTGATTTTAAAATCCACATTAAGAAAATTTCCTTATTATTTAAAAGTCATCCCTGCAGCATCTGGAGTTTAACTTCTTAGCTTTTAAAAATGTATTTTATTAGTGCACGCTGATGTTGCATGATGATGGGATTTATTTTAGGAAGTTGGTACCTGCATCTAGCATATCTTAATCAGTTTCAATACTTTTGCCCCCTCTTACCGAGCTTTTGATTCCTTCTGTGTGAATTCTGTTGCTCATCTTGTTACCTTCAGATTCCTTTGATAAATGTTGAACAAGTCAAAGAAGACCACTTATTTGGTAAAAGAGGGAAAATAATTTATTTAAAGCTAGTTCCAAGGAGATAGAAAGGTCCTTTTGCCTCAAATCACCATCTCACTGTGTACAGGTGATAAGGGTCATTTGCAGTAAGGAGAGACAGAGGGAGCAGAGAGATAATGCACACCTGCACACTTACATTGTAATGTCCAGCCATCTTCAGCTTATTCTCCCTGTGCTTGGGGAAAAGAAACCAAGCCTTGGGCTCCCAGGGCCACCATCTGCATATTCTCTTGCTTCTTTTGGGATGAGGAGAGAAGATGCTTCTCTCAGTAGTAGGAAGTTTGGAGATATCACTTATATCCTTTGGGCAGTTTTGCTTATAGTCTCTGTGAGCTCTTTAAGTATTGCTCTCAGAGTGGTTAGCAGTGTGCTATCTGAATTGTCTCAGCAAACAGAAATCCATTTTCCTAATCTTATTGAAATCTATCAATTATTACATTATAAATCCACTATATAATTAGAGTCTATGTGCTAGTTGTAATTGCTCATGTACAGATGACTTTTTTCTAAAACTTTTTGGATGAATTAGATATGAAATTTCAAAATTTTCTTTCTTTCATTAATTACTTTCTCAACATCCTAAAGTGAAAGACAGTGACAGTTTGATGAATTTGGAGGCAGCAATATGTTAATTCAAAATCCAGAGTCTGTGGTCATTTGTCCAATATATTTTCTCCTTTTTACTTTCTTGAGATAGATCCAAGTTTAGAAACTTGTGAAAGTAGTGTTCATATCCTACATGTAGTAATTTAATTATTACTTGGAGAAAATTCACTGGCTTATTATTTGTAGATTTAAGTGATTCTTTTTCATTTTACTTAAAATCTTTTAGCTTTATCTACCAGTAGTATTACTAATACCCTGAAAGAAGTGCTAGATGCCATGTTTTCATCCACTTCCTATAGGAGGGATACAAAGAATGTAACTATCCCTTAATATGTGAGTGGAAAATGGAAAAGTGTGCTCTCAAGAAAGGTTAAATTTATACTGTTTTACTATAAATGTTTAGGTTTAAATTATTGCTTAAATATGGTAGCACTGCATTTATATAAAAGCAAAATGACTACTGGTTACTTGCTTTGACATGGTTCATGACAATTTCGTTTGCTACCACAGTTGATGATAGACACGTTCACCTGGGACTTGTATTGCATCTCAATGGGCTTTTACCATGCAAAGAGCATAATTAGGATTTCTGCACTAGGTGCTCGTTTTGATGGGACTGAACAGAAATACTTTGTGCCATGTGTTGTGTGCTCTGGTATGTGCATTTTATAAATATTTTATGAGGCATCAACTTATTCAGCAATATCTTAATTGAATTTTTTATGAAGAATATAGCAAAGCATTTAGTTTTTCAATTATTCTTTTTCCCATATGCTTTCTTTTTCACTTGATGGCTTTATGGATAATTCAAAGGAAAGGCAAAACCAAAAACAAGAAAGAGAGAATAGTTTAAAAATACTTGAATTAGCTTCTAGGCTTGAATTCTCTAAGGTTATGATGCTCAAACAAGAGTGGACATCAAAGAAAACTTGAACAATTTTATAAAATAAAGACATCAGAACCATCTCAAGCCTCCAAATCAGGAAACCTCCAGAGAAAAAGCCTGCAATCAATCTTTTTACATAAGTCGGGTATTTCTGAGCCTTCATAGTAGCTGACAGCCTCAAATCTAAGTAAATACCCTGCTACTCATTTAATTGCCAAATGCACTTATAATTTGTGTCTCTTGATTTATAAATTTTGAGAAAATCGTGTTCCATGGGATTTTTCTAAATGACCTGTTTAGATGCCAATATGTGATTTTTTCCCACGTGTATGTATTCCTTTAGATTTGTATCATGTCTCAAATTTTGCTAAATGCCTTCTTTTCTTCCTCACAACCAATTATGCTGTGAAAAAGCCCATGGTCAATGTATTTGGGTATGGATTTTGGTCTTCTGTATATGAACAACTGGTTTAGGGCACAAGTCAACTCCCAAGCCCTAACCAGACACTCTCTGCTGAGCTGTCAGTCTGCATGAAGCTGGATCCCCCAGACAGGATGTCTTCTAATTCTCACCGAGGTGTACCAAGAGCTGGTATCAACAGTGAAATAAGCAAACCTGGGACTGTTAACCCATTTACGACATGAAGAGTTTGAGGGATGGAGAGAGAACTAGAACTTCTTCCAAGAATCCGTAGGTGTTGAGCAGTCGGCTCAGCCAAATTCACTTGGTTTACTCCAGAACTCTTTTTGCGAGACTGCAATTTATTCCTAAATATTCTTTGAGATACCATTTGTTTGTTGAGATTGGCTTCTGGTAATATAACTTAGTAGAAAGAATTCATTTTTTATTTTTCTTTTTGATTGAGAGCAATTTAGTCAAATTTAGTTGTGACTCGCATCTGACAACGAACATACAAACAAAATAAAACTTGGTCTGGGAGCCTTCAAACTTATAAGCATTGCTAAAAATCCAGAGTAAGACATGGGAAAAAAATCACTTAAATTTCTAAGTGTTTTTATGAAAACAGTGATAGGCCTATACTGTCTTGTGATGTACAGAAAATGGTGCTAGGTCAGAGGAGGGAAAATTCAAATTGTAGTCATCATGTTCACCCTGACTTCACATGCATGAACTCAGTTTATGATGAAACATGAAATATCTGCCTTTTTTCTGGTATAAATTAGTCTTATAGAAATGTGTTCCTTGGCTAGGCTGTTTGGGTCCACAGGTGGGCCTTTCCTATTCACTTGACAGTGTCCCTGTGCCCTGGTTAGATGGCTTTATGTCCTGAGTGTTACCAGGCCACTGTTCTCTCTATTGACCTCGCTGCTCAGAAAGGTCTACTGGTCTTCTTAGACTTCACAGATGATGAGAGGTCATCTCTTTTCTGTCCACCCTCACAGCTGCCAAAACCACTCTTGCCTCTCATTTTCCAAGTCTCTCAACTCCCCATGTAAGATGGAGACCAGGATATAAATACTTACGTACCTTTATTACGAATTAACAAGCAGTAGATAGAAAGAGTGGATAAGAAGTTCAACATCAAGAAAAAATTACAACTGCTACACAGGCCCTATGGTCCCTACCTGGGCTGCCTTCTTGACCTACATTAACCTGTCTTCACGTGCATGGGGAAGCAGACTCAAAATACTAGCAGAGATCCAGACCTCTTCAGACCTCAGAGTTCAAACATAACTGATTCTCAGTCACAAATAGGTGTTTTCTTTATCTCCTTTTAAGACTTGTCTCCATAATCTAATCTCTGCTTTAGATTTTGTTTCTGTCTGGGACTATTAATAGCATCCATTCACTTTAAGAAAAGCTTCACTCCTGCCTAGAGGGATATGCCATTCCCCTGTGAATCCCCCAAGACAAGTTGTTCAGGCAAACATCAATACATTAGTCAAAGTCAGACGTCAGTACATTAATCAAAGTCTAGGCTATTTCAATTTAAATGCTAGTTCACATAGGACATTGCAGCTCCACTACTGTTGAAGCTGTTCCATGTTTGGTGAAGTTCTATTTTTTTCTTGTCTCTAATATCAGATAATGTTGAATTTTGTCAAGCGTCTCATTATGTATGTCTCTGTTCTTTTCATTTCCTTATGTATGAAGTAGAAATCAAAAATCCTTTACAAGTGTTTTTAAGAATCAAATATAATTCATGACATCATGCCTTTTAAATAGTAAATTTTATACAAATTCTGTTTTTATTACAAATTTATTCATGTATTATTAAATGTAACAGAAACTAAAATAGTACTTAACATATTTCATATACTATTCTAAATGTTTTAAAAATAATTTCATCTCCATATTTCATTTTTGTTCTATCACTTTGATGTGCTATGATTATTTGTATTTTATCTCCTTTCTGAGGGTTAAAGAGGGTAAACAACTTGCCTAGCGTCACCACAAAACCTGAGCAGTAGCCTTAGTCTGGTTACAGCACCCCTACTCTTAACTTTTTTGCGTAGATTCAGAATTTTATACTTCTATAGACACAACCAAAGTAAACTAAAAGCTTACTTACTTGTGTTGGTGGTTAATTTTATGTGTCAACTTCACTGGGTCATGGGATGCCTAGATATTTGGTTAAACCTTATATCTGGGTATATCTATGGAGATATTTCTACATGAGACTAGCATTTGAATTGGTCAGCTTCATAAAGCCTATTCTCTTCCTAGTATGGATGAGTGTTATCCAACCCACTGAGTATCTGCATAGACTCAAAAGGCAAGGGGAGAAAGAATTCATTCTCCCAGCCTGACAGTTTGACACTGGCCTTGGGCTGGGACTTACACCTTTGCAGCTCTTGATTGTCAGGCTTTTGGATTAGAAATTCAGATACATTGCCAGGTTTCGCGGGTCTTCAGTTGTACACAGTATGTCAGGGAACTTCCCAGCCTTTTTAGTTGTATATCCTCATAATCTCTCTGTCTCTGTGCCCTCCCTACACACGCATTCACACACATGTGCGTGTACACACATGCACACGCCCACAGAGTTGGTACTGTTTCTCTGGAGAACCTTCAGTAATATTACTTGCAATATGAATAAAATTTTCCATGAAAATTCTGTTTACTAGAAACACTTATCTAAACATATAAAACCATCAAGAAAACAAAGACCTGTGTTCTCTCAGATACCAGTCATTTGGGGCATATTATGAAGTTCTTATATGTAAAAAGCTTTGATAGAAAACTAAGGCTTTTATCCTTAACCTAGAGCTTTTATCCTTAACCTATATTACTTAAACTGTGTTCTCAGTACCAGCAACATCAACATCACCTAAGTGTTTAGTGAAAATGCAAATTTATGGGTCCACCTAGATTTGTTGAATGGTGATATGAATTTTAATCAAGAACTTCAGGTGATTTGATTCATATTTAAATTTGAGAATTCTATGTCTGCAACAGCATATGTTTGAGCTTTAGTATATGCTATTGTATAACTGTAGGCAGCTCTTTATCAGATGTGCCTAGGTGTGGAATCAATATGTTGGAATCCTTAGAATGCATGTTGAGCATGCCACAGAATATCATGTGGAGAACTTTGCACTAGGAAATGGTGTTTACTGCTACATAAGATTCCTCTTGACATTTTTTTCCATCTAATACAGATATCCCTCCACTTCATTTTTGAGGTCCATTTCAAGGAAAAGTGATGGGAGCCCATGTAACCCACTGAGAGCATGACTGGTCTATCTGCTTGTGACCTGGTACAAAAACTCATTCGTGGATTCCAGTTGACATAAGTTATTCCATAGCATCTCTTGTATATTTCAGTTTCTTGAAACTTTTCTGGGTTTTGCTTTGTCCCTTCTCATCCAGCACAGGGATTTTCTGAGTCCTACCTATCTATAAATACCCTTCCCATGTAGGTCTGATGTCTCTGGGCTGCATTCGGGTCTGAATAGTCTTGCCAAGTTTTTCTTGTTCCCTCCTGTCCTATGTTGAATTTGTGATACTCACCTGAGCACCCTCTCCAAACCCTAAAGATTATATGCACTAGCTATCCTGAAGGGGGCCTTTGGTGTCTGTAGGGCTGCTCACCTGCACACTTGAATGATTTCAGCTTCCAGTCTTGCTCTTCCAGGCTTTCTTGCCCCTGTCAGCCCACAATCCATCAGAATCCCTTGCTCTGCACCAAACTATAGGTAGAGCAAGGTATGTGATAAGAACACAAATTTTCCTGGATGAGAACACAAATGCAGTGAAAATAGTGTGACCCTGTAAACACATTCAATCATGCACGGTTGAATTTTGTTTCAATTTGTGCTGTATGAGCATCCTATGCTGGTAATAAAAGCATTGGAAAAGTAATCAAAATGAACTAATAGAAAAAAATTGAATCTCATGCTCAAATCAGATCTAATATTTTATGGCTAAATCAGTTGCTTAAATAAAATAATGTGCCTCAAACTCTTAGCATGATGCTTATTAGTCCACAGTATTTTTATTAATAAGTGTTAGCTTTCTTTCCCTGGTAATCAGTTCAAATAATACAGAGGGGACAGCTTTGATGCAGTGGGTAAACTTGACTTTAGTGGTTATATTCTGGACCTACCTTCCTGGGACCATATGAAAAATGAAAGACCATTAAATTCTAGCAAACAGCCCAGCCATTACAGTCAGCAGCATGTCATCAACAAGAGCGTTTTCTTTTGACAATGGTTTTCCCATAATCGATAAAAGTTACAGAGCAGTCTTTGTAAAACACAGAATTACTCTAGGAGTCTGCTGCCAGAGTGTGAATAAACAGTGTATGTTTCTTTCAACTTGGTTCAAGTCATTGAGCATCTGGTTTATGCAGATAATGGAAAGGTTTTGTCCAGACACCTGGCATGTGCAAATTGCTTCTCATTTTTATACTTTCAAATTGGGAATCTAAGACCCCTGCAAGGTTATGAATAAATAATAGGGCTAAGGGCTTCCAGACCAAAGTTATCATTAAACTAAATAAGCTTTAAGCTCAAGATTTAACCCCCCAGCCTCTCTGCAAGCACCACATTTCCAGTTTTTTATTGTCATCTTTGTGGCTTATGTTAACCAGTCATTTCTTTCCTTTTTTCAGGATTGTCCTCATTTCCTTATTTTGATGGCATTTTGCAGATGGTACATAAAAGAAACTTGGCTTAGTATGTGAGGTTGGTTGATACAAGAATGAGGTTAGAGGTCTTGATTTTCTACCCTTCAGAAAGCTTCAGAAAAAAGTTGGTTCTGAACAAATTGTTAGGAAGTATACCTTTCCATTTATGAGGTTCTCCTTTCTCTACATGGAATTCACTCTTTGGGGAATTATGTGTCTCCTGTGTTCTTTTACTTCTTCTTTCTGAAAACCTGTGTAGAAAAAACCCATACTAATCAGTAGACAGCTGTTAAAATTATACTATGTTCCTTTTACCAAGAATATTGGTATTTTTAACTGGAGGCAAGAAATCACATGTCAAAAGGGAAAAAAAGAATGTGTTAACTGCAACATGGTAGACATTAATGAACAGATGGAGAGAACATTTTGAGGGGAACAAGATGTTAAATTCTACCAGAGTCACCCAGCACAGGCTATCTCCTCTGCATACATATAAGAGGATTTTTTTTTTTTTTTTGGTTTTTCTCCAGTACCGGGAACCGAACTCACGACCTTGCACTTGCCAGGCAGGCGCTTTTGCCGCTGAGCTAAATCCCCAGCCCCTAAGAGGATTGTTTTGAGGATGGAAAGTCAAGACTGAAGTGAAATGGTGGAAGAGAGGTATTGATGTGTGTGAGAATCATTCAAGGAAAAGAGAAATGACATAGATCTGTAATGCTTTAGAGGTTGAAGTTAGCTTTCAAAGTAAAGATATTCTTTTGAAGACCAGCCAGTAAAAGTCTCAAGTCATTACTCATTTTTAAAATATTTTTATTTGTTTCATGATTGATTTATTCAAATAAAGCACTTTTGAGGTTGAGGTAGGAGGATCGCTGTGAGTTCAAGGACAACTTGGGCTACATAAGGAGTTCAAGGCCAGAATGAACCATATAGCAAGATTCTGTCTCAAAAAAAAAGTAAATAAATAAAAAAAAAAATAAAACACTTGTGCACTGCAAGTAAACACTAGTGAAATTTAATCAGATACGGTGTGCAGCATGACACCACAATGGCCCCCTCGATGGCTTTTGCCTCTGATATCAATGCTCATGTGTAGTTTTCTTTTTCTACATTGCATATTGTTGACCCATAGGAAAATAGTACATTGTGAAAGAGTCACTAGGTGACTTCTGCAAAGTTAGATAAAAGCCAGTTGATCATTCTGCCTGGTGATCTCTTGTATCTTTTGTTCTAGAGTAAGCCACATATTCTGCAGTAAGAAAACTTGAGTAGTTCCGTGGAAAGGAAGAGAGGAAGTAGGGTCTTCTGCTGTTAGCCAGATCCACTGCCAACTTTAGAAGGACTCAAATTGCAGGCAGATTCCTCAAATTTTGTAATGACTTCCTGTGAGTCCAGTCTCACCTGACATCTTGATTGCAGCCTCATAAGAGACTCTGAGCCCAGGACAGTCCGCTCCCAAATTCCTGACCCAGAGAAGATGTGAGAGATAATAAAACATCATTATTTCAAGCTAGTAAGTTTTGAGTGGTTTGTTATACAACAATACATAACTAACATCTATTTGTAAGGCAAAGATCCAGGCTGGCTATTTGGGTAAAAAGTTAATACATCAACTAAATAAATGTGACTGAGTGTGTCTCCTTATGGGCCAGAGTTAAAATTACCAAAGCACAATGTCCCTATCTTTCGATAAAGGGGAAAGCACAAGAAAAGATGTGATTACATTCTTCAGATATTAGCAACTGTGAAGAAGAAAAAGATGTAAGACAGACTAGATAGTTAATGACTATCAGAGGACAGGGCACCTGAAACATCCCACAGAAATTTAAGCGTGGATTTAAGAGAGGAAAAGAACATGATCAGGTGAGATCGTGATTGAACTGGGCAAGCTTATTATAGCAGGTTTGGGGTATTTGTGTGTGTGTGTGTGTGTGTGTGTGTGTGTGTGTGTGTGTGTGTGTGTGAAGGCCTTCACTGCTAGTTTTTGATCTAGGAACACAACTAGAGGAGTAGGAAAATATTTAAATTTTAAGCATGAGAAGTCATCTTCAAATCAGTTTTTAAGAAACTTTATCTGGCTCAAGAGTGAAAAATGACTTAGGAGAGAGTGAAGATCATTTAGGAGAATTTAATGGTGATGCAAGTTCCAGAGAGATTTTTTTAGTGATAATAGAGATGAAGAAGGACAAATCTGTGAGAAAAAAGAAACTCCTCAAGAGCAAATGAATATCCCTATTCCCTTGAATTGCAAACAGTATGATGTTGGATATTCTGTTCCTATTGGTGTAGCACATGGTTGCAATTAGTAAATGGTCATATATACATATCAAAAGAATAAAGTATAGGGGCTGGGGATTTAGCTCAGTGGCAAAAGCGCCTGCCTGGCAAGTGCAAGGTCGTGAGTTCAGTTCCCGGTACCGGAGAAAAAAATAAAAAAAAAAAATAAAAAATAAGAATAAAGTATATACGGCCCTTGGCAGAAATATCAAAAAATAGATATTTAATTAATAGTTGACAGAACCTGGGCCACAGGAAATGTGAACAACTCCTATCTAAGTTCACCTTCCTCCCACCATCATCCTGTGCACACAGTGCCCTTCTGACCTACTGGCCTTCTTTCAGGGTGACATGGAACCATGTTACTTCTTACCTTAGGGTCTTTCCTCAAATGTTATTCACTGTACCTGCGCTGAACCCTCCTGTGTTAGCAATCACAGTTGTGAGGATCATTTGATTAGGGTTCCATGAAGAGGGAGACCATGTCTGATGAAATATCATCACTTTTAAGGTTTAATTCAGTAGCATAACTGGATAAAAGTCAACAATCAAAAATCAATAGCATTCCTATACATAAATAATGAGCTCCCTGAGAGAGAAATTAGGTAACTAACACCTTTCACAATAGTATCAGAAACCATGAAATATGCAGGAATCAAGCTAACAAAGAAAGTAAAAGACCTTTGCATTGAAAACTACAATACTCCAGAAAAGGAGATAGAAGAGAACATCAGAAAACAAAAAGATATCCCTAGTTCTTGGATGGGAAGAACCAAGATAGTGAAAATGGCCATACTTTCAAAATAGCTATACAGACTTAATGCAATCCTGATCAAATACAAATAGCATATCTCACAGAATTAGAGAAAACAATTCCAAAATTCATTTTCAACCAGGAGAGAGCTAGAATAGCCAAAGCAATTCTGAACACCGAAGCAAGGCAGTGAGCCTCACAATCCCTGACTTGAACTACAAAGCTACTGTGATAAAAACAGCATGGTACTACCAGAAAACATACAAACAAACAAACAAATGAACAGATATATAGACGGACAAAAAACAGATGTAAGAATCAGTGGAACATACTAGAAGATGAAGAAACAACTCCAAACACACTCAGCGATCTTAAGTTTGAAAAAGGAGCCACTGGAAGAATGATAGCCTCTTTAATAAATGGCACTGGAAAAACTGGCTTTCCACATGCCAAAGATTAAAACTAGACCCATATCTTTCACCATGCACTGAACTGAAATCAAAATAGATCAAAGATCTTAACATTAAAACAGAGATGTTAAATCTATTGGAAATAAGAATAGGTGGAACTCTTGAAGACAAAAATGTAGGCAAAAACTTTATGAACAATGCCCTAATCACACAAGGAATATCATAAAGAATCAACAACTAGGATATCACCTAATTAAAAAGCTTTTGCACAAGAAAAAGAAATCACCAACAGAGTAAAGAGACAACCCACAGTGTGGGGAAATAATCTTAGCTAGCTGTTCCTCAGAAAAAAGACTAATATCTACAATATATAAAGAACTCAGAAAAGCCAGACCTCCCCAAATATAAAGACCCAATTTAAAAATGGGCATCTGAAATGAATAGATACTTCTTAGATGAAAAATTAGAAACAGAAAATAAATATATGAAAAAAGTTCAACATCACTAGTCATTCAAGAGATGCAAATTTAAAAATCACTGAGATTTATCTCACTCCTAAAAATAATTATTATCAAGAAATCAGCCAATAACAAATGCTGGAGAGGCTGTGGAGAAAAGGAATACTTGTCCACTGTTGGTGGGAGTATAGACTGGTGCAACCACTGTGGAAATCAGTATGTACATTCCTAAAAAAAACTAAAGCTAGAGGTCCCATTTGATGCACCTATTCCCCTTGTTGGTATCTTCCAAAAGAATTAAAAACATCATGCCACAACAATATATGCACACCCAAGTTTATAGCAGCACAATTTGTAATAGCTAAATCTTGGGGACAACCCAAATGCCCATCAACTGATGAATGGATAAAGAAGATGTGTAGTTTTTTAATACAATGGACTACTACTCTGCCGTAAAGAATGATAAGCTTCAGACATTTCTAGCTAAATGGATATACCTTGTGATCATATTCTTCAGTGTAATAAATCGAACACAGATGTTTAAATACTGCATTGTTTCTCTAGTGTGAGAAACCAAAAGTATGAATAGGTCCAAAATATATAATAGATACCAGAAAATGGTAAGAAAATGTTTAAATGGGAAGAGGAAGAATGGAGGAGGGGAGGGAAAGGATAAAAGGAAACAGACAAAAGAGAACAGAAGGAAAAAGTTGAAACAAAGCTGTTGTAAATAAAAAGAGAGAGAACAGAGGGGAGGAGAATGAGAAAAAAAGAAGGAGCAACATGTGTCATGTACAGGTACAAATTCCCTGTGATGAATGCCATCATTATGCATATCAAAAATATACCAAGAAAATCTAAAAGAAAGAATAGCCAAAAAATTAAAGTACTAAAATGTAATCAAGGGTAATTACATGAGACGCTGTGATATAGATTCACCACTCTTGAAAGTGCTGAGTATAGTGTTTCATGTTTAAGTCTCTGCAAAGTGTTAGGAGGGCTTATGATGATGAATTGAGGTATTCTTATCCCTTCCTTATCATATTTCCAAATTGTAACAGTTGTAATGACAGTTGATTGACCACTCTCCATTTAGTTTGGAATATGATGATTCATTGCAGTCACTATCAAATTTCTGGGAGATATGTAGCAGATTTGGCTAGGGGAAAGTACATGGTGCATATTTTATCAAGCACACAAGACACCAGAATTTCTTATTTGCCTTGCCAGGTATCCTGTACAAGCACTCTCCTGGAGTTATGTGAATGTAGCAAGGGTTACTGTTAAAATCAGTATCCTGAAAGAAATAGCCCTGTTTTCAAAGAGTTTTCTTGCCATAAAAGAGAGATCACATTAATAATACAGTATGGTCTGTCATTTGGATAGTTCCCTTGGTGATCAATTATAGTTGGCATCCCAGGGCGAGTAGCATCTGTTATGTAGACTTCAAGCTTTCTTTTCAGAATAGGAGATTCAGAAGCTGTTGGATGTACAAGTACACTGGGACTCTTCCAAAGTTCTGTAGGTGGCATTTCCAAAGCTTAAGCCTTGGCAATCATCTTTTGCTAATCTTTTAAATTTATTTTCTTTTTTAAAAACATGAGGCTTTCTGTGACTGCATAGGAGATTCCATGACACAGGAAGTCACCACTCTCTTTGTGAAAATATCTAAAGTGTTTCTGCAGTGCTAAAAACTTTAGAGGAGACAGCATTTGTCAAAGTTAGTCTTACCCAGATATGGTGGAAAGAAGTAAAGAAAAAGTTCAGTTTATTATGCCTAACAGGAGGTGGCATCAGAAATGTCTAACAGTGATTTGTGTAGTTTTTCTTAGGACATGATTGTTATGTTGTTATATAAAGACTATTACTGCAAATCCATTTTCATCATATCAAGTAATGACTATACTTTATCATAGTGCAATTCTCCTGCTGTCTAAACCTTATTGCTTTATTCATCATACCAATAACATTTTTTTTTACCTTACTTCTTTTTATTTCCTCTGCCAAACAAAGCAACAGTAAACTAAGTTGTCTCTTTAACTTTCTTTGGGCAAAATTATATACTAATTAACTTTAGTCTTCTTAAGTATTTTCTACAAGATTAGATCCGTGATGCTTCAGTGGTGTCTGATTCTGTATGTTTCCTGGTAAAAGAGATGACTAAAAAGTAATTATAGCTCCTTCCTAAAGAAAAAAAAAATAAATGCACAATAATAATATATTTAAACACCTGTTTATTAGTTTGTGAATATGTGTGTGATTCACATGGTCCACAGTGAATAGGTAGGACTTGGTTGTTTGGAAATATCTTTTGTTTCTACAAACTAGCCTTAGTCTGTATTACACTTCTTTTTTTTACAAATAAGAATAAAAAACAAATTTTAGAGAGTCAGTAGCTTGTCCATTATGCTAATATTTCATTGGACATACTTGTATGAAAATATTTTATATTTCTACTCAATATTTAGACTAAGCTTCACTATATCTAATAAACTTAATATTTCTATGAAATTTCATATTTCCACTAAAGTTAAGTATTTGAAACTAAAGGATATTTCTACTAACGGTCACTATTTGAAACTAAATTCTTTATTTGCACAAATGATGGGATTCAGAATGAATCTGTGTAGCTGAATCAACTACATGGTGTGACATGGGCTTGTTGACCGTAGAAAGCACAAGTGTGGCAAACCAATTTACAATCATAACAGTGATATTTTGCTCAGTTCCAGTTGCCCTTTATAATAGGATTGATTTTTTTAACTCACACAATCAGGTGCTTGGGCATGAGCTCTGTGTCCTTTGAAACAGACACCTTGGGGATGCTTAGCATCAAGAAAATGAGCCAAATCTGTCTAAAGCTCTTGTATTGAATTGCCTGGAGAGTGTCTGCCACTTCATTTTTAATATTCACGGTGAGACAACTCTTCAGTCTTTGATGATTAGTTTTGAAAATGTGAAAAATAATTCTCTAAAGCTGGGACACTATAATAATATTGGAATTCATCCAGCTTCAATTGAGATGCAATTATAAAATAACAAGCATAACTTTTCTTCCTTCCTCCCTTTCTCCTTTCCCCCTGTTCTTTTCCTCCCTCCCTCCCTTTCTCCCTCCCTTCCTTCCTTCCTTCCCTCCCTCCTTCTTTTCTTCCCTTTTTGTTACCTTCCTCCTTTTCTCCTTTCCTTTCCTTTCCTTTCCTTTCCTTTCCTTTCCTTTCCTTTCCTTTCCTTTCCTTTCCTTTCCTTTCCT
>NW_004955446.1:10031102-10092444 GCF_000276665.1 Chinchilla lanigera | reverse complement strand
TCCTTTCCTTTCCTTTCCTTTCCTTTCCTTTCCTTTCCTTTCCTTTCCTTTCCTTTCCTTTCCTTTCCTCTCCTTCTCATCTTCTTTCTCTTCTTCCTCCTTCTTCTTGGCCCATTAAAGGGATTCTATAAAGGAAATTTCAAAAATATTTTGAAATTTGGAATAAATATTCTTCCAAAGTGACAACTTGGGATACTAATAGCTTAAGAAGAAAGTTCTAGTGTGTTTAATTTTAAAATAAAGATCTTTTTACCTAACAGTCAACCCTAGTGAAAACATCCTCTAGAGTTATCTGTTATTATGTACCACCACCACCAAATTCAGTGGTGTGAACTAACAATCATTTTATTATGCACAGTTTCCTGGGTCAGAGCACGAGGCAGGGTGCCACAGGGACAATTTGTCTTAAATTATGCTAGAGGGGACCATGGAGCCATTTATCTGTCCCTTTGGTTCTGGCTGCTAGCTAAGTTCCTTGATTCTTATCATTTTCCAAGATGGTGTTTCCACTCACATGTCTGGAGCCTGGCCTGCAATGACTGGAAATTTTGGGCTGGCTCGTCTCCTCTTGCACATAGATGTTCAACCTCAACTTCCTCACATGGTAATGGTCTCAGTATCTGGACTTCTCACTCAGAGGCTGGCTCTTCCAAACAAGCAAGAAGTGGAAGCTGTTAGTTTCACAAGACCTGAGACCAGAAATAGATATGGCATCCCTTCTGCTATAGTCTGTCAATGAAACCAATAAAAGAACCCTCCCAGATTCAAAGGCAGGAACATGAATCCTTAGAACTCAATGAGAGAAATAGCAAAGAATTGTGTAGCCATATGTAGTCTACCACAAAACCAAAAGCTATTAAAGTAGGTAGAGATGCATCCTCTAAATTCTTCTCTCTTCTGAAAATATCGGAAGTATTCAGGGCTCTCTGAATTAAAGGCGAAATGTTAAGAATGTATTTGTCTCAAAATACTACATGTATTTGTTAGATGATAGGCATATCTGTTATATAATATGGAAAAAATTCTGTATAATTTTTGTCGACATAGCTGACTCATTCTAAGGAGTAACCTGCCAACAAATTTTGTATATTTTATCTGTAAAATAATCACCTGATAAATTAATGCAGTTTTCTTATATTATATCAGAAATTATATATTCCTCTCTAGATTCCCTATTCTTTTCCTAAGACATTTTCTCATATCCATGCTTGCTTTACTTCCTGAAATTTTTATCCATCAAAAAAACATATCTTCTATTATGCTTTTTCTCAACCAATCCCGGGCCAGCTATTTTCTTTTTTAACATTTCTCCATAATTTTCGGTGGGGAATCTTGGTTATGATGCATCACAAACATTATTTCAAGTTGAATTTATCCTTTTACCTATGAGCCCTTCAATCCTGACAAGCTCTTAGGAGGTGGAAGTACTTCTCAATTACTATTTCAACTGATGCCATTTTTAATGAAGTGGCTTGTCAGAGTGAGCACATAAGAAGTATTCTCCAAAATACATAATTGCAAGACTAATAGGTGAGGATTTTGTTCATCTCGTTAATCACATAGAAAGATCCATTATCAAAAAGATATGATCAATTGAGCACCTAACTTCTCTGGTTGATGGTAAATGCTTTATATACCGCACTCATTCAGATTAACTGAGCACCCTAGTACTTGCCTAAGCACTGTGCTAGGAAAGCAACTAAGCAACATTTCATCATTCAGGAACACACGTTCTAGTAGGTGAGTTAGACCTGAAAAAAAGTAGATAATCATGCAGTAGAATTGAAATAAATTCTAGTAAGGAGAAGCACAGTGGAATAAAGAGGCCTAACCAAACCAGACAGGTAGAATCAAGGAGGTGGATTTCAAATTGAATGCTTAAGGATGAGCTGTTATGGTTTGTGTCTGTGTGTCCCCCCAAAGCCTCATGCAGTCATGGGGCAGGCTTTTAGAGTTTGATTGATTATGGGTGTGAGAGCTACACCCGCCCTGGGGTGGATAGTTTGCATATGTAAGGGAGAGGAAAAGAATGCTTGAGGCCATTTCCTCCCTTGTGTGTGCTTGCTGCTTTGCTGTGTTCTGGCACCATGAGCTGTAGCTCTCTGCCATGTGCCACTCTGCCTTGTAATCTGCCAAGTATGGACTGAAACTTCCACAAACTGTAAGCAAAATAAACCTTTCCTTCCTTAATTTTGGGGGTCAGGTATTTTGTCCCAGCAAGGAGAGAAAAGTAACCAAGATACGAGTAATAGTTAACAATGGGGAAAAGGGTGATATTCTAGGGATTGAAGGGATAAGGGTGTGTGGACTGTTAGAAAATGGAGAGAAGTGATGATGTTTGTGTTGAGTCTGGAAGATATGTAAGAGGTGATAAGATATATAACTGGAAAGAGATAATACCAGGCCAGACAACAACAACAACAACAACAAAAACAACAGCAACAGAAACAACAGCTTATATAAAAGATCTAAGGTGGGAAAAAGCATGGGAAAGTGGAGGATTAGAAGGAAGGTTACAGAGCAAGGAAGATTGGTTGGGAGTCCCCAGTCAGTTCTGTGGGTAACTTCTGGAGCACACACAGTATTAATCAGCTTGATCCTTCAAATAAAGGAAGCTATGAAATAAGTAGAGAGGTAGCCCATTCCAACTTGTGCTTTCAAAGCAATTTTCATTTAAGTTTAACTATGATAATTTACTTTCATTTTTAAAAAATTAGAAACTTTTCTTGGGTCAAAAAAGGAATTGTGTAACAAAGTGACCAAGACAGGATTTGAATTCATGCTCTCAGATCCAAAACTCAGAGCTTGTGCTTCAAAGACACTTGCAAGTGTCATTCACCCTTTAGTTTAAAAAGGTCCATCCTATATTTTAGATGTGCAATGTACAGTTAAGATTCTCTAAGAAAAAACTACCTGTTCTCTGCCCAGTGTCAATCTTCCCTCCATTCACACCCAAAACAGAAACATTGGTAGAGAGAAATTATACAGCCGATGACAGTTCTCAGCTGTAGAGAAAGACTACAGCCATGAAGACCAGGCAGTAATTTTTGAGAATACTTGAGTACAGCCCTCTGAGAAGTTCTACTTCTGCGCAACAGAGAGGCAGCAAGTATCGAGTGACATTGGACAAAGATAAACCAGAAAGGATGGAAAGAAGGCTGGTTTAGGACTCAAAAATATCTTAGACTAAAATTGTAGCCTGACTTCTTTTAAAACTGCAGACAACATACTAAGAGTGTAACACTTACCTTACTAACTCAGGGATTAACACTTACTAACTCAGGGATTTAAGGTTCTTCATCCATAAAAAGAATATTGTAACCTGACTCCATGGAGGTGTTGTGAAGATTCTAAATCACCTCAAAGCACCTGCAATCTGTTAAACACTACACAGCCTAAGTATATTGCTGTTTCTATTTTGTGTTTTCTTTCTTTTGGTTACTGGAGCAGGAATACAGCAATTAAACAAAGACTTGTATTTTTTCTCTTTATATCTCTATACGAGGCAGAAAGAATAGTCCCCTCAACCCTAGAGTTGGAAACATTCAAATTCCTGAAAGCTGTGAAGAAGTCACATTACATAGCAAAAGGGACTATGTAGGTGTAATTTAATTAAGCATTTTAAAGGGAAAAATTACCCTGGATTCTCTATGTGGAATCAGTATAATCACCAAGACCATTATAAAAGAAAGTGGAACAGGTCAGAGTTAGAGAGAAAGATTAGAAGATGATACACTGCTGGTTTTGAATGTGGCAGAAGGGGCCACAGGCAAAGGAATGAAGCACTGAAAATAATAATAATAATAATAATAATAATAATAATAATAAAAAATAATAATAATAATAAAAAAAATAACAACATTCCAATCTGTACTTTATTCCTCTTTCTTTATTCTAATATTGCTTTTCCTTGTTTGTTTCCTTGTTTGAGTATAAAATATAAAAATATTTTAAAAAATACAAAATATAAAAATAATACAGTAGAAAATATTTGAGGATAGGATTTCCTAAAGTTGCTTTGTTTGGATGCTGAGGCAGTTAATTACTCTCCCAAAACTACTCATAACCAGAAAGCGCAAAGTTCTTCAGAGTTCACGTGCATGAGAACCTGGTCCCAGGACGCCCTCTGCGTCCACCATGGCTTGCTGCCAGACTACTTGGCAGTGCTGGAAGGAGAGTTTCAGAGCAAGAATGAACATCGTAATGTAATCCACTGAAAGAGAGGTTTGAGAAGTTTTTGATGATTTTCCTTTTTCCTGGAAATGAATGGTTTATTTAACAGAAAAAAAATGGATATTCTTCTTTCCTTCCTCTCATTCTGAGTTTTTGAATGTATAATTGTCTGACATCTCTCTTGAAGCCTTTGGGTACTCTGCAGCTAACAGTGGGTACCTCTCTTGTCTGGGAAGGAGTCTTCCATTTGTCTGTTGGGTGTAAGTTTTACCTGTTGAAAAGCAAAATTTAAAACATTGAACAAATATCTCTACATTTCATGAATAAAATTAAAGCAAAGAATGTAATGTAAAATTCAGTATAAAAAGAGAAAGTGAATAAATTTTGACACTCTCTTAAGAATTGTTTTTCTAAGTTCATTAAATTCTTATATTGTACTTAGCCTATAGGGACTTCGAGACCATCACCACACCTTGGAAGCAAAGTGATAACCGAAGTTAATATCTTTTATTATTGAATATTGCCCTTAGAATCATAGAATATTTTGCTCTTTCTGGAAATAAGTTGTAATGGTTTTATATAATAAACTATCAATTGTTCCATTTAATTAATAGAGGAATTCTTGCTACTGATGAAGACACTACTTGCTTAGTGTGACAGTTTAAGTAATACCTATGAGCAAAATAGCTACTTTAGTCAAAACTTCTCATAGCACTTGGTTTACTGCAATAAAATTGAAATTGCTCTAAAGTCCTGCTCAGCACAGAGGATCAAACTATGACCTTTGAGCTATTTACATTTCATTGCTTTTGCCATTTTTACTTTCTTGCTGTCTCGTCTTTGTTGACATATACAATAAGTGTCCATCACTTAACACAGATTTTTGCTTCTCTTCAGAGGGAGGGGACATATTTCTTCAGAAACAAGTTCATGGGGTATTGAATGGTTTGGAAAACCAATATGTGATTCTGATCCAAGGCTTCTCATTTTTCCTTCCAATGCTGAATATGAAAAGTGTCTGTTTAGGATATATTTTAGCTAATGGAAAACTTTAAAGCAAACAAACTATCTTCTCGATGAGGCAAAGGACGGGACTGTGTTGCAATCTCAAGAAATGGGAATGACCCTGTGTAGAAAGGAGCAGCCGGACAGCCACCCAAAGGCGTGATAAGAGGAGGGACTCTGCTACATGCTGATGGTGCTCTGCTTATCTCCGCTTACCTTTACCTGTTTATTGCATTTGAACAAAAACCCCATGCATTCCTTTGTGTAGGGATTTGCTTGCCACTTTAGGACTCACTTTGCTGTCTGTGAGACAGGTTAGATGAGGTAGAGAATTCATGTCATCTCTCAAAGCAGCCTTCAGTCAATCACTGACAAGGATTGTTATTCAAATAATCTACCTTCCTCATTTCTCAGGTGAGATGAATCTGAATGATGCATTTTATGCCAGATCATAGACCTCCAACAAATTACCTATCAGTTATCCACAGTTCTACTACTTGCTTTATTAAAAAAAAAAATCCTTGCCTACAGTCTGTTCCCTGTCTTGCTCCTACATATATCCAAGTGTTGTATATATGTCCCAGGTATTCCCTGGAGTTACTTTCAATATAAACTACAGTATAGAGCTCTAGAGTCTATATCTACAAAAAAAGTGTACACTTTTTGAAAAATTATTTCTGAATACTCTCTGGTGGACATGACTCTCTCAAGCATATGTCCCTGAGCGATCATAAGTCCAAAACTTTTCAGCATTAGCTGGGTCCTATGAGCTCCACCAAGGTATAAGTTTAGGTAGGCCCAGGGACAATCTGCTGCACTACAGAAATGGATAAACTGAAGAGGAGCATGTTTGAGTTGACACAGATGTACGTTGACTCTTGGTGAGTTACAGCCTCATCAAACTTCACCCAAGGATTAGCAACGAAAGAAACAAAGAAAAATTCTTCCAAAGAGCAGATTGTCTACTTTATGGGCAGGAGAAGGGTTCTGAAATCAGAATATATACTGATTCCTGGGCAGTGGTAGGTGGCCTGGCTGCCTGAGATAGGGTCTAGAAGAAAGAATATTGGATGATTCAGAGAGTTATGGGGCAGAGGCATGTGTTTGCACACATGGAAGCAAGCACAATGTGCAAAAATCTCCACACCCACTAGGGAACTGACACCATTGAAGAGTCAGCCAACTACCCAGTAAACAAAGTATCTTGGTCCATTTACATCAGTCAGAGTCTGTCATAGAACAATTCAGTGTTAGTACAATAAGCTCATAAAGACTGTGGCCCTGATGACAGATTTGGAGGCCTGGCATCAGCTGATTAGTTTGTACTCCCAGTTGCTGAGGCTAAGAGAGCTGGTGTTATCACTGAAAGCTTAATCTATAAGTTGAAAATCCAGAATTACACTATTCCCTGAGGAGGTCATTTGGTCTCTTGGTGGCAGGGTGACAATATTGGGTTTCTTCTATTTTAGAAATCTCAGTTTATTCTCACAAAAGGAGTCTTCTATTACAATGTAAAGTGTTGCCTTTCTTGTTGAGCAGGTTCAGCCAGTTCAAGGACTTACAAGACATTTTTCCAGCCTGGACTCTATATAACGCTGTGTCCGATGATGGGACCCACTTGGTAGTCAAAGCAATGGGATCATTATTAAGGTATTCACAGATATCACATTCTGCCCCACTACAAAGCTCCCAGCTGCAGTGGCCAGAATTCATCCTTCCTTATAAGCCCTCACTTCTGTTTCCCTTAGGATGGGAGAGCCCCTGGAATCCTGGAGAAGCTGCTGCCAGCATAATAAGGTGTGAGAACAATTCAAAAGGTGCCGTGTGGTTCAGATCACTGTCTGGGGAAGGGCTTTTTGCCAAGCTACCATAAATACAGCCAGCAGACAGCACACAGCTGGAGGGTCTGCCTCAGCTGTGGCAACCTGTTTTGCCTGAGGTAACAATGTGCAAATGACAACCCACATCTGGTCACTAAGAGCAACAGGGGACTAACGTCATTTTGACTCAACACGAGGCCAATCTAATGGACCATGTTCATTTAGAGCACTCCACATGCTGTCTTCCTTTTACTTTTGCAGGAAAAGATGTTGAAATAGAAATAAGTCATTATTTCACAAAAGAAAGAACAGTTTACATCTAAAGATTTAATCAGGAGTAAAGTGTTTCCTTACCTTTAAGGAAATTCACTACCCTGTTCTGAATTTTTTCATTTAACTTGGATTTGTGACAATATTACTACAATAAGTACAAGACACAGTCAGTTGGTACAAAACAGTTGTCTCAGAGAAGGAAAACACTAACATGAATTCTATCATGTAGTTACTCCACTGTGCTAGGAAGATCCCTTTTCAACTGAACTGCAAATAGTCTATATTTTAGATTAGAAGATTTAAGCTCAAGTGCAGCTACCAAGATGCTTAGCAAAGGAGAAAGAATATGAAGGTCTGGTGTTGAAATTCATCATTTGTATCTTTTGACATTTTCTTCAGAAAAAAGAGTTCCATAGTTAGTAAAATATCTAATGTGTTCTAATTTCTGGGTTTTAAAATGGCATCAAAGGAGACATGATATTGTAGGACAAATGATGCAGTCACAGGTGGGGGATCCTTGTTGGAAGTGCTGATTATTATATCAAACTAATTTTTTTTACTCAATTATGTTTTCTCCTACCATCAAATAAAACCATAACTTATGATCCAGGAAACAAAGAATATTTTCTGACTAAATAGTTCCATCTTGGGAGAGATACAGTTGGTTCTGCCTTATAAAGTTAATAATCATCATGGGAAGAAAGTGCTCTGTGTCATGTTACTAACTCATGTTACTAACCCAACATTTTTCTCTTTGCAACATTTGATAGGGCTTTTTAAAGGAATGGTAGTATTTACAAAAGTACTTCATCGTCTCTTAGTATTCTGAAAATATTTGTCCATTTGCCTCTAAGATTACATTTATTATTTGATTTTTGGTGCTTCTTTAAAGTTCTCTTCAGCTATTTCAGTTTCTGTCTTTTGGCTTTCTGATAATTTCCTTCACTAAGATATTTTCTTTTTCTGAACTCTAATAATAAAGAGAAATGTCCAAAGCAAACATGGAGTTGGTATTGGATTTGTCTTTAATTTATTGTCCAGGAATTGATTGTCCCAAAACCTCTTGTGCCCTTGCTTTTTGCAATTCTACAGGTTGCACTGGCATTAAATTTATTACATTCAGATACAGATCTGTGAAAAGTCCTTTATGACTGTCCAGGTAGTGCACTTGAGTTTGAGCTCCAATTACTAATACGGCCCCAGTGAGTTTAGTAGTCTAGTTAGAGTCACACTTTGCTGTAAATTGCATAGTGTTTCTGGAGTTCCTGAGAAAAATAAACATTCTTTTAAAAAAGTGGAAAATTTTCAGACAGTAATGTTTTTAATTCTCCCTTATTTCCTATAATAAGTATTTAAGGATGTTTAAGGAGCTATGCAAATTAATACCAAATCATCAAACTCATGGGATTATATTGAATCAATTGAAAAAGAATTATAAGAAATGTTGAAGATACAGTTATTGCTAGCCTACAGTATTTTCTTATGATTTGTAATAAAACCGTAGTATTTCTTTCCCCTTATTTTCAATATTTTATTAGTACTTACTTGCAGGACATAATGATTACATTCCTCATGAGGAGTTGGTACATGTGCATAACACATCGCAATTCTTTGGTTAGCCTCTTCCCTTATCCTACCTTTTCCTTCCCTCTGTATTTTGGTCCTCTTCCCTTTTGCCAAAGACCTATCTCCCTATTTCTTATCATCAATTTTTAACTTTACTCCTTTTTTATATTTTGGGTTTGTCATACAAGAGAAACCTTACAATATTTAAGCTCGTGTGTCTGATCTAATTTCATTTACCATTATGGTACCAAAGTGCATCCATTTTCTTAAAAACGACTCAAATTTATGCTTTTTTATGACAGAGTCTTATGCCACTGTATGTAAATGTTAAACTTTCTTCATCCATAGCAGCACAATCAATAATGGCTGAACCTTGGAAGCGGACTAGATGTTCATTAAAAGATTACAGTATTTTCGTGTTGTCTGAACAGTTACAGTAATACTTAGGAAAGGAAGATATGAATTTTGAGATGATAAGGCTTTGCTTCAGTTAACTTGAATTAGACTAATTGACCTAAGGTACTTGGTTCAATTATTCACAAAATGAATGATAATTAACCTAAGTAGCAATTATTAAAAATACAATATTCCTTTCTGTGTAATATCTTTCCTTGTCTGTGAAGAATACATTCTAAGATCTCTCAGAAAATTCCTAAAACCAGACTAGTACCAAGCACTATATATACTCTTCTTTCTTATATAAAATTATCCATGATAAACTTTAATTGATAAATAAGTCAAAGTGAGATATTAATAGCAACCATAATAAAATGCAACAATTTTAACAATATACTATAATAAAAGTTATGTGAATTTGGTTGTTGTGTCTTAATCCCATCTCTCTCAACATATCTTACTGTTCTGTATTCATACTTCTCAAGAGGATGTGAGATGATACAATGCTTCTGAGCTGAGATAAAGTGAGCTTAGTAACATGGCCTTTGTGACATAGCATTAGGCTACTGTCGGAGGGTCATTTGAACACAAATTCTGCAATGCCACAACAATCTAATAACAGACAGCTAATAAGAGACTGCAGGAGAGGTGGCATATACAGCACGGATACACTGACACAGTGATGATTCCTGCCTGAGTGTGACTGAGAGGCCTGTATAAATTTTTGTCACTCTACTCAGATGGGAGTACAATTTAAAATTTCTGAATTATTTATTTATGAATCTTTCTATTTAATATGTTTGGATCATGGATAACTAAAACCTCCAAAAGTAAAACTCTAGGTAAGGGAGAAGTACCATAATGGGATTAAAAGCAACACAACTTTTAAGCTATTTGAATGATAGGAATAATAGAAGAGAGACATTCATTAATAAGGTGGTTTAAAATTGGTTCTCTTCTGTCATGGGTTAGATAGAAACTTACATGAAAAAAAAAGTGCATAGATTGTTTGAATTAAGATAGTCCTTTTGGTGAAACAAGGAGAAACTTACAGCTTTTTAATCCTGCAGTTAGAAAAGGAATGGTATAAGTAGTTAAAGCCCCTGTAAAAAGCAGTGAGAAGCAGGACCAAAGAGGAGGTAATCGTTGAGGAGGTAAATGGCCATCACTTTGAGACACTGAGATTTGCTACGTGATGCTGAGTGACTGAAGCAGAGGAAAAGGAGCACTTTCTCTACGATTATTCCACTTCCTAAATCAGGGTACTGCTTCCAAAGCCCTTCCAATGCACAACCCTGGAGAGAAGATTTTTATATAACATTTCAGCTATAGCTTTTGGGTAACTGAAAATTTGGACTTAGTTTTTACCATCTATAAGTTAATAATCATTTCTGTATCTATTTCCAGGGGAGTTTTAAAGTTTTCAAACATTTAATCGGTCAGTAAAAATGACATTTGTCAGCAACTTATGACCCTACTCCCTGCATGACCCCTTCAACTACAGTCTCTCTGTTGAGGACCTCATTCTTTCAAGATTTGCTAAGGTACGCTACAAAGACAGGGAAGTGGCTGGACCGCATTTCCATCCCAGCTTTCTTTCTAAATTGCTGGCCACTTAGCAATAGCCTGTTTTCCAATTAAGTAGATGGGAAAGAAGACGTAAAAACACATGACAAAACATGACACCTCTAGGGAATAAAACAATTCCTGACTCCCAGGGAAAAAAATAACTGTTTATACAAGGTGCTATGATTAAACACTGTTGCCCGATATCAAACTGTTTTGAGAGTACATAGATGAAATGCATTTATATATAAGTCCATAAATACAACCTCAAAACATTAAATGATAAAAATGCTTTAAAAATATAATTAGAGGCTGACACTATAGCAATAATAATAATTTAAATATCAGATTTTATGTTTCCAGGGGATCATCATCATTTTAAATGTATGATAACAGATTTTTTTTACCTGAAGGCTTTAGAATTAGTTGGTTATGTGAACAGAATGAAATCCCCTATTAACTCAGATATCAAAGTCTTAATTGTCCATGTGACTTATGTAACCAGGAAGAGGTTAAGGAAGTAATTTTAAAGAAAGTAATCAAGATTAAATGAAGTCATAGAGGCGAGGCCCCAATCCAACGTGACTGGTGTTCTTCTGGCAAGAGGAAGAGACACCAAGAGTGTATACACAGAGAACAGGCTCTGTGCAGTTGCGTCAAGAAGGCAGCCCTCTGTAAGTGAAGGAGAGGGACCTTTCCAGGAACCAACCCCACCAGCATCCTAATGTTGAACTGTCAGCTCCCAGAACTATAAGAAATTGAATTTCACTTGTTCAAACTCATCAATCTGAGATTTTGTTGTGGCAGCCTAAACAAACTGATACATCTGGGCTGACCGCTTGTGAGTCTAGTGTTTACTATACCGTGACTGGCAGAAGTGCAAGATTACCAAGCACAAGTCCAGTAACATGTGCATAGCTAAATGGCCTTGAGGGATTAAGCATTTCATATTCAAGTTATTGCAGAAGATTATGTTAACATGCAGAAACATGATAATTGCAATAACTTTATTTTATAAAGTTAATAACACTATAGCCTTTATTTCTCACAGGGCTAATAAAAAAGTTCCACATTGAAAGCCAAAACTGAAGTTGGTTTACATGTAGAAAACTAAGGGATGTTATCTCTTCTTTTTTTTGTTTTTTGTTTTTTGTTTTTCTGAGACAGGGTCTCACTATGCAGTTCAGGCTGGACTTGAGCTCACATTGTAGCCCAGGCTGGTCTTGAACTCCCAATGATCTTCCTGCCTCAGCCTCCCAAGTGCTAGGATTACAGGAGTGCCAATGCCACCACACCTGGCTTGTTATCTCTTCTTGATTAAAGATAAATTCATTTCATTGCTGCTAACACATTTTCAAATAGCATACCTAAATCAAACAGCTGCATCTACTTCTTGAGTCTCTCTAAATCCTCATTCCTAGATTCCATCAACCAGTGATAGAAGGTCCATCAACCAGTGATAGAAGGTCATTTTGATAGTTATCTATAGTAGTCTAGTCTAGTCCTTTCTAGAGAATTTGTGGAGCCCTGATTTCACTTATTGCAAAATGATTGTCAATATTTTAAAGTATGATATTAAGTTAATATTTTTAATTTTTAAAAATTAAATTCTGGTTTTGGAGTCATATACCGAAATGTTTATACATGAAATGATGAGAGGTTTAGGACTGGCTTCAAAAGCAAGGTGAGTTGAATTGTGAATATAATTTAGAGTTACAAGTTTGGTCATGAGTGGGGAAATTTGGATTTAATTCTTGGTACAAAGAAGTTCATTATATAACTTTCTCAAATCTTGAATACATTTGAAAAAAATTATGTTAATTTTACCTCTTTTCAGGACCAAAGACCTCAGGAGCATGATCCCTGCGCTGTCAAAAGGTCATAGCTTGCTTATTAAGACAATCAAGAGAATTGCATTTCTGAGTTTTGTCCTTGTCCCCATATGACTTGCTTCACACTGAGGCTTTTCAGTTTCTTTCCAGCCGTTGCTTGACTGAGGTTATTTTCTGTTACCAGACATAGTTCTTTTATGACAGGTCCTTTCCCATCCCTCGTTTTTACCTTATCCTTAGAAGTATAGCTTGTTTCCGATGTTAGACATTTTTATTTCCTAAAAGTTACCTCCCAATTGTGGATCCAGGGCTGAGTTATCAGTTGACTGATAGCACATCTTGCTGAACTCAAAATAATCTCTCTTTGCAGATTCCCTTAACCATCTCTACATCTTGTCTTCGCTCTTGTGTTCAACAAAGCTTGTGGTCTTTGAAACACTACAACTATAGAATGCATCCATTTTCTCCAGTATTCTTTCCATAAGATCGAGAATTGATCCTTGTTCCTCAACTGTTTAATGACTAATCATTATTATGTGAGCTTTAATTTAAGCCAAATTCCCACTGTTTCACATCATGCTAACCATCCCAGTTCATTAATGGGTAGCTGAACTGTTATTATTTACACACACACAAACAGAATAATATAATGGTTCTGAAATCTTTCTGAGTGTGATTCTTGATTAATCAAATTATACATAAACTATGGGCTCAGAGAAGAAGACGTTCTTCTGACTGAAAGTTAGTTTTGGATTAATTTTAAGTGGTTGGTTCAGGGTGTCAAACTTACAAACACAGCCCAGACACTTTGGGGTACAAGAACTGGAAAATGACTCTTTTTCTCTAAGAACATGATGTTCTTTAGAGATACAAGGGAAGATGCACAGATAAAGCAGATAGTTTCCCCTGAAGGACCATATGTTCTGCACTGAGGTGGAGGCTGATATGGCAAGTGTGGGTGGAGTGCACTGTCACACCAAGCTGGCATTCAAGTGCTCAAGGAACAAGTTGTGTCCCTGATGATAGCTGGAATTATGCTGCTACCTTTTCTTCCCTTGAACTTCCTCCTGTGTCCTTTAAATATGTCTACCTTGGTAAGATTTATTCAAGAGACAAGAGTTTCACAGTAACAACCAAATCTTAGAAATGGAAATGAAAGCCTCATCATATGCATTAGAAATGAATGATTGCATTTATTGAATATCTTTCCAAAGAGAACATTTTGGTTCTGACTCATTCCTAGCATTTAGTTTTTTTGAATATTCATTCCTGAGAGAAAAGAACATTAAAACTATTCAGTAACTAATAAAATTTTAATAATACTCTGATACACAAATTACTTGGACATAAAGTAGCTTCATAGACGTGGATGGGGTTAAAGTGTGGGAGAAGAGTAATAAAGAGAATTTTCCTATGAAGAAGCACTATTTCTTTCAGTGATAGAGGCTGTTGGAAAAATAATTTAGGAAAAAGATGGCCTGGCTTTTTGTGATAAACTCTCTGATATAAGATTTCCTTCCTGAAATAAATGTCCTTCATAGAGCTGGCCCACGCCTTCCTGTGGTAATCTTAGCTAGTGTTTAAGAATGTTTATAAGCAGACAGTTCTTCCTCATAACTAACCTTCTTTCCTCCTAATTTCCTCCTTTTAGGCCCTGGAGGAAATGGAACCTACTAGTCATGGTTCTTCATTTAAGTAAAGAAGACAGTCCTTTTTCATCCAAGTTAAATAATCATAAATTCTTAAATATTTACTTGTGGGGCTGTCTTCAAACCTTTTTATTATTTTCACTTTTTTTCCCTCGAGTTCTTTATCAGTTTTCTACTTCACTTCTATATTGTAAGACTCCAAACAAACAAAAAAAAAAACACATAATACCCTAAATCCTAGATAATACTTAAATTAACAATTTCTCTTCTCAGTTTCTATAATTTTAAAGTGATTCATTAAGGTTCATAGTGGGTGTGTAGTACATTTTACCCCTTGGTTTTTGCTACAACCCTGAATATCACTAATAACTTCTGAAAACTTACTACTTACTCACATTTTAAAATTCTGAGTTTCTTCCTGGTTTTAGCTAATTTGAAAAATGGTAATATTTTAAATATACATTTTATTATTTTTATTTTTAATAAAAATCAATTTCACTTTCATGAACATGAGCAAATAAAGCCATGGATTAAAATGTTATCATCCTGCCCTCTCAATTCAGGCTGTGATGCTTATTTGCCAGGTTAATTGAGGAAGGGATCAAATATCTAAAATATTTCATTCATGATATAAATGCTCTGTCACATTTTTAATTGTGATATCCTTTTGTTCAGGAAATGTGATTTGTTAGGGCAGTATTCAAGTAAAGCTATGACCAAAGAAATACAACCAAACCAGAGAATATTATAATAATGGTGTGGATTTTGTGTTTTCCCTTGATGTACATAGGAATATCATCAATTTTTACCCTTGCATTATTGCATGTTGACTTTTATCACTCAGCATAGCTGTTTTTGTGCATCTTTCAAACTTATTTTTAAAACTTTCCATCGCTAGACTTTGTTACTATTATTAATATTTTAATGTCTAAGTGTCCTTTTTCTCCAAGATAACATTTTTAATAATAGTTCCTCAAGTAAAATATCTTATTGACCTTTACATTTCATTTAGTTTTTATCATTTTATTTTTGATCTTTTTTTAAAATTATGATTTGAGTGAGGAAACAGGATGAAAACTAAGAAAAAAATGAGAGAGTTCAGGAGAAGATGAGACGTTAGCTGAGTACTTATTCACAACTTTCAATTCAGAGCTGTGAAATTGCTTTCATTCCAGGGGAGACTCATAGGAACCATAGATGATGTCTGTACCAGACTTTTCTCCTTTTGAGCTTTTGGAAAAATAATGAATTGAGAAAAGCAAAGGAGCAAAATGTGCTCGTGTGGGAATTATCTTTCTGATACCACAATATAGAGGATTGAGTATGTTTTTTCCAGGCCTGTTCAGGGCATTGGGACCAATGTTGTGGGAATTTAGGAGCTACATATATGTACAAAAGATAGAACTAAAACATTTTATAATATCACTGAGCAGGCATTCATGTGACATTTCACAAAACAAGTTCATTCATATATACTATTTTTTCTGATCCTCATCACACTACCATGAAGCAAGTAGGGTGAAATCCAGGTATGAGGTCAGAAAGATTAAGGAACTTTTCAAGGTACACTCACTAATAAATAGCTGATCAGGTATTTAGTGTCCCTTGTCCTCCCCAATAGATGGTTATACTGCAAATTGTTGTCATCACATAAGTTGCTCAGATTACCAGATACAAGCATGCAAAATTGGTCAAAATATTAAAAAAAAACTTTTAATCATTAGCTGTTCCCCTCAACAAACCATCAGACACCAACAGTACAGTTATGCCACCGATCCATATATATGTGTATAAAATGCCTTAGTACTTTCTTTTTCTTCTTTCCCTCATCCCAGTTGTTCCTTCCTTTGAGCAATTTCTTTCCCTTTCTTATTGTCTATTGTACATTTTGGGTTTTATTTATTCTTTCATGTTCTTACACCAGGGAGACAATGTGATGTTTACACATGTAGGTCCTACTTATTTCACTTATGAGTATGTTCTCTAGTTGTATCCATTAAGATTTGTAAACTTAAGAGGAAATTCTTCTTGTCTTATATACTGCTTCAAAGAATTTAATGAAGTTGAGTCTCACAGTATTTTAAAATTTATTAGATTTGATCTATAATTTAATATTTAAAGAAATTTTGTTTCAGAAAAGAGAAGCACTCAAGAAGAAAATGAACCAAATATTTCAGAGTTTTTAACTGAGATTTTAAATGGGAACCCTTTCAGTGAAGTGATTTTTAAAAAAATTTTTCTAGACATAAAGTGACAATGTTTAGATGCTAAAATTTAAAAGTTTAGAGAACTAAATTTTTAAAATCTAAAATTTTAGTAAGTTAAATATTTATGCTTTAAACAAAAGTAAACTTCTGAATATTCTTTCCTCAGCACAATAATTAGTCTCAAGGGTATCAGAATAATCTCATTAATACTCCATTGCAGTAATACTCATTTTATTGTGTTTTAAATTAATTTTCCCCAAGTATTTACATTTTGTTTGTCCTAACTCCCTAAAAAATCTGGAGAAGACTTTGGCAGCCATTGGGCATGCAAATTTTCACCATATGGTGAAGAAATATTAAAATCTGGCATCAAAATGAGAACTTCCTTGCAAACATCATTGTGAGTCAAGTCTGGTTCAGCTTAAATAGAATTGAAGAGAGAGAAGGGATGATAACTTACTTAGTTCAGCAGTTCAATCCTTAGGCATCTACACATCTTGCCATCCATTCTGTGCAGGTGGATATGTTTCTGGGTAAATTATGAAGTTAGTACTTACAACAAAACCTAGGTATAAGGAAGAAGGAAACATTAATATTAGATGTGTTAATATATACATCATAAATGTGTCTAGATGGGTACTTATTTATACAGCAAGGCAAGAAAATACGTTTTAAGTGTATTATATTATTATTACCACCAGGTTCGCGGCATCTGGGGAGTGCCTTTATGTCCTGGGTGTGTACCTATTTGGAATCACCGAAACCTTCATTAATAAAGCGTCTGAGGCTTTGGTGATTTTGCTGTATTGGGTTGCTCTAGTTTTACTTCATCTTTTACTTCTGCACACAATGGTATTCAAGATGCCTTGAAAGAGTCAATGGATTCTTCAGCAGGAAATCGATCTCTGTGTAATAATTCATATTACTCACTCCAGTCAATGTCTATTAAATTTTGTGGCATGAGGAACTCAACATTGTCCAGTGTACTCAGTATAACTGTTGTGGTATGTCCTAGTATCTTAAGTGCTGAGACATCCAAAACAATGTCCAAAAGCCAAGATGATAGAAACAAGCATTTTATCTCTGGCACACTAGATATAACAGGCACAGCTGTCCTACTCAAATTCTCAGACCTTTTGGTTTTCTGACATAAATATTTTGGTCATAGATCTACAGAGCTCATTGGAAGATAGATTCCACTTATAATATGACCTTTGAAAATCCTAATATAACAAATGGACCACAATGCCATTCTCATCTTTTAAATGAGACCTACCTCAGTATTAGTGAACATTATGCCTCAAAAGATTGAGGATTTTATTTTCTGCAGTATACATTTACTTTTGCCTAAGGCTATAGATCCTTTTAGGAAAAACTAGAAAAAAAATTATAGTTCATGTCTGAGAAATTATCATAGCACTATTTTCTAGTGATTCTCAACCTCTTCACTCAAGGAGCTCTTGTACTATATAATTGATTTATGTGTTTGTAGTGGCCAAGGGGCCATGATCTCTTATTATGGTGATTCTAGTTACATTTTTATTTGGTCTATCAAAGGATGCTTTCTAGACATTGTATTTATTTATTTATTTATGTGTATGCAGACTAAGTAGAACTAGACTGAGCTACTTATCTACCTCTACCTCAAGAATACTCACCCAACAGCCACTCCCCAAATGCCTGTAAATGAAACCATTTTTCCCCTAGGAACTATCTTCCTGGAACCAGAACTTAACAGCCTTTCTGACGCTACAGTAATATTTCATACCTTCTGTCGTTCAGAATATCATCTCTGATTGAAATATGATGTCTCATTCCATTCAGTTTATTGCTTCTTCCACCATCATCCTTGGCCTTCACATAACAGGCACTATCTTTGTTGCTTCCCTTTGTGTACTTCTCAAGGCTTTGGTCAGAGAAGTTTCTTCCAGACAAGGTAAGTAGTTTGACATTTTCACTTAAAAGCAACATCCTTATATTCTGAGTCTTTAGATTCATTCCTTTATGTAAATTTTACCAAGGAGTTTAACCTCACTCAATATAGATCACTCACTATGGACTGTTTATGATTCTACCAGCAACAACCTCATGATGTGAAGTCTTACACCGAGGTAATGTTATTAAGAAGTGAACATTTGGAGGTGATTAGGGAATGGTGGCAGTGTCCTTATGAATGAGGTTAGAGCCATTATAAAAGAGGCCTAAGGGAAAACACTTGTCCCCTCAGCAGGAACACTGCAAGAAGGTGCCACTTATGAACCAGAGAATGGGCCCTTGTCAGATACCACATCTGGCAACACCTTGATTTGGACTTCTCAGCCTGTAAATCACTGAGAAATAAATGTCTATTGTTCAAGTCATTCAGCCTAGGTTATTTTGGTATGACAGCTTGGAGGGTATAAACCACCACCTTTGAGATAAACGTTTAATTAACTAAATGACAAGAAATGAGAATTTTGCCCAGCTTCTTGAGCTAGCATATTAACTTCAGAATTTCTGGTCAATTCATTCATTTTGAAAGACCCATTTTTACCTAAAATTATGTAGCTTTTTGCTTTTTTTTAATTATATCACTTTCATAGATATTTCCTGCTGAACATTCAAAAGTAGTTCAAAATTTTTAGCCTTTATATGTCCATCTAAGCCAGATATTGCATTTGGACAACAGGGACATAACAAAGCATGATTCTGATTATAAATCTGGAGACAACTGAAGATAGTAGGCTTTGAAGAGAAAAATATTTGACACTATATTGTGTGAAAGGAATCATTACAGTATTTTCCAACTAGTCAGAATGAGCTCCAGAAGAGAAGGAACTGAAGATGCTTCTGATTGCAGGGGAACTTCCATGATGGTTTGGATTTGGAGAACTAGTAATTCTCCAAATGCTCATAAATGTCACCTTTCCAAATTGAGAAGTCTGCTTGTTCACAGTGAATCATACTTGAAGTCTCACACATATCTGGACTTCAGTGATACTCAAATGAGTCTTTGGACTTTAAAGTTGGAACTCGTTAAAACTTCTGAGGCCACTGAACTGGAATTAATACACTGGAATACATACATTTCGCCTGTGTGAAAGATAGGCATTTTGGGTGCTGTGAATAGCAAGGACAGAAGGCTATGCACTGAATATTTTCATTTTCCCCAAATCCAAATGTTAAATCCCTAATCCAAAATATGATAGCATTTAAAAGTGAAGCCTTTGGGAGGTAATTTGGTATTTCTTTTTCTGAGCTTCCATTTTGAATAGCTATAAAAAGCAACAGTAAAACCTACCGTACAAAGCTGCCGTAAGGATAAATAAAAAGCTGAGAAAGTAAAATTGCTACAGTTAAGATCAAAAATCTCTACCCGAAAGACTCATGATGTTGAAGTCTTGGTTGCTGACAGGCTTTCAGTGGACCCTGAGGTCTTTTTTTTCATTGGTAGATAAAGCTCATGATTTAATGACATTTTGGGAGGTGACAGACTCCCAAAGATGTGAGGCCTGAGTAAAGAAAGTCCTTTCTAGTACTATAATTGGTCCCCAGGCTCTTTACCATGTCAACTCTCACCCTCTGCTTCCTGTTGCCTTGAAATGAACAAGATGCCACCACCACACCCTCCATTGTGATGTTTCTGCCTCACCACAGGCCTAAAAGCGATGAAGGTGGTTAACTATGGACCTAAGCCTTTGAAATGAGCCACAATAAAGCTTTTTATCCTTTAAATTATCATTGTCATATATTTTGTCATGACGATGAAAAACTGACTAATACAAAATTCTATCATCTGAATATTATTCTTCACTAGTAAGAATAATATACTTCACTTATTAGTATAGTAAGATATAGCTTTGCAGAAGTTTCTCTTTTCACTAAGCCTTAGGCTTCTTTTCAGTAAAATAAATATTGATGCCAATTTCATAGATTTGTTTCAAGTATGAAATAAGATGATATGCATACAACACAGTGTTTAGATGCTATGTAATATTACACATGGTAAGTGTGCAAAACATAGTATGCCATTTTTATTAAGATTTGTAAATTATATAACATAGTGCTTCAAACACATTAGATATCCAGTGCTGAGTTATTTGTTTATTCTTCCACCCTTGGATGTGTTGACAGGGAATAAATGTATGAGAGACAAGAGTCAGTAGTGTGCAGAAGCTGACATTTTACCAACTTGCAAGAACCAATTGTTAACTTTTTATGAACAGTGTGAGCTAGTGCTTAAACAGTTTCATTACTTAAAATTGAATTATATAAACCAACAATTCAATGAGTAAACAAAAAAGCAATAAATTTAAAAACTCATCATTTTCTTATTATTTTACTACATTTTATCATTATTGCCTTTGCTCTTGAGGTTATTTATGTCTGCTATATCCGCATGCTGGGAATGTAATGGTGGGCTACCATATACCTATTCCTACTTTTGGGTTGAGTGACACCATGTTGGTAGTTTGAAATCAGCCCTACTGGCAATATTTACACCTTGGATATCAAAAAAGCTACAAATCAAATTGTTTTCTACCTTACAGAGTTGAAACAGTTACATATGTCCTAACCCATTATAAGAAAAGATATACATTGAATACCAAAAATAGAGATTTCCTTTGTAGGACTTCCAAGTCTGTAGCAGGCTGTTTGGGTTCTAAAATGACAACCTTGTTCTTTAGGAAATTTCTGATATTTGAAAAGTGGTATTTTAAAAGTAACAGAAATCACACAGATTCTCACAGAGTGAGTTGTGCAGGCTGGAGAACTGAAGCACCAGTTGTAATGTGTCACTGAGAAATCAGATCACAACAGCGAGAAAGAGACACCAGAGAATCCCACTGTCACCCTCTACTTCACTACGACACAAAATAAAGGCAGATGGAAAATTGTGCCTCTTGGAAAGTAAGTCATTCTTGCCAAAGATTTTGAAAGCTAGAACTTACAATAGTTGTACTTTTAAGACATGAAGAACAGTGGTACTTTGTTTTTGTCTTGCAGCTGCTCCATTTAAATAAATTAACAGTTTTCAGGTTTCAATTTTTGTCTCTCTCATAATGAGACAAAGAGGAAGAGAAGAGGGCAAAGGAGTAGGAGCAAAGAAAATCACCTTCAGAAATTAGTAGTGTTCAAAGAAAGGACATTGAAGTCCCTATTAAATCATATATATGGCAATTTAATTATTGAGGAAAAAATCATGGGATGATTCTCAGCTAACTATATTCTCAGAGCTATTTACATAGTTCAAGGTGTCCACAGAATAGCAATAAAGCCAGTATAATATAATAAGATAGATATTTACTAGATAATGACCTATTACTACACTAACTTAAAAATTAGGCCCAGATATTAAAAAGAGAGTATAAAAATCCAAATCATATTTGTTAATTCCACTTGGTTCAAAGAAAAAATCATTTACTTTTCACCTTCCTGGATGAAAACATTTTCTAAGAGTCCTTCACAGTACAATTTGGCCCTAACTCAGGTAGGAAAGATAAGGAGAATAGCAGAAAGTAGAAAAAGTAGAAAGTACACGGTTTTATAAATTCTTGAGTAAAATAATATCTCAAGGCCTATGGTTATGATAAAAACAGGCATATTCTGTGCACCTCAGTGTATTTCCTTCAGTATGGCTATACCAAAGCACAACTGTGCTGTCCATATCTATAGATCTGCTTGTATTGAACTGCCATTCTCATGAAAATCTGTGAAAATCCTTCTAACTATCTTTTTCCTGCGTCTAAGTTCATTTCTGGCTGCTGTAACAAAATACCATGGACTGGATGATTTATAAATGACTAAGGTTCATTGCCTTAGCTCTGTAGGCTCAGAAGTCCAGGATAAAAGTGCTAGCTGATTGTTTGTGCTGCATCCACACATTATGAAAGGAACAACCAAGATTCCCTCAGTCTTCTTCCACGAGGGCACTGGTGCCACTCAGGAAGCCCCCACCCTCTTGAAAACAAGTACCCCAAAAGGCCCATCTTTTAATACCATCACACTGAGGATTGTGTTTCAACATGAATTTCAGGGATAGAAAAGCATTCAAACCTTAGCACAGATAGCAGGGTTCAAGCCCACTTTGAATAATAGATAGACTGATTTTTATGACCATATTTTTATTTAACTTTTTAGGGACTTCTATTGTCATGATCATCTCTGGTTCTGGGTTCTTGCTTCCTGTGAATTAATATGGTTATTAAAGTACCTTATCAAAAATACCTTAGTCTTCTGTTAATACACATACCTATATACTCGCACAAGTGTTTTCTGAGAAAAAAAAAAAGCAAATTTGTTCGAAAATACAGTGTTAATCTGAATATGTAAGAGCACATCCAAAAGTCCAAGCTGTCTTTCTTACTCCAAGATCCCATTACAAGGATCAATTGGTCAATAACAACAACAGTTTGTTATTAACCATTTAATTTTCATCCAGTTATGTAATGTGTATTTCTATGAAGTAGAAAAATAACCTCAAAATTTATGTTTGACATTTGACAATGATAGTACACTTAAGTAATTTTTTATGTAACACAAAAATCTTATTCTCAGTTTTTCTTTCTTTTGTATTTTCTATTCTTTATGTTTTGTTTAATGCTTATAAACTTCTAGTTTTTCAAATGCTTTTGGAACTTTGTTATCTTACTAATTTCCTCATGACTGAAGTCAACATCTTAGCATGCAATTTTTTTATTCATGTATCATTTCTTTTACTTTCTGTAAATTCTACTTGGATACCCTTAAATCATACTACACATAATTAATTTTAGTTGTGATCACAGTGTCTTCTGAATTTTGTCCACAAATGAAAACTTGGATTTTTAATTATATGTTGATTTGTAACATTGCTCTCCAGCTTCTTGAAAGGAGTTAAGACAGTTTACATTTAAAATAATAACACTGCCATGTGGAATCTTCTGCTGGATTAAAAAAGAAATGTTTGAGCATGTCTGGCGAGTAGGAGATACCCATCAGAATACCATTACATGATGATCAAGCAGGTTTCGGCACCCACTAGATTCCAGGGAACAGAGCGCCCACGTAACATTATACTTTCAAATATCAGGTTTCTCCATGGCGGCATCTGCAATGCATCCCAGCAGAGTGGGTGGTCCCTGGTGAAAGCTGGTGGTACCCAGAAGGAGATAACAGTTTCTGCAGGAGTGGCAATGGGCCTGATGTGGTGATGGTACCCAGCAAACTGTCCAGAATAATCTTTGGAGGAGACAGCTGGTGTGTTGGCACTGGAGGCACTAGGAAAGGAATTAAACAACTGCATGCACGTGCATTGCTTATTAGAACTTGCTAGAAGAAGAGAACTTGACGTTGATGTTGCTTTAATGATGTCTCCTGAGTACTTTTAATCTGAAATCTGTTTTTGACAGGAGTTCTTTGGAGAATGACTGAAGGGCAACTATTTTGATTTTTATGATTAATTATGAAGAAGCATTCATGCCCGGAATAGTGAGGCAGAGTTGTTATTCTGTCAAGCAAATGAATTTGCCTAAACATTTTCACCTGAACACCACACAAACTTCTTGTGGGAGGTGAATCACTACCTACTCACAGGCAGCCGACAAAGTCTTTAGAAAAGAGATTCAAAACAGATGGAAACTGAGAACTAATGAAGCCGGGAGCATCTCCTCTTAGTGATTTAGAAATCGCTTGATAATTAGGATGTCTGCGGATAGATGTTTTATTCTCTTTTTCTTTTTACATTGTAGAAGATTAGTGTTAAAGAGGTTCATGGGCCTACTCAATTAAACTTACAAACACTCAGCATTACCTGAAAGAAAATTAGAAAGGTATAGCAATTAGTGGGAAATGTGGTATTAATACCATTCAGAGAGCTCACTGGATTTAAGGTACTGTTAATGACAGTGAGAATACATATTGCTGCTGTGGTTAGTGCAGGTGTTTATCAAGTGAAAGTCACTAAATAGCCTCCACTGTTTAATCAGTTTAAATATCTCTGTTATTTTCTTCTTAAACCAATTAGAAAACTAGTGAACTCAAAATGGAAAAAGAATAAGTAATAATAGCTTAATGGGGAGCCAGTATTTTACATGACCTTTGACTGAAAGAAGAAACTAGATATTTCACTACTTTTAAAATACAAATTTTGTTTCTGAGAAAAATCTTGTTATGAGTTACTTCACCTTTGATAAAGTGTATAGCGCCTTTCAGAGCTAAAAATGGTAGATCTCAGCAATTATAGGAATTAGAAGCCAATGAACAAGGTAGGAAATTAGCAAGCTAAAAATTATTTTCCTTTTCAAATGTGTTGTTACTTGAAAAAGAAAAAAGTTAATTGGGAGTGGGAAAGGGAGAAGGATGGTCTGGAAAGAAATTGTTAATTTATTGCTCACTTCCATAACAATGCAGGCATTTATGATTATGTAAACTCCATGTCATGAAAGAGACACCAAGGCAGAATACCTATAAAGTATTTTAACACACAGATATCTGTGAACATTCTTTTTGGACTTGCACAGTATTAGTTCCACAGCAGACAGATGCAGTTTTTGTCCAATTCATGCAGCATAATACAACTGGTGTGTATGCTAGGGGCACTGAAAGAGCTGGTCCATTTCTTTTATAGAAAGATAAACAAATAGTAGAGAAAAGATATGTTCAGTGTCCTACCAGGACTCTGCTACTGAGCCAAGAGGAGAACCTTTTCTCTGGACCTGCTGATGGTGTTCTTTCTTGGCCTTCTGTGTTGTGCAAAGGAAGTTGTGCAAGAATTCCCAAACCATGACGGGAAATATTCTTTTGTGTTCTACTGAATCAACTATGGCATATTTAACCTTTCTTGTTCTGCAACAGTTGTGTGTAGTGGATTTTATTGTGCCCATGTCTACATAGATATATCTTGCCATACAAGGACCAGGTTCACTTCTCTGTCAGGTGGGAAAATGCCTTTGGGCATTTTATCTTAATTCCTCTCTCCCCAGTCCAATGACTATTCATCATATATTTTTATTGTAACTCCATTAAAAGTATTAAGTAATTAAAAGGCAAATAATTTTATCATGGGTTTCAGGCCAAATTAATCAAGGTTACTGTCTGGATATAAATTCAAAATGAGTCTCAGAAGCAGATGACCTAAGTAAGAAAAATTGTGCTTATATGGATTGGTGCTCCTATGATGACAGGAGAAAGCTTGAGAGGTAGTCAAAAAGTAGGTTAGAAAGGGTTTTTTGATAACCTCAATTGTTATTTAAAGAAGACCAAAAATAACCATTAAGATTCAGAGTCCGGACTCTCTGTGTTGTTTGGATATAAAGTTATTTGGATGCACCGTATGCTAACATCTCCAATTTGTTTAAAATGCACAATGTAGGGAAATCAGTTGAAGGGAGCTGTCAAAGACTGTGTGTGTTCTTTTTTGGAACTGGCCTTGGTCTCTGGGGTTTGGAGTTTGGGCACTGCCAAGGCTGTCCATTATTTGGATTAAATGCAGGGCACCACTGATGCTGTTGTTTAGGAATAACAGCCCAGTGGCAATGGGTAGAAAGGCTCAAAAGAAAGAAGAGAGGAGGCAAAAAACAAGCAGGAGTCTGCTTCAAATAGCTACATGAGAAACACTGAGAAGTAGGGTGTTTGCAGTGTCTAACTGTAAACTTGGAATAAGAGTGTTCATATGAATTACATCAGGGGAAGTAAATCAGTAGTAATTAATGTCCAATCTAATGGAAAAGGGATTACAAAGTAATCCTCATATTTCAATCCTAAAGTATTGCGGTGTTATGGACTTTAACAGGAGGGGCTATAGGTAGCAATCAGAGATAAAATATAGAAAGTTTTATTTGTTAAAGCTCCTCTTTCCCAATCAGAAGTTCATATTTCAGAATGCTAAGGCACAAAATACCTTTGAGAGATGAGTGTTCCCCTGAAAGCATATTTAAGGATGTTTCTATCTTTTCATATCTTTTTACATAGTAAATGTTTACCTATGGATGTCTTTTCTTGTGCAGATAGATTGCTAAATTTTCTAAGTTGATATTTTTCCTTATTCTGCACAATGGTTATCTAAATAGAGAATGGATAATTTTTCTAACTTTAATGTGAAGTTTCCAGGTGTTTATCTATAGAACTACAGTTAAGTGACTAAGACTTTATAATTAATACCTATGTATGGATTATTTCATACTCTTAATCAAGAAATGAACATTCTTACAGTATTAGAAGCTATTCCTGCTGCTAATGACTAATTAGCATGACCCCATTTGTAATGGAAGCACAAACCAAATGTTTCTAAAAGCAGAAAATGCCCTGTTTTGTCAGCCATGAAAGGCAACAAGGGAGAAATCAAATTAAATTTAGAAGGAAAAGACATTATTTCAAGAAGAACATTAGTTTAAACGTAACACAAATATAAAAACTCTCCAAATTTTATTTTCTTAACATTGACAGTTCACGTTATGTACTTATACATTAATCTTTCTAATTGAGTGGTTAAATTTATACTCATGAAACAATCACCATCTCAAAGCTTCACTTTCACAATTTTGCTTGCTATGTGTAATGTGCCAAGCAAAGTTTTCGGGTTCATTTCTTAGCTTTCGTAGCAAATAGGTTGAATGTTGCATATGCTTATACATGTAATGATCTCAACTCATATTGATTTTATTCCTCTCTTCCATATTTTAATTTAAAATGTTAAAATCTCCGGGTCATATTCAGAAGTGAAAGAATGAGAATCTTGCTGATGGTGCAAACTCAGTATGTCTAAGTCTAAAAATAGTTAAAAGTGAATTTATTTATACTTTAACCTAGTTGTATTAAGTATTTCACACATGTCACCCCATGTGAGCCTTTCACATTTCCTGTGTGGCATTTTATTCCCCATATGTCCAGAGATGACCTGAGATTTAGAGTATACTTTGCCCAGTGTCACACTGCTAAGACATGGAGACCAAGAATTAAGTTGAGATCTGTAATGAAATTACTACTTTCCCCCAGTATTCACCACTCAGATTTAAATAAAACTATTCAAATTATCAGACTAACTACATAAGTAAAGTAAAGTAATAAACTTGACAAAGATTAAACTGTGAATGCCCCTTGGCAAAAGGCAGCTGCAACCCAGAAATCAAATAAAAGCACTTTTCAGCAATCTGCACCTTACAAAAATTCCATCTTCCATCTTAACGTACCATATGTTTCAAGGTAAGTCATTTTTTATTAACAATTCTATTTATAAAAGGAAGCCATGTTATTTCCATTTCTGTGAAATTTCCCCTTACAAGTGGTTAAATTTCAGGGTTTCTTTGCTTGTTTATTTTGTTTTGTGTTCATCATGGATATGGTGACAGTGTCCATGGAGAGTACAAATAAAGAAATTTGATTGTGATTCCTAGTCAGTATCTTTTCTCTGTACTAAGCTGGCATATGACGAATTTTTGCGAGAATATAAGTTTGTATTTAAAATGTTTGTTATAGGAAAGATAAATGAAATATGGATATCAGGTGACACAAGTAGGACAGTGACATAAATTTTCCTATTAAATATGTTTATTTCATTATCTTTCATTTTTCCATCCAAAGTTCTCTTGTGCAGCAGATGGTATCAGAGTGCAGCCTGTATGTCTTTGGTACTCCTATTCCCATCCACCCAATCCAAAGAGTCCAGTGCCATGCCTTAGGGCTCTTCCGAAGGCTTCTCTCTGCCACCAGAGACCACTCACCCTGTTTGAGGTTGATGGGAAGATCATGACCATTACTACCATCTGTGAACAGCCCACTAGTAGCTCCTGGGAGCTGATGGATAAATAGTCCAGCTGGCTTACCCCTAAGTCTGAGTCCCATCTAACCCCTCTCCCAAAGGTCCCTACTGGGTCTGAGTTCCCTTCATCCTTGGTAGCAACCTGTGTGAGATGAGCCTTTTAATTGTATTGGCTTCCTTCCCTTTTTATTTCACTCCCCCACACGTGGGTATCAGATCACCCATCCGCTACACCCGAGTTGTTATCTAGGGTGTATTTCTGAAGAACCTATTCTGAGACATCTAGATAGGATCAACGCCAGCCTCAAAGCCTTCCTCCCACTGTGATCGCTGAACTCACCTTAGCATCATTCCTTGGACAAAAATCCTTTGCATCGATATTGTCAGGTATAGGCTTAGACAGTGTTAGATGCTGGCATTACAAAGTGAATGACATGATTTTGAATGAGGCTATAGCTGATGAAGTAAATAAATAAGAGACTGACAGGAAGAAGGCTTCCTGATTTTGGAAAAGCAAGAAAATTTTTCCAGAGGAAAAGAAATAGCATTTAAATAGAGTTCTAAGACAAGGCTGTGAATTAGTTAAAAGAGTAGAGAAGGGTTGGGAAAAAAAAGGTGCATAAGTAGAGGAATCAACATGTGAAAAGGCCTAAAAACTTGGAAAGGCCCATAGTAGATATGGGAAAGGGAGACTACTTAGTAACTATGGTTAGAACCTAAAGCGTCACAACATTTCCCAAGGGCATTTTTAATATCCTGTGATACCTCTGTGAGTTTGCCATAGTGCTCCAGCATGCTTTCATACACAGTGGAAAAGAGATGTTCTACATCTGTGAATGACTGCACAAAACACTACCTCACGCTAGTTCAAAATTTTATACCTGCATTTTGATGATATTATATTTTTGTGAAGCTATGCTCTTAAAAATTGATGTGATAACAAGGGTCATGAGAACAGCAAAGTGGAACAAGACTTGAAGATAGGAATAACCGTCTGATTCCAAAGTCAGAGAAGTTGTTGAGTACCTACCAAGCACACACATCCCATTAAAAGATAATTATGACTGTTTAAGAAAACATTTAAGTATTTTTCCTTCAATTTATGTGAGTTATATCTCAGCTAGGTTACTATTAGGTTATAAATATTCATTAAGTTGTTTGGATGTAACAACTTGTGATAAAGGAAATAATAAAGAAAAATGTAGGCATTTATCTGGGTCTATGGCTACTATGAAAAAATATTGAGACACTAAGGGCACTGTTAACTTAGAAAGTTTGAGAATCTCTGACCTACAGCAAGAAAGGAACATGAGTGGCCAAGAAGTACAGTTGGAGAGGTCAGTGGCAGACATATCTGAGGTCTGTAAGCTTTTTCCTTATAATTGTCTCAGAATAGATTAAAAACTTACATGTCAGACCTGAAACAATAAAAATATTAGAGAACACGGGGAAAAACTCCAGACATTCAGATGCGCAAAGATTTTTTGGACAAGACCACCAAAACACAGGAAACAAAAGCAAATATCAACAATTGTCCCTATAATTATATCAAATTAAAAAGCCTTGAACAAAAAAGAGAAATAATCACCAAAATGAAGAAACAACCTACAAATTGGAAGAAAAACATTTGCAAACTGTACATTTTACAAGGGGTTGATATTCACAATATATAAGGAACTACAAACCTCAACAGCAAAAATAAATTAACTTGACTAAATTGTGGGCAGTGGGTACAAACAGACATTTCTCAAAGGAAGATATACAGATGGCCAATATGTACATGAAAAAATGCTGGGTATCACTAATCACCAGAGAAATGCAAACCAAAACCACAATGATACACAACCTTACTCCAGTAAGAATGGCTATTATCACAAAGAGGAAACATGTGTTGGCAAGGACAGGGATAAAGGAGAAAGCTTGTGCACTATTGGTGAAATTAAGAATTAGTATAGTCATTATTGTAAAGAGTGTGGATAGTCATCCAAAAATCCAAAATGGACCTACTACATGATCCAGCTGTCTTACTATTAGGTATACATCTAAAGGAAATGAAACTACTATGTCAAAGAGACATCTGCACTCTGATGTTTATTGATTCCAATAATATTCTTTATAGCTAAGAAATAAGATCAGCCTGACTCTCCACCAATGGATGAATGAATAAAAGTATGTGGTAAATATGTACTGTGAAATGCTATTCAGCCACAATAGAAATTGAACTGAAAGAATTATGTTAGGTAAAATAAACCAGCCACAGAAAGGCAAGCACTACATGTTCTAATTCATATGCAGAGTGCAAAACTTACAGAAGTTGAGAGTAAAATGGTGCTACCAGAAGTTGGGGAGGGGAGAAAAGGGTGATAGGATGGGGAGAGGTTGGCCAAGAGGTATGTACTTAGACAGATGTTACTTTTAGTGTGCTACTGCACATTGCAGTGACTATTGTGTTTCCAAAAAGATTTAGATGGAAATAAATCAGCCTTGAAAACTAGATATAAAGAATCAGCCCATCCTTGCCTTATCTGCCTTACAGAGAAGTCACCAAGCAAGAGAATATTGACAGCAAGTAAGGCAAGAATAGACTGATTTTACTAACATTAATCAGCACTTCAATCCTGACATGAGAAAATGTGCACTAACATATATTCATATACATACATTTAAAATAAAACAAGAGTGTAACATGGAGATGGGAAAAAGAAGCAGCAACAGCCAGTAGGGACCCAGAAGACCTGTGTTAAGAAGGAACCTTCATTACTGTGACTCAAGTTTCCATATAGAGGGGCTTTCAATGTAGTAACTCCCACCACCAGTGATGGATCCCATCCCATCATCTATAAAGGTGATGTTAACCACTTCTATCAGTAAGTATATATAAGATTGCTTTGTTTTTATTTGAAATATTATTTTTAATATAGCATTAATAACTATGTTTGAGGTCCATTAATTTAATGGCATATAAAATGTCATATTTCTTACTGATTTATCAATAAAGACTTTTACTCTTCAAACTATTTGATAACTTTGAGATGTAATTTGCATATGAATATTTATATCCCTTAATTTACCAATTTTGAAAAGTTACGAAGTTGTGTTTGGTTCATGCAATTTTTTGAGTAGCAGCATGAATTTATAGGTTTAAATATATTTAGTATGCTTCATTCATTGAAGTTATCCTTGCTAATGCTAAATATTATTCCCAGTTTGAATGATGAAGGCCTACTAAAATTGGTTCCTGAGTCCTTCAACCATAAATCTAATAGTCACTGACAGCTTCCTCAATTTTTATCATGACATAATTGTTCAAGCTTGTCCTGTGCAGTTCCTAACCCAGGGCTAATATCATCTACCTTTTAAAATATCCTCAATTCCTTTTTTGCAGAAATGATGTTTAGAGGCAAAATTCTGGGCTTTCCTTGCTACTGGGGACATCTCTTATCTAGACATTTTTGTTGATACAATTAGAAAATATGTATTACTTAAATACTATATATTTAATCAAAATTAAGAACTATAGAATATATAATTAACCTTAGCAATTATTCTCCCAGACTCCAAGTCCTTGTGTAAATAACACCAAAATAATCACTTAATTGCTTTATTTATTTATTTTTTTGTGGTTGTATATGTGACAAACACAACCGGTATAGGACTATCTGTGACAACATGACCAGTAAAAATATTTAAGTTTTTTTTCACAGTTCTCTTTGTGCTTAGAGGTATTCTTTGGAATCACTGTTTTATTTTAATTTGGAATAGTTTATGTCTCAACATATTTTATGTTTATGTTAGTGAATACAAGTTTATGTTTATGTATTCACTCACTGAATACATAAATTCATACTGTTCCATTTTGATTTTGATGTTTAGGATTTACTCATGAATTTTGTTTCATAATTATGTAAAATTTTTACTTGTTTTTGAAATCCAATCTACAAAACAATTAATGGTCATAGAAATTTTAATTCTGTTTTTTGTCTCCTCCATATTACTCTTTCTCTTAATTAAATAACTATTTTTTATGATCATTTTGTAATTTAAATACATAAACACATTTGGACATAGTTAAATAGAATTCTATACACAGTTTTCTTCATGTTGCTTTTTTATTTAACAATATACTCTTGCATACAACATATTTTTGTGTCTTGACATTACTCCTTAGTTGTATGTAGATATATTAATGATTCCTATGATAGATTTTCACTATATTGATGCACCATAGTTTATTTAATCCATCCCTTGCTGTTATATTTTGAACTGCAGCTACACACATAAAAGATACACTCAACTCTCAACCCCTGGTATTTATGAATGTGACTTTATTTATAAACAGGGTCTTTGCAGACACCATAGGTTAAGGTGACATTGTGCTCATATATTTGCTGGGCTCTAATCCAGTGTTACTGATGAACTTGTAAGAAGAGAAGAGAGACACACAGGGACAAGAGGCCACGTGAGCTGGAGGCAGAGACTGGAGTGATTCATCTTCAAGCCAGGAACTCCAGAATTTCCAGCAGTGAGAGGAACTAGGGAAAGATATCTTCTCATATGTTTCAAAGGGAGCATGGGACTCCTTGATTTCAAAGTTCTAGCCCTCTGAAATGTGACCAAAATGTAAACTTTTGCTGTTTTAAGCCATCTAATTTGCACTAATTTTCTGTGGCAGTCCTACAAAGATTATATGTCCACTGATGGCCATTTTGATGTTATCTAAAATGTGATAAAAAGCTTTGTAGCTGCATCATTTTGTAGCATTTTTTGGGAGTACTTTGAAAGAGAGTCTTAGAAATGACATTGCTAATGAAAGGGTAAATTCATGTGTACTCCTGAAAGGCAGTCTCACGTTCTTTTCCTTAGGGATTTTTAGTATTATGCTTTGTCAAAATTTTCAGAAGTGCCTGTTTCCTTACACAAAAAGCCTTGCCAACCTGATAAGTAAATTTTTTTTTCTTAATGTAGTCTTAACTTTAATTGTCTGTTATTAGTAATATTGACCGTAGTTTCAGATAATTAACAGTCTTTTATATCTTTTGTCTTGGTCACTTGATCAACTATCTGCTTATATGCTTAACATATTTTTATTTGAATTTAAATCTTTCTTCCTTGTACCTAGAAGTTATTTCTATATCAGGTTTATTTATTATTAGAAATACTTTGCAAAGTTTCCCAGTTTGTTTTTCATTTGCTTATGGCAGTTATTTATTTATTCTCACACTTAAAGATGTTTTAAGTTCTTTATTCCTTGGATTGAACAATTTTGACACATACAAGGTGTGATCAAACTATATGGTCAATGTTTAAATTTTTAAAAATGTATTACAGTAAAAAATACTTTTCCATTAATCCCCTTCAAAATATTTGTCCGCACTATAGACACACCCCATCATTCTTGCCAATTTCGGAAATGTTTCTGAAGTCCTCTCTCCTAAGTGTCTTTACCAGGGTGATCAAAAACACAGTGAATGAAGTTGCCAATTGCCATCCAATGGAGATGTAGGCTCTTAAAACATCCCATTGTGTCCTTTTCCACGTTGTTTACTAGATCTGGTGCCATGTGACTTTTGGCTCTTACCCAAAGTCAAAATGACTACGAGAGGTAAACTCTTTGAATGTATTCAGAACATTGAGGCAGCCACAGCAGCACGACTACAAACACTTACAAAACTACAAACACAACTACAAGCACAACTACAAACAAAACTACAAGCACAACTACAAACACTTGCAGAGCTGCTTCAGACAGTGGCAATAGAAGTGGAATAAGTGTTTAACATGAGGAGGATTAATAGCAATGTGTCATTTACTTTAATAAATTTTTCTGAAATTTGAATATTCATTGTAATTTTCCATCGCATCATAATCAGTTCATGGATAAAAACTTTTATCAAAGATAAAACTTAATATACAGTACTTCTTTGATAATCCTTTAGGTTTTTTGATAATATCATATACTATTGGTTTCCTTCTTAGAACTGATTTTGCAGGAGTGTCACACTGTTCTGAGTTCTGAGGCTTAAAGACTCAGGTTAGATAAGTAAAGGGATTATGGTTTACATTAGAGATGTTTTACTCGCCTTTGGTGTGTGGATCAAAGCACCAGATTATCTATTAGTGAAGAACAAATCAGCATTAGATATTTACAGACACATTCAATTTTTAAAATTTACTCTGTTGCCATTTGCCATTTAGATATTCCACACATATACTTTGACAATTAAATTTTTATCAAACACTAAAAATTTATTACATCCAGGACATACACATACATGTCTTCTTCCCAGTGAATTTGTCATCTGAAACTATTCTATTTTATCCAGATCCTGTAAGTAATTATAGTTGTAACCTGCAGCAAATGTACTTTGGTTCTTGTCTTTGTATACTGAGATGACTGGAATATAATAATTCTAAAGCTTATTTAAATTCTAAAATACACTAATCTGTGAAAAAGTTCTCACAGGCTTTTTAGACAATTTTTGAATCAGTTTTACTTCTTTCTGTTTGGAAAACAATCAATTCCAGCACCTCAGTTGACAGGTACACAAACAAACATCTCACACTGTTCCATCTCCTTTGCTAACTACAGCAGTGAGTGCAGGTTAAATAGAGTAAATGGCCAGCAGGTATGTATGTAATACAGTGGTATTATCAAGAGTGCAAGCGACAGGTGCGGACAGAGACTAACCCATTTAGGCAGCTTTGACCTGTGTATATGGTACATACTCTGAAGAAGAGCACTTTCAGGATGAACTGTAGAGTATTTCCATCTTTCTTCTAGGTGTCAAGCCAGTGTAGAAGATTTTCCCTAGTTTCACAATTTTGCTGATAACGCCTTCTTCTCAATTTGGAACAAGATTCCAGAAAATTATATTCTGTGTTCCCTCATGCCCTGTTCTTTTCCTATTTACTTGGGGGACTAGAGAGCAAGTTCCCCCCAAAACAGGGATCAGGATTTGTTTTATTTTTTTTTTAAACTAATGGATATGTAATGCATTTTTACTCCAAATTTATTTGTATTCTATTTTCAACTTGAATTAATTATTCAACCTAATAATTTTACTCAATTACATATTAATCTAATTGTAGCGGATCTCCTTTATTCACAGATTCTGTATTGGCGGATTTATCTCTTTTGTAACATTCTTTTGAAATCTCGAAATCAATACCCATGGTGTGTTAGTGATTGCTTCTGCTTATACACTGTGCAGAATAAGGAAACGTTTAAGTGCCCAGTGCACCCATTCCTGCCTGGGTTTCCCAGCTGAGGCTGAGCAAGATGATCTTCTGCCTTGTTGTTCCAGCCATGTTATAAACAAGCGTACCTTTGTGTTCTAGTTAGTGCTACATTTTTCACATTTTTGTGCATTTTGTTGATAGTTCTGTTGTTTATAGTCATCCCAAGCATAGTGCTAAAGTGTTAACAACTGTTTTTAAGTTTAAGAACTCTGTGGTGTGCTTACTCAGAAAATACCTCTTATATAAGTTTCCTTCAGGCAAGAATTATGCACTGTTGGCTATGAGTCCCTATTAATGAATCAATAATATATATTAAGTGCATTGTTTTTAAAAAGAAACACATAGGTATGTAATAATTTCTTGATAAAAATGTTGTGACTAGAGATTTGAAAGAACTTAACCCTGTATTGCCCCCTTGGAGCAATGATTCAATATGTGCTAAGTCGGTATCCATGGAGAGACTGTAGAATATAACTACTTTGAATAATGAAATGCAAGTGTATTTTACTTTCTTTTTCTTTTAAACTAATGAGTATCTAAACTAATAATCATATAGTTGCTAAATGACAAATGCTGAATGAATGATCAAATGAATGAGATTGTGATCATCAGAACCATGACAAAATGACATTTTTTAGATTAATTAGTGATTATGAACAAAAGTCAGGGATTGGTGGGATAGGTTGTGCCATGTGGAAAGAGCCCACATTGTACCTTTACTGGCTGATAAACTTCAGCTGAACCTTTTAATATCCATGCCTCTGTTTCATCATCCATAAAAAATGATTGTGAAAGCCTTATTTTTTAAGGTCACTATCAGGCCCTAACCCAAATTTTTCATTAGAAATATAGAAGAATTTCCCAAGCTAGTTATCAGTATTTAAGAAAGGTTGCCTATCAGAAATTCAGGAGCCTATGAACAGCCTCAGTTGGTTGTGTTCCGTTACCCCTACCCTGACTATGGTCCTGGTTCTTGGAATGATCTTATTTTTGCTCAGGCATTTGTCTGCAAGGGAAGCCCTCTTTCAAAACTCCAGAACAGACGATGACTTTTTCTTTGTTAGACCCTACAGAGAAATAGTACTGAAATTTGAGGTCATTCCTGGAAGTGTAAAATGATGTTCTTGAATATTAAGGGATATCTGACAATTCTTAAGACTGGTACCCAAAAGGACAAAATATTCAGTATTTAAAAATAAAGTATAGAATAAACATTAAGTTGGTTTCTTTATTTTGTACAAGCAGAGTCTTATAAACATAGGTGAACATCTTCACATACCATAATAAATCATCTAAATTTTATAAAGTCTAATTCTGAAGGAGTACAAACTAGGTTTGGCTATAGACGAAATCACACGACTACTGAACTTCTATCTAGCTATCAGTGAAATGGAGTTGAGAAGGTTCTGCACTTCATGGTGTTATGCAACAAATAAGGAACTTGCTTGCTGAGAACACAGTGAATATACGAAAGCCCTGCTACTTGTAATAGTTTGCTTTTTATTACTATACCAAAATACCTGAGAGGCTGACTGGATGGATAGGTTAGTTTAGCTCAGAGTTTTGGAAATAAAATTCTGCCCCTCTGTTGAGCTTCTAATGGCAGATGGCATCATTGCAGCTCCTATTCCTATAAGAAGAAGAGGTTACATCTCCAAAGAGGAAGCCAGAAGTCAATGCAAAGGTAAGTCCAGCTCTTATAATAATTCACTCTAAGGGGAGCTCAAGAGTCCCATGAGAACTACCTTAATCTCTTCTCTAAGCAGCCCCCTGAATGACCTAAGTGCCTGCTGTTAGGTCCCAGTTCTTAAAGGTCTCACCACCGCTTAGCACGGACCTACTAGGACCACACTTCCTGCACATAAGCCTTTGGGGGACACTCTCAATTCATACCCAAATCATAGTAGTGCTGTTTATTACAGGTTGTGGGGATTTCAGTAATTCTTACATAATGATGTTAGTATATGACTCCATTACATACATACCAAATACCAAAAGAAAAACTCTTGAAGTTCCATTTGGATTCATTGGGTAAGAAATTGATTTTAAAAACTCATAGAAAAGTTGCCATTTTAAAAACAGCGATACATTATGCAATAAAAAATTCTCTTGTTTTCATCCAGTTCTTATCTAGTTTTTTTCAATATCTCAGAAATGCTTATTGCGACTATGAAAAACTGATGTGTATATATTTTGCACTGAGTACTCACAAACAAAATAACAAAATAAATTATCCAGAGACATAATGAGTGATAAAGTATTATCAATGAATATTCTAGTCTGATATGAACTTTTAGTCCTGAGAATAAGCCTATACATCCAAAACCAAAATTTGTGTTTAACTTCACATTTGCCTCAATAAGGTTGCAATGAACTATTGAGATATTGGTAGCTAAGAACATAGTCATGTTAAAATTATTTTGGTAAGTTTATTTGCCTTGATGCAAATAAGTAATAATATCAAGGCAAAACTGTAAAGTTAATAGAGATAATCAGGTCCATTTTTCTGGATGGAAATATACTGAAATGTCTGCTCCTGCTCTTTGCTTTGGGTTTGAGATTACTCTGTCCACTTGCATAACTATAGTAGTGAGAAGAAAAAGGCTCTTTTAATTGTGCTTTATTCCTAAAGTTACTTTCCAGTAGAAGCGTGATGACTCATCCATATACAATGACCTTGTAGAAGTCACCTAACAGAAGCTATAGAACTTTTATTTATGTTAATAAAAATTTCAAGGATTCCATGTATAACTCAAAGCAACCTTGACTTTCTGCTTGTTGCTAACACTAATTTTGCTTTTAGGCTTTTTTTCTGTTCTGGTTTTGTTTTGTTCTTAAGAATGACACTAGCTAAAACTAAAAATAATAATATGAAGAGAAAACATTTAAAAATATCCATTAAAAGAAAATTATCATATTCTGTTATCAACCAGAGCTCTCAAGTAGTCTGAAATATAGTACTTGATTTAATTTTTAGTGGAAGGGTCATACATACTAGGACATTCATACAAGAAACTCGGCAAAGAAAAAAATGATCCATAAGATACTATTCTTGGGTTGTTTTTATATCAATTCTTATTCTCTTAAATATGTTTCTAATACTAATTAGCTGCATGATTTTGAACAATTAATACAGCACCATCAGTTACAGGGCTTTTATAGGCCTAAATCTGTGATTCTACAAGGGAATAGCATTTAGAATTATAGTTAATTTCAATAAGTAGTGAGACTGGGGGAGGCAGGAAAGCATTTATGATAAATTCTAAATAACTTCTAAAAACTTCAGATTTCTTGCTCTGTGAGCATCCAAGTTAATGATGAGGTTTTATTAGAGAAGCTAGTTATCAGAACATGCTACTCCTGCAGTATTTCAGTATTTTAGTGACTCTACATGATGGCCCATTAAGTTCTGTTATATACTCTGCCATAAAAATACACCTCTGATGTAGATAAATACTTCATTGGGAAAATACAGATGATCTCAACAATGCAGTCAGTGATCCAGGATATTTGGACAGACGTGCTCCATGTGCTTATCACAGCAAAGGCTGTAGACCTTTGCCTACTGTTTCAATGTGAATGTAGTCCGAAGGTAGACACAGTGAAACAAATGCATGTAAACATAGCTTTAGGATGCAGCTACATAGTTTAAATTACTGAAAGATTAAATTCTTTTTTGATGTAGGGAAAAATAAAGTTAAGAAGCATGAAGCAGTTTTCTATGGGATCCACTCTCTGAAACACCTCTGATTTCCTCCCTTCTAATTGCTCTGACACTTTGCTGGCTCAATGCAGAGTTCTGATAGAACCACTGTTTCTTGTTCTAACAATTGTGGCAGCTTCAGATGTTCCTGGGGCTCCAGAACCAAACATCAACTTGCCTTGTCTCCAGAGCCTGTGGCCCCATCTTCCACCATGAGATTCTAACGGAACCCAGCATTCCACTAAAGGTGTAGAATCTGGCTTTCCAAACTTAACCCCATGAGGAAAATGTGCTACCAGTTACAGGCTGGGTATGAGACAGTTTTTAGCAGCTAAATACTGTTCCATTCTTTTCCCTTCCATAGTGTTTGAACATGCAGTTACTTCCAGTTGTCATGATGTCGTTTCACTGTTGAGAGTCCACAAAGCAGTTGGGACAGGCACAGAATTTAGTCTATTTTCATGTTTCCCATCATTTTGCATGGTGCTTCATACCCAGGACATTCTCAGGGCATTTTTGTTTGCTGCATGCATGAAGAATGTAGTATTTTTCCCCCTTCAGTTTTTGACTATGACAGTGTGATCAGATCAAAAGTATTGTGCATAATGAGATCTTGATGATGATATCCATGGCTTCTTATCTTGATGACATGTCATTTAACAGAAGATGATACAGAGAAAACGGAAGTAAAATTGGCAAGCTTAACCTGATGTGAATAATTTCCTGATTGATTAGAACCGTGACAGATCTCATTTTGAGAGAATTCATCAGCATGGCTATGTGAGGACATTTTAAATGATTTCTAGAGATCCCTAATTTTCTTCTGTCTCCATTTACTTTTTCGCTTTTTGATAAGGAAGAACACTTAACCTCCACACTGGAATTCTACCATACTCCCAAATCTCTTTTACTTTTTGGGAGGAAGGAAATTTCTGACCCTCTTCTCTAAGGGGTAGTTGGCTACCACTCCAGCCAGCCAGCTTCTTTGAAATGCTCTTGTATTTTCTTTGGAAAATTTTAATTCTTCTCATATTTACCTCTTTATTTGCTCCTATATAGTTGGATGGATAAACAAGACTAGAGGTAAATGCAGAAGGGCAACTGGGATGTGGGAAAAGAGAAGGGAAAGAAGGAGAAATTTTGTATGTGTGTATATACATGACAGTTAACATGGTTGTTCTTCTGTCTTCTATTTCTATGCTGAAAGAAACTGTCAATGAGTCTTTGGTTGACCAGTATTGCACGTCTATATCTGTTTTCATGAGAAGCCACTTTGAAGATATCAATATGTAATACAAAAACCATTGTTAATTCCCTACCACTTTGTTTGTAACTCTATATTGTCTATACTGTGCTTGCGATATGTTGTAAAATGTTGTATGTCTGTTAATGTTTCCCTCCTTTTATCTTTAAAATAAAAAAAAAGAAATATAGTGATAAATTTGTAATTAAAAAATCCATGCCTCACCAGTCAGGTGTGTAGCACGTGCCTGTAATACTGTCACTTGGAAGCCTGAGGCAGGGGGACTACTGTGAGTTTGAGGCCACCATGGGTTACAAATTACATAGCAAGACCCTTGTCTCAAATTAATAATAATAATAATAATAATAATAATAATAAATAAAACCTCAACCTTGTGCTATCTTTCATTGTATTCCATTCCAGTGGCTCCCATCCTTCCCCAAATCTTTGAAAAGATAATTTCATCTCTTCTCAAAATTCTCAAGCAGTACCCTTTTACTGTTTTTGAAGGTAAATCCACTCCAATTAATAAACACAAGTTCAAAGACAGAATTAATAAGAATTTCAGGATGCCCCCAGTAGGGCATTGTGCTGAGGGTGGGTCCCTTCTGAACAACAGTCCTCTGTGACTGAATTGGCCTTACGCCCAGGAAGCTGGCCCTGCTCAGGCAAGGGCAGTCGAGCTCCACTTCTGGAGTTGGCACGACATATATCATTTATTCTGAAAGCTTTTCCTCTAAAATCAAGAACAAGACCAAGATGTCCACTATCACCACTCTTGTTCAATATAGTACTCAAACGTTTAGCCACAGAAATCAGGCAAGAGAAAAAAATAAAATGGATATATACGGGAAATGAATTGAACATATCTTTTATTTGATGGGTAGGGAAAAAAATCTTTCCAAGTAAGATGTCTGAGTTTCCCAAGGAGCAGAACTCCTAAGTAGCAGCTCTAACTTCAGACCTCGTGTTTCCCGACTCTAACTCCTTCCCCCTCCACACCACACCCACGCCAGCACACTGGAGAAAAGCAGGTCGCACTTACGACCTGTTGCATTTAGAATTGTGGTTTTTGATGTTGCCAGCAGCAATATAGCCAGTTTAAGGAAAACACCAAATTATTTCCAATCTCAGATACGCAGATGATGCAGCCATGTATAAATCTCTATGGACTGGATGATTTAATCTTCTGACATTAAGTTTGAAAATTTCTACTAGAGTACATGTATGGGTTGTTTATTTATAGAACTAACTGTTTCTTAGCAGTTTATTTCCTCACACCTTAATTCCCTCCTCTCATCATACCCCCCACCCTCAGGGCTATGAAAAACAAGGTATACTGCTATGTTTCTAAATTTAGTATCTTTGGCCACAGTCAGAACATCAAATAATTATCTAACCTCTACTGTTAATGTCTTAGAGGCTGATTGATAAATTCCAGTCATCAGTAATTATAAATAACTATTTTTATGCTCACTTGAACTTTTTTCTCCGCCATTTCTTTATTTCCCCAAGCTCAGATGCAATGTATTCAGTTTATAGCTATTAAATAAAATAGTTTTTTATTCATTTAGATCTCTTACTACAATGACTAGGTAAATACCTTTCAAACAATCATTGTGCAAGCCTCAGCTCAACTTCCTGCAGGCTTCCTTTAATCACACGTGCTTTGGACCCATTATAGCTTATCTGTGACAAAAGACGATTCCTGACATTTCCTTTCCAGCTGGGGTTTTGGCCCAAGATACTCCGAAGGACTCCTCTGTCTGAGTCTGGGCCAAGCTGAAGACTCTGCAGCAATCAAAGCTGTGGCAAGGATAAAGAGCTGATGAGTTCTCAGGTCACCAGGGCTTTTTCCAGCAGGAAGCTGGGGCTACAGTGATGACACAGAGGCAGGATTTATAAGGGAGGAAGCAGACCCAGTCCTGTGTGAAGGACATAAATTGTGTCACAGCACATAAGGGGCTGGGCTTTACCTCTGGCAGCCTCTCTTGAGGTCTAAGTGTACCTGGAAGTTGTAAGCATTGGAGACATTAATAAAGTCAAGCCAGGCAACGTTTGCCAGCATTGTAATCCAACTCATCTTTTTTTCATTCATAATGCTTCCTTTCCTGCTAGATTTTGACACTCAAGTTGGAAATGAATAGGGAGAGGAAAAGGACTCTCAGCTGTGTCTAACACATTGTCCTAGTGGTGGAGTTTTAATGTTTACCTTGACCTTGTACCCACCCTTCCCTTCTGAGCCTCTGGAACCTGCACCATGGAGTGTGAGGGGTGGCTGTCACCCTGCTTTCTGCAGTGAAGGGTCCGGTTCATTTCATCCATACTTTGGGTACTGTGTAAAACAGGATAGTGAATAGCTTGCGTTTTGTTTTCACTATGGCTTCTCTCTTGTATGGTAACTGAAGTTTATATGATTATATCTGAAATGACTCTAGCAAGATTTACTGTTTTGGTGTCACTTGAGGTTGAAACATTTTTGAGAAAACAAGAACTAAAAAAGAATGAACCAAAACGTTCCCTTTATTCTCTCTTTCCTTACTCTGTCCCACACATCTCAGTAGAGATATATAAGTTTACATGAAGGTAGTACCTCATATACTTCAGGAAATTATCAACATTCAATAGAGAAAGCTCAAATTATTGGCTTACTTTACACTATTTTATATCAGTGTATATTACTATATGCCCAAAGTTGTAACAATAAAGCTATTTGCTATGGTCTGAAATGTTTATGTCTCCCTACAACTCCTATGTAGAAATTATACCCCATCCTACCCCTGCTTCATGTCCTAATCACCTCCTGAAGGCCCTACCTCCTTTGGAGGTGATTAGGACAGGAGGGCAGATATGTTGTGAATTAAATTAGTGCCATTATTCAGAGGTAAGATGGTATCATCTATTAGCCAGTGGATATATATGCCCTCATCAGACATTAGGTTGCTGGCAACTTGATCATCATTACTTCAAGTGCATTCAAACATTGAATCTTGGTATATCTAACAACTTATGAAAATATATGAGATAAATCTGAGATTATTGCAATTAAAATGGACAACTCCCCACCATAAAGGGAAATTTTAAATGTAATTTTCAGAAATCATGTATTTAACAGACTAGAAATTAAGTCAACAAAGATGGAGAAAATCCAATGAATAGACTTTATGTTAAGACACAGTGCACCTAACAATTATTGTGCATATTGACTACACCTACAAATTTTTCAGGTGTATATTGAGCAGTCCTATGCGGAATAAAGTCATCTCTGTCTTTCTAGGAGATTCCAGTTGTTGATATTCCTCTAAAATGTGTTACTCTGAAGTAAAATAGTAGAATATGTGAAATTGGCAGTTTTAGAATTTCAAAACATGAAAAGCTGAGGGATGTGAATCCCAGCAAGAAGTTGAATTGGTGGGGTCATTGGGCAGGGAGCTTCTTTGCACAAGAGCATGATTTTTCTTGGATTGTGTGTTTTCTTGAGGCAGTAGAGATTATTAATGGTTCATCCAGTCAATTCCATAGCCAGTGAAGGCACTCCTGAGTGTTTCATTTAGAGCTTTTCGGGAAAAATCTCTTTATTTGTATCCTGTTGAAAACTAAAGATTCCTCATCCATAGTTGATGCTTAGAATATAGTGTTTTCTTTTGCAAAGCTTTATGAGCAGAAAAAAACAAATTTTGCCTACTGTGTCCCAAATCTAGCTGTGCATTACAACCATTTGGAATGTTTCCAAAATGTAGACCTCTAGGTATTATGGGTAGCATTCTGAATCAAAATCTCTTGGGGTTAGCTATAAAAATCTGATTATTAGAAGATTATTAGAATCTGACTCTGATGTAGATAGTCAGTTGATGAGCCCTCAGCAGTCACTGCTTTTCACAGTTTCTGAATAAAGAAACAGTGGCTTTTCAATCAAACTTTACATTTAAACCATTGCTATAGCAACTTATTTTAGCCTGCCATTGTGTTCTCAACTTGTGACAGATTTTCTAAATTTGGAAACTAGTGCGTGAGTCATCTACCTACTCCAATAAATTTTTTAAGGGATGAATTACAGGCAGAAGAAATGAAAAACCACAAAAAAATCAATTATTTCACAAAGAAAATATCCTTTCCCTTTCCTAAACTATTTTTTTCTTTTTTTTGGATTTTTAACGTGATGAAAAGAAGCAAGTAAGCTTTTCAGGTCTGGGTTTGATCCAAATTTGTCTATCTTAAGGCAGACATATGCAACTTGTGGGAAGATGGTTACCAAGGAAAAGTATGTCCATAATGAAAAATAAATGTATATGTGTATGGTTGTCTGGCTATCTATCATCTATGTGTATCTGTGTGTGTGTGTGTGTGTGTGTGTGTGTGTGTGTGTGTGTGCAAGGGAGAGAGAGAGAGAGAGACAAAGAGAAATACACATAGTATATGGATTGTGTTTAAAATTATGTTTAAAATTATAAACTTGTTTGGCAGTGGATGTTTATAATATTTCTTTAGAAAAATTCACAGATTAATCATCTTCATAAAGATTTAACAACATGATAAAATTACGTGTGTCTTACTTGGAATGATTGGTTTCCTAAATCTTAAATTTTCAGGTAGCAAAATGGTATAATTCCTGAGACAGAGGCTAGCATGATTTCTCACCTACAAATATTACTTTACGCAAGATCACTCATACTTATCCAGTAGAATGCAATCATGAAATGTGAGATGTGAGGAATAGCACAGCTACGTGGTGCTAAGGAAAGGAACATATCCAGGGATAACTATAATATCAAGGAAGAGGTAGATCATTTGGTGTTATAACCCAGTATAGAAGAAAAGGAGGTGTTGAAGAGACAACAATCACCACAGGGTGAGTTGTCACAAACCACAAAGGATTGTGGAGTTCTGGCTGAGATTTCTTACTCAGTTGTAACAGGAGTAACACATTTTAGAGTGATGCAGGTAGAAAACTCATCACTCCCAAGTGGGGCGCTCTGCATGTGCAGATGCCAGGCTCAGGCTGAGTTCTATGCATAAGCTTACACTTTGCCATTTATAAAGCTGAGTCATCAGATGTGAATAAGTTCTGAATGTTGTTTTCCTTCCAAATAAAACTCAAGACTTGAGAACTTCATTGTCGCTTTTGCTTTGAAGCTGAAACCTGCAGATTGCAAAAGTTGAGACTGGTAGTCTCTCTTCATTTCTTACTTTATATTCTTATACAGCATAACAAGCTTTCCCCAAAATAGATGGTACAATTTTCACATCAAAGGTACAGAGTATAATTCATGCAGGTTTAAAGAACATTCTTCCTTTGAGGAGGAATAATGTTGTCAGTGCTGCTCCCCAAAAATAAAATTTCCTCTGCAGTCCGTGATGATAAGAAGAGATACAACAAGTGAAGATATTCAAAGGTAACAAATTGTCCAAGAAAAGCATAGGTTTGTTGTCTATTTTTTAATTCAGTAACATACTTGAATTCTTAAGAAAAATAAAATGGGTGAGAAATGACAATAAATCAATAGTCTATTTCCTTGTTCCATCATTTGTTTAATAAATTATACCACAGAAGAACTGTGTGTCATTCATGATGTTCAGACCTAACAATGCCAAAATAGGACCAAGTGTCTAATTCCAAAGATCTGTGAGAAAATATGATGTGGCATTGGTTATCATTATTCTGAAAGACAAAGAAATAGTATAATGAAGGCAAATAGGTTTTAAAAGGAAGTAGAAAGGAGAAAATAATACATTAGGTTAAATAGAAATTGGTGTAATAAAACATATTCTAACTGCACAAATTACAGTGGATGGAATAGAGGGACCCAAGTTACTGTTTTGAAGTATACAATCTACTTCCATTTATATAAATATTTATTATTTTCTCTGTGGACCTTAAGATAGTAGAGTTAAAAGTGATGAAACAATTTTGATTTTCATGTTATACACCAGCAATGTGTGCAGATATCTCAGCACAAACATGCACGTCACTGGTAAAAAAGCAACTAGATGGTAGAGTTGGGAGTTTATACTATTGAGTGTGCTTTAAAGATCAAAGATACTAGGATAGAAGTGAGTTATGTGTAGACTAGCTATTCTGACTGTTTTTTTTAAAGGCAGTTCTAAGTTGATAAAGAGGATTCTTTCACAGGCACAGCCTAGTTTCTCATCCCGGAATTTCACCATCTATCAGCCTAACCACCTCCTTTTCTTGAGTACAAAGTCTAACCTACACTACAAATATTCATAGAATTTCAGTCTGGAACCAAAGATCTAGCTTTGTTCTTGAAGGCTAGTTCCACAGGCTGATTTTGGGGCTATGCTTATGACTCAGATACCATATTGGGTCTCACTTCTTGTACCAATATTATTTTCTTGCCCTTATATTTTATCATTAATATCAAATTTTTATTTGCTGATGCAATCCATTCAATGTTTGGGGTCCTGTTTTGGAAACCTTAACCTTGTCTTGGGTTGGCTACTTGAACAGAGATGCTCTTAATAGTAATGACTTGCCACTCTATTACTAGATCCCAGATTTCTTATCAATCTTTAGCTGCACTTTGGAAAATTACTTTGCTCTGGTTTACAAGTGCTTCATAAAAATGGTGGCCTTGGACAATTATCTATTGATTATGATGTATTTGGTATTGTTATTCTAGATATTATATTAGAAATTATATATATAATAGAAAACTAGGCCAAAGTGCAATGTGTTGGAATGCATAGGTCCTGGATGCCTTTGCTCTTTGACACTTTACCATGTATATCCTGTTCCTACTGTGATACCAATTCACCTTTACATGTCTAGTAAATAGTAAGAACTGCATAAATATTAAAAATTATTTATTGACAAATTAACAAGTCAGTAAAGTCTATTGTGGTCTTTAAAAATTTTGTAACTCCCAGGGTCTCAGTCCTCTCTCTTTCCTCACTTTCCTGTCAGTTCATGTTCTGGTTTGATTATATAAAACTTATCTGAACATGAATGTAAAGGACACTGTAGTACTGCTCGAGAGACTGAAAAGACTGGTTGCTAAGGAGTTTAAAGGTTTAATCATGAAATATTTTTTACCAAGTGTCAGAGAATCATCTCCATATTTACTGAATTTTTTGCATTCATGCTAAAATAAGAAATCATGCAACCTGTTCAATTTTTTTTCTATTTCTAAAGAATGACAACTGTCTTCTCCTATAAATGAACACTGTATTCTTAAGACACTTGGATGTTCTATGGAGTCAAGAACATAGAGTTTGCTTGACACACTGTTACAGAAAGTTGAGTATAGCATGGAGAACAGTTAGATTTCCTGGCTGTCTCATTACACCGTGAATTTCTTGAAGACAGGGCACTGTTCTCAGCTACGAATACAGTGTTTTGTGTAGTATACTTATTGTTATTATTATTTGTATGACCCAGTTTTTCTATAACTTTTGCCAAGAAGACACATGTTACTGGATGATGTTCAGGTTTTCAGTAATTTGGATTTCATTGATTCTATTTTGGTATAATTTGAGTATAATAGAGGCTTCTATTTTCAGACAAATTAAGTTTCCCATTGATTTGAAAATGTCCAATAAGGTGAGAAGTCTTAAAAGGGTTAATATACTTTTATTAATTTACTTTCTAAAGGAAATGTACATATATAATGGAGAACCACTAAAATATAAGTTATGCTTCATTCTAATAGAGGTATCAGAGATTATCAATGTAAGTAACTAAGAAGTAGTTACATAACTCTGGAGTTTTGATTCTAGTTTTTATAGAAACCCTGGTATAGAATTTTTCCTCCACTCTAGACAACCATGTGAACATAGGAGTCAACAATTTTTAGCTATTGGAAAATACGTAGGAAAGGTTTATGGTTGTTGAGCAAAGAGAAAGCAAATGAGATTCTCATATTAGTCCTAGAGTCTCCTAGTAGACGTCCAGCCATGGTGCTAGGAGGTGATGATCAAACAGCTCAGAGGTTTCACCGAGCTGAGGAAGCAGGTACTGGTGAATGTAGCTGTTGAAGTGGCAGGAAAGTGACCGGCAGTCTGCTGGAGAAAGGAAAGCTGTGCAGGGGGAGGGCCAGAAATCTTTTCCCAGCAGGTACTGGCCAGAAGGAAGCTGTGCACGGTAACACCCTAGTGCCTGTTTATTAACAAACAGGCAGGCTTCCAACAAGTCTATGATGGTTGAATTTTCTGTGTCAGCGTGGTTAAATTCTGCTGCCTAGTTGTTTATTCAAGCACTAGTCTAGAGCTAGGGGTGTGGATTAGCAGTAGATTGCTTGCCTAGCATGTATAAGGCCTCAGGTTCAATCCCTAACATCATGCACAAAAATAAAATACAAAAACCAAAACATTGGATGTTGCTGTGAAGACATTTTGTAGGTGTTATTAATATTTAATATAACTCGACTTAGATAAAGGAGAGTATATTCAACAATGATAGTGTAGTTGCGCCTCATCCTAACACTTGGAAGACTTAAAAACAAAAACTGAACTTCCTTGGAGAAGAAGAGATTCTGCCTGGTTACTATCACATAAATATTTTGTCTGAGATTTCAGGCTGTAGGCCTGCCCTACATATTTGGACTTGTCAACCGTTTTATCACATGAGCCTGCTCTTCAAATGTAAATCTAGCTAGATAAAGATATAGATTCTGTTCATTCTGCTTCTCTGAAGAATCTTGATTCATATACAGCCCTTGGCTGGGTTTTCAGTTCTGACAGATACAGCTGTTTCACGGCTCTATGATGAATGAATGGAGACTCAAGAGATGATGTTGCTTTGAGAATTTCAGGACAGCCAAGCTGGAGAGACTTCACCGAGACCTAGTGCATTCAGTTTAAACCTGTTTCTAAAAAGTTAGAAGCATGTCATGGATTAGGATTCTTGCCTTAGGAGCAAGGGACAGAGATCACCAAATAGATCTTTCTTAATAAAATAAATAAAGCAAAAAAAAGAATAAAATAAACTAAGAAAAGATTAAGCTTTGCAGTAATCTGAGTCCTTGCCAGAACAAAAATAAATATCTTTTAAGTTAAAAAAGCCATAAAATGAACTCCAGGTAATGTAACATTCCCATATCCAGCCTATAATTACAACAAAACTGATATGGAAAGTAGAAAATACCTGTGACTTATCACCAAGGAAAATAAAGCAATGAATGAAAACAGACCCTCAAGTAAACTTGGTGTTAAAATTGTCAGACAAAGATTTTCAAACATTTAGTTTACAAATGCTCCAAGACATAAAAGAAGAAGTGGATACAATAGGTGAACAGATGAGAAATCTTACCAGGAAGAGAATCAAAAAGACCTTCTGAAGTAAATATTGCAATATTTTGAAATTTTAAGAGCCTCTAGTTAACTCTTAAGCAGGTTGGAAATGATAAATGAGCAAACAGTAAACTTGAAGGGAAATCAAGTGAAAATTTGCAATTTGAAGTTTTTTTTTTTTTTATATATTTGGAAATAGTGAGTGGGGTTTCATGTAATCTTATTTGCTGCAAGTAAAGCCTAGGAGGGGAACCAATAGGGCAGAAGAAATATTTGATAAGTAATGTCCTTCAATTTTCTAAATTTTAGTGGAAAACATATAGACCCACATTCAGGAAACAGAGCAGCATAAGCACAAATAAAACAAGACTTACGTACATCATAACCAAACTGTTGAAAATCAACAATAAAAAGTAAATATTATAAGTAGCCAGACTGAAAAGATGGTTGATTGAGACCCAGGAATCAATGCAACAACTTTAAAGTGTTCCTGGCAAAACTATCCTGAATTCAATATCCGTTAAACTCCTTCTACAAAATAAGATCCAGCATATACATTTTTAGGAGATAAAATCTGAATTAACCAATTTTCCAGAAGATTTCACTACCAGCAATGCCAAAGGAAGTTTTGCAGGTTGAATGGAACAAATTCCAAAATAAATGAAGAGAAGAAAAGGAGCAGAAGAAGAACAAATAAAAGTTGAATGGAAAAGGTAGAGGAAGCAAAGAACTGTATGGTTTACTCATAAGCACTCGTGTTACAAATAGAGGTTTTCAGATAAAATGACAAAGTAGGAACTAAATATGTACTTTCTAGAAAGACAGTTTAACAAATTTGGTCAAGAATATAAAAAGAAAACAGTTGTTCCCTGCAAATATTAAGCTTAATAGGGCTAAATTGGCTGTACTGGTAGCAGCCTAATTAATTGTCAAGACACAAAGTATTACCAGAGAGAAAGTGGGGTATTTCATAAAATGGAAAGGTTAACTCAGTGAACCATAGTTTTCATAGATATATATGTACCTCAAAATAGATGTATAGGATATATTCAACAGATGTGAGAGAAGTAAAGGAAAAAGACAAATCCATCATCATAGTTTTATATTTCAAAACATCTCTCAGTAACAAATAGAATTGTAGACTAAAAAAATCAATAAGCTTAGAGAAAACTTGAATACCATTAATCAATTTGATTTAGTTTTGTTTTTCCCTTTTTTTTGTTTTGTTTTGTTTTGTTTTCCGGTACCAGGAAACGAACTCACAGGCTTGCGCTTGCCAGGCAGGTCCTGTGCAGCTGAGCTAAATCCCCAACCCCTGACCTAGTTGATATTGATAGAGTACTACCACAAAATGGAGAATTAATGTCTATTATGTAATATAATATTATATATTGTATATTAACGAATTATATTTATATATTACTATATATTTATACAATGTTATATATTGCATTATGTTATATAATATAGTATTTGTGTATACATATATATAACTTCAACCATACATTGGAAGTTTACCAGGACGAATCATATGCTAGACTATAAAGCAAGTCTTCATGAATGTAAAAGACTGAAATATTACATCATATGGCCTCTGACAAATAACTAATTGTAAAGGTAAAATGGTAAGAATTTTAAAATTTAAACGTTAAATAGCACATTTCTAAATAATCCATGGATCAAAGAAAGAATTACAAGGGAATGTTTTAAATAGTTTGAATTTAACGATAGCATGAATAGTTTTCGTTTCAAATGCCTTCATTTGAAATGAAAACTATTCATAGCATGAATAGTTTTCATTTCAAATGCCTTCATTTTGCAATATAGACATATAGCTAGTATTAGAAATATGAAATCAATAAACTTTTATTAAATTTATTAGAAGCATCTGATATTCTGATGCTAATTCAAATGACATTTTAAAAAATATGTTATAACTGTTGTTACTGTATAGAAATAGCCTCAGAAAAGATTGAGTGGGTCTTATCTATAAAATTTTGATATTCATAGTTTTATTTTGAAATGCAAAAAGTGTTTCACTTATACCAACGTATGGTTAAATATCTTTCATGTTTTGGGAAGCTAATTCTTGAACTTCTGTATGAGAATGAATTTTATGTCTATGACTTGTGCAAGTCATCCTAGAGTTACGTTGTATTCTGAACTTCAGCTCCAGTGTCCCTAAAGCAGCAGGACCTTTAAAATGTTCCCAGACTTAAACTATCTCAGACAGTCAAATTCTCTCTTCACTAAAATAAAAGGTGACTTAAACCTGGCTTTCACATGTCCAACATAAAAATCGAATGTTGCATTCGCTATAATTGGATACCTGAAGTGTTACTAAGAATTGTCCTGTTCACTCTAACTCTGAGCGTATGGAATACTTCTGAAGAACTAATTCTTTTTCGGACTTTGTAGTTAGACACGCGGAGCATTATCCACTTGATATAAAAAAAGCAAGATCCATAGAAGAGCTGAGTGACTGATACAAGGAGAAGTGGCAGGTCTAAAACTTTTGAGGAAGCCTACTGGAATTCATTTTTTCAAGTTTGCTCTGCTCTGTTCTAAATGCATTTTAAATGAACATTGGGCTGGTCAGGAAACCAGAGCATCTTTGCAGATCACACCTGTTACACCTCAGATGGCAGACAGCCCAAGGAAAGCAGAATGAAGCTGTCAGTCTACTGTCCAATTAATTACCTTTTCCCGTGACTATAACCTCATCTCTGTCACACATATTGAAAAGATTTTAAAATGAAAACTCACTTGTGTTCCTTAGATTTGAACAAGCAAGGTATAAGAAGCTGAGAACCAACCAGCTCAATTAAGCTTAACTTCTTCCTAACACCTTGAAATACTGCATTTCACTAAGAAGATGGAAGTCCATAAAATGTTCTTATCTCTACTTTTTACATAAGAAAGAGGAAGATAATGCAGATAGTGGGGCTGCTGAGTGGTCGGGAGAGTCACAATCCTTGGTAAAATGTGGATAAATTCATTACAACTGGCCTTCTTAAAATATGCTAGTAATTTTGCTGAAGTCATATTCTTATCTCACTCTTATCTCATAAATCCCCAAATATTTTGTGGTACTCGTTCTAAGCCATGCTAAAAAGTGATCTCCTATCAGCGTGGAGGCTAGTGAGCTATGGTTTCCCTGGAAACAATAGAACATAAATGGTACTTTGCAGATGGCTGTTACTTATTAGTATTTAATAAAAATCTCCACAACAAATGTACTCACCTGAAAGCAATTTCACAGACTGAGTCAAAATGATATAATTGGTTTAGGCAACACAATTTTTACTCTTTGTGTGTAATTGTTTTCCCTTTGTTTGACTATGCCATGTTTCTTCGTAGTGAATTGTCGGAATTCACAATTGACAGAAATGTTTCAAGGTTCAAATGTTATTTTAGTGTTACTTGTCTCTGAATAGAAGGGCCACATTGAACATAAAGAATTGTATTGCTCTGTATTCCTAAGGCCAAGCCTGCCTTTGTTTGTGAGACACTGACCATTTATGTTCCCGAATCCAGAGCAATTCTTTTTACAAATCAGGGGCTCCAGTGGCACAAAACCGGGGCTCCAGTGACACAAAACAGCGATGTATCGCATAATATTTCCTTTAGAACAGCTAACAAAAAGGAGAAACTTTAGAAAAATTGCAAGAGAAGCCACTTGGTATACCTAAAGAAAAAAAACAAAACAAAACTAACAAAAAAACCCAGGAATTTGCAATTCACAACAGAACTTCTTAAACTATAAAATCATGAGAAACAGCGTGGCATAGCAGATCACTCCTGAGTGTTCTACACCTGGGAAAGGAAATAGGAAAAGAGAAGGGACAAGACGCAGAATTGTGCTCCAAGATTTAACTTGGTCCATTGTTCTGTGGTGCTCGTTCAAAGCCAACAATTCCAGCATGAATTAAATATGCAGATTCTCAAGTCCATCCACAATTTATGAGTCAGAATTTCTGGGTTGACACAAGAGATGAGTTTTGAGAAAATTTTCCTGGAGATTCTCAGACATAGAAAAGTTTGAGAAGCATATTCTCTTCTAAGACTGTACAGAACTTAGTTTCATGATTAGAACTAAGGCAGAACCAGAATGTAGACAAGGGAGATTATTAGGTTTCTACCATTCTCAATTCTTGCCTTTCACAAGTAGAGTTAGTCTCTACAAATTTTAGCAAGTCCCTTTCCTCTCCCAAGACAGAAAGACTATTCAAATTGTTAACACGACCTGGGACATTTAAAGGAATATGGGTAACAGGGAATTGATATAAATAGCATGGGTGGGTTATTAATTTTCAAAGAAATGAAATCAAATATATTTACTATGAATTAGTAAGAATCTTTCTCTGATGTTTAATTTCTCAGAAGAACATCATCCAAGCAAAACATCTGACCCCAGGAGGCACTTAATAATGTACAAATGAAATCACCCTTTAGTACCTTAAGATCAATATTATGATCTTGGATTATCATTGCTCTCTAAATATAAAGGAATGTTAGTGAATTAAAATATTTATTCAACAAAATAGAGAATAAACTAGCTTTCTGTGCAGTACCTTATTAAGCTATAGGAATGATTCTATTTTTAAACTTATTTTCTGTACTAATTTATTATTATTTTGTGTACTAATTTATTATTATTTCCATGCTTCAAGATATTTCTTTGCAAAATTTAAAAGCTATGGTAAGAATAAGAAATTATAATTATTGTGTATACATTCAAGAGTAAATATTCATTTCAATTGTTTACAGAATATTATTGCTTTTCTGAAATTTATGAAGAAAAATATGTATGTTTCTTAAAAGAACACTGAAAAAGCCCTATGCTCCCTCATATACCTCCCTTTCCTTTGGCTTTATCATTCTGGATTTTGCTTTATTGGCACTGATAACTATGTGTTGACCTCAGGCTCCTGTAACTACACATTTTTAAAGTATTGGAAGGTGTGAAACTTACTTCTTTAAAAGTAGATCTGTACTTAAATTTTAATCATTTGGAGTTCAAGAAAGTAAACTGAGATTTCAAATTATTAATAATAATAAATTGATTATTACCAAACTCAAGGACAGATGTTCCCAGTCAATCACAATCTGAGAAGGTTTTAGGTAAAAATTGACAAGCTGATTTTTTATTATATATAAATACAGAAAAAGGATAGGTCAGCTAAGTTTGAAGAAAAAGTTTGATGACTTAGATGATCAGATTCTGTGATTTTACTATAAACTGTAATATTTAAGTATGATCTGACATTGGCACAAGTATGTATAAATTAATAGCAAAGAATCAGAATACAGGTTATACAATTACTTGATTATTAAGAAAAGAGCTAATTTTATTCAATGAGGAAAGGAAAATCTTTTAAGAAATATAATTGGTGGAACAATCTATATTAAAAAGCAAGCTTTAAGTATCTTTTATAGAACATAGAAAATTTATTTTAATATGAATCATAGACTTTAATTAAAAGCTAAATAAAATAAGAATTTAGAACTATGGTATCTCCTACTAAGTCCACTAACTCCATGTAGGTAGTGAACACTTGAGATGTGGCTAGTTCCAAATTGAGATGTAGCGTTAGTCTACAATATGGTTTGATCTCAAAGGCTTGGTATCAAAAGAGTTAAAGGCAGGCCATATTTGGAGAAAAATATCTTTCAATATGCATATCATCACAGAACTTTTATACAGAATAAATTAAATTACCTACAAATCAATAAAAAGATGAGCACATGTAAGGCAAGAAAATGTGGAAAGACTTGAGCAAATACTTCACAAAAGAAGCTAGAAGTTATCTGAAGAGCATGTAAAAACTGTTTAACACTATTGGTTTTCAGAAAAATGTAAATTAGCACCACAATTAGTCCATTCAAACATGTTTGATAAAAGCACAAAAATTACTCAAAGAGTAAAAAGTACTCTATTCGACAAATCATTCTGGAACAACTAGATGTGTGGTGAGTAGTATAACAGGCCCCCAAAGATGTCCATGCGCTAATTCCCAGAAGCGGTGAATATATTATGCTACATGGCAAATTGCAACTAAGGTATAAGTGCAATTAAGGTTAATAAAGAGCTAACACAATTAGTAAATGTTATGTAGTGAATTATCCAGGTGGACCCAATGTAGTCATATGGCTCAGAAGTGGCAGAGTTAGGCAAGAGAGGGAGACGCAGAGAGAAAGACACTGAAAGAGACTCCATGGTTTTTTTTTTCTCCGGTACCGGGAACCGAACTCACGACCTTGCGCTTGCCAGGCAGGCCCTTTTGCCACTGAGGTAAATCCCCAGCCCCGAAAGAGACTCCATGGAATGATGCTGTTGACTTCGAAGATAAATGAATATGGCAACATTGGATGCCTCATGTTAGAGAAAGTGAAATAACACAATATCTCTGGAGCTTCTAGAAGAAGCACAGTGCTGCAGACCCCTTGGTTGTCACACAGTGGGACCCAATTTGAATTTCTGACCTAAAAATAATTAGGTTGTATTAAGCCATTTTGTTACAAGAGTGATAGGAAACTAATACAAACAATCAAATGCAAAAAAGGAAAAGAATCTAGGCCTTGTGACTTTTACATAATTCGATTCAAATGGGTCACAGATCTAAATGTAAAATATAAAACTTTTACAATAAAACAGGATAAAAATCTACATGATCTCGTCTGGTTATGAGCTTCTAGAAATAATGTCAAAAATGTAATTCATGAGTAAAACTTTGATGACTTGATCTTTAGTATAATCAAAAACTTCTACTTCTCAAAAAGTACATTGTTAAGAGAGAGAAAAGAGGAAGCCAGAGGCTGGAAGGAAATATTTCCAAAATACTCAATAAAGATTTTCTACCTAAAATATAAAATATATAAAGTGCTCTTAAAATTCAACACACAAGCTTAAATATCATATGGTTTCTCTTCTAGGAGTAACCCAAAATGTAAACAAAGAGTAAAATAAAAGGTAGATCAGAAGAAAGAAAGATATTATGTCTTTTGCGAATAGGAAGTTGTCCAAGAGATGGAGGTTGGTGGGGGAAGGGAGGGGAAGGTAACAGGGTGAAAACAAGAAGAACTGGGATGTGTTATGGACACGTACCAACTCCCCAGTGGGAAGGTAATCATTACATACTGCAAACATGTACCAATAAAAATAAAAATTAAAAAATTCAACAATATGAAGACAAACTAATTTAAAAATAAGCAAAAGATAGCCCTTCACAAATTACAGATGACAAACAAGCATATGAAAAAGTGCTTCTCATTATCTGGTATTAGGTAAATGCAAACTTAAGCAACAATGGGGTAGCATAATCCATTCAGAATAGGAAGCGTCCACAGTACTGACAATGCTGACAGTGACACTGAGCAGTGGGAATGCTGGCAGTACTGTAAGGTGGCACAGTCATTTGAGATATTAATTCACATGTTTTGTGGGAAGCTAAATATGGCCTAACCATATGTGGCAGTTGCACTCCTAGGAAATTACCCAATTGATTTGAAAACTCGTGCTATGAAAGAACTTGCACACAAATATTCATACCAGCCTTCCTTGAAACTGAGAACAATCAAGGTACCTTTAATAGATGGTGAAGCTGTGGTATATCCACCCAATAAAATACTGTTGAGCGACCAAAAAGGAATAGCTAGCTCTCAAGCCACACAACACATGCACAATTTTAAATAGATATTTTGAATGTACATTGAAAGAAGCCTATCCAAACATATTATTACTGTATGGGTCTACTTATATGACATTTTAGAAAAGGCAAAACATAAAGAATGATCGATAGCTGCCAGGATTTGGGATTGAAGAGGTAAAACAAAGTGGATTTTTTTTTGGTGGTGTTTGGACTATTCTGCAATACTACAATGGTGATTTTTAGCACTGAATGCTACAAAAGGATTTAAGTGGATTACTAATGTATGAAACAATGTCAATGTAAAACATAAAGGAAAGGGTGTTGACCTAAGTAATTTGGAAAAAAAGGAGTATGTAAGGCTAATGGTTAAAGAACTTTACCTATTTAATAAAGTTACTTCTAATGGAAGTAATTTCATTAAATTAACAATTCTGACATCTCCATATATGAAAAATAGAATGGAATGAGTAAATAAATGGCTTATGATAGGAACAAGTTCTCTCAGAGTAGAATTTGGAAGTCACAGAGAAGCAAGGAGAGGAGAATGGAATGGTCCATATGATCATGAATTAAAGTTGGATGTATCTGTATGAATGCATTTAGTGTGAAACTAGATCTTTTAATGTGGTACCTCCAAAGTATAGAAGTGATATGTTTGTCAGTTGCCTGTAATGTTTCCTAATTTGGATTAAAAACCTGAATGTGAGATCAAATCTAAACTCTCTTTGTAAATGAAACACATTCACTCGGAAAATACATCAAAAATGTCTACTCATGACCACTTCGAGATTTAATGCATGCATACATTTCAGGCATTGCTCATTTACATCCATGGAACAGAGTAAGCGAGCAGTTATATAGCTACCCTTCAGTTTTCATTCCTACTGCCAGTCAATATAAAGCAAAGGACAGACAATACAGGATTAGACTCTTGTAACTGCTAAAACTCAAAAAGACTCTAGCCCAGATTGAATCTGTTTAATGGTTGAAATGAGTTAAAATCTCCTACATTTGTGATTATAATTGCTTCTAAAGAACAAAACTAAATCTAGTTTAAGTTTAACAAAACTAAAAGCATTTTTTTGAGATTTTAAATAATTCCACTGGTATATTCCAAGGTAAGAGAGGTATCCTGAGGTCTTACTGTTGAAAACTGCTGAGTTATTTATAAACAGATGAATCATTTTACAAGTATTTATATTTCTAGATAATGATCTATTACTCTCTGGACTAAAAGTACTATTCACTGACATCTGTACTGGTCCTTATTACACAAATGGAGCATGGTCACCATCCCAGATATCCACATAAAAACCCTGAGGATCACTTTTGGTTCCGTCTTTTATTCCTTATATCTGATTACCTATGAATGATAATGATGGTCAATTTTTAAACTTACATCATTCTTATTAATAAGACTGGGTATCTTTCTTAAGATCTCGTGACCTTAACACTTTTTTCTGAAGTAAACTTGATATCTAAATTTGGACCAATTCCTATCTGTCCATTTGAACTTGCTATTTTTAGCAACGTAGTTCCTTATCATCCTAAGGAAAGATCAAGTCTGCCATGTGGGAGAAGGAACAATGTGGCCAGTATTTCTGCCTGTCAGTGGCTGATGAGTAATTTTGCAGTCATGAGGTCAGGGAGGCAGCCAAGGTCATAATAATGCAGGGCTGTGTAGGCTGAGCTAAGTATGGTAGTGGAGTATGAGGATGTGCATATGGAGCCCCACCACGCTGAGAGACTGATGCAAAAAGATCACAAGTTCAAACTCAAACTGGGCACCCAGTGGGGCCCTGTCTCAGACAGATGCATAAATTTTAAAGGGGTTGGGACTGTAGTTTAGTATGAAGGCTCTGGCTTTAATCCCCAGTCCAACCAAAAAGAAAGAAAGAAAATAGAATGGTGCTAGAAAACTATACAAGAGTTTCATTTTGAGAACAGAAACGAAATAATATGAGCTGAATTTTAAAGGGTCATTTCTTGCTATGTGAAGAATAAACTGTAGCAACCAAGGGACAGAGAACGCCAGAAAAATTAAGTTCTTAGATTCCAAGAGAAAAACGATGGTAGCTTAGTTTATGCTGTTGATGGTGGCTATTATAAGACATGATTGGTTTTAGCACATTTGAGGTGTGAGTGGAGGTTGGTAGGGACCATCAGAAGCTCACTAGTAGTGTTGACATGTGTTATTGTGCAAACCTCATGCCATTTCCAGTGATCATGATCTCTGAGAAAGGGAAAATCTGAGGTTAGCTTTGTAAATTGAACTCTGATGTGCCCAACAGAAAACCGAATGGGGATATCAAATTAACATTTACACATAAATTTTGAATGTAAGGGAGAGATTAATAGTACAGGTATAGATTTGAAAGTTATCAGTGAATACATATTGGTGGGACTGGTTGAAGTCAACAGGAGAGTGATCAGAGGAGAGAAAGTCCAAGAGTAAGCTTGGAAAACTCCAGTATCTAGCTCAGGAAGCACAGAGGCCCAAAGAAAAGAGACAGGAGGAGCAGGCAGCCAGGAGAGCATGAAGTACTGGCATACTAGGGGTAAGTGACCAACCAGTCCTACTCTTGCTGACATTTTCAGTAGAATGATGGTAGAGAATCATCTGTTGGATTTAGCAACAGGGAGTCACTAAAAACCTTGAAAAGAGCATTGTGTATCTGTATTACATGCTTCCACTTGTGAGATGTGCTCCACCACTTCCAGCAAATCTAATTTTTCACTTAGAAGTTACTATCTCAGCTCATTCCTATAACTCAGGCAGATTAACCACAGAAAGAGGGAGTCAGGGCAAAGGACCAGAATGACAATGAAGAGAACTAAATTCTAGGTAATCTCTTTCCCACTACCTGACAAGCTATTCTGCATCTCAAGGCCTGCACTTCTTCACATGCAAGAAGATGAGGCTGAAAAAGATTTCACCTAAGTATATGTGCTAAAGTCAGAATGTAGAATGTGTGTTTTGCACTTGAAAAAGTAAATTGAGAAAAAAACCAAATCTCTACTTGGCATTGCAGGACTACTTTTAAGGAAGGGACTTTATCATCTGCTATGCAGTTTTCCTCCCTTCGTCTGCCCACGTTAGCCAGGCACACAGACTCTACGTGCCAGCCCTGCTGCCCCATCCTTCCCCTCTCGCCCACACACACGCATCATCCTTGCTGCCTCTGCTTGAAGATTATGTGCCAAACACTGACGAAGGGAAGCATGGCTGGAGTGAGAACACCAGTGCCTGCTGGAAGCTCGAAAACATCTCCTGTGCTTTAATCATACCCACAAAGACTCGCACGTAATTCCTTTCTGGGCCTGCATTTAATTATCATAGCAAGAAATAAATACAAAATTATTATTCATTTTATTTTATGTCACCATAGAGAGTGGTTGGAATTAACAGAATCCAGAAAGCTCACTTCATAAGTTACATTAAACCAGCATAACTCTTTCCTGGGAACTCCCACAGATCTAATTTGATGGATTAGCTATTAACTTCTATTAAACTAAGTGAAAAATAAGTAGATGAGTCTCCTGTGGTAAGAACATAGGAGTCTGAGCCTTTCTGATGAACTGATGTTTCCTCACTCTAAATGACATGAGCATGGGTGCAGCTTCTGCTCCTTGCCAGGGAAAGGAAAGAGCAACATGCAGGTTAACTTCTTTGGCCACTTTCTCTGTAAACTGCTGTGCTAGATGCTTTAAACTTCTGACTTGAAGATGACAGCTTTCCAAGGTCATGTCTGACATTTTGCAGATGAAGAAGGCAGTGAAAGAAGGATCACTCATAGTGTCCTCAGGAAAGTAAGTGTGAGCCATACAAAGTGTGGAGATGTTTGCTTATGGAAGTGGGTGTGGTGCTGTGGGCTGCAAACTACAACAGGAAATGTGGGTGGGGATTGTTTAGATTGCAACTTGCCTAATCATTAGACCACAGATGGGCCACTGGGACTTGCATTTTTGCCTAGATGCCTCTACTGGGATAGTTTTCTCTTCTCTTCTCTTCTCTTCTCTTCTCTTCTCTTCTCTTCTCTTCTCTTCTCTTCT
>NW_004955446.1:10020084-10030842 GCF_000276665.1 Chinchilla lanigera | reverse complement strand
TCTTTCTTTCTTTCTTTCTTTCTTTCTTTCTTTCTTTCTTTCTTTCTTCCTTCCTTCCTTCCTTCCTTCCTTCCTTCCTTCTTTCTCTCTTCCATTCTTGCTTTCTTTTTCTTGTACCAGCAATCAAACTCAGGGTCTTGTACTTGGTAGGCAGGTGCTGTACTGCTGAGCTACTGAGCTACAACCCTAGTCCATGGAGTATTTTGTTAAAGTAGATACATATTCTCTGTTTTAATGGAATCAAGAGGCAAAAACCAAGCCAGGTCAGAATGCTTCTAGAAATGCTCCTGGACACAATTACGGTAGATGCAACAAGCGGAGTGATGGAGGTGTGACTTAATTCTCCCGAGTCTGTCCCTCCACAGAGGTGGAAATAGGAAGAGAGAGCAGTGAACAGGCATCCATCTTCCTGGAAGAAGAGTCGCTTTCCTGCGCAAGTTGGAAACTGCACCTGGATCTTCATCACAGTTCTCATTGCCCCTTAATTCAAATCATTCTTTTCTACATCAAATGGCAGCCCCGTTCTAAACAAAATCCCAACTCCCCTTTTCCTACAGTTGTTCAAGTGACTTCTTTTCCCAAATAGCTGTGTTGAACTGGAATTGTTGTCCCTTTTCTCACCACAGCTGTTTGAGAGCTTAAATTTATGGTGCATCCATTGGAAAACTTGTTTACACTCTTGTTGATTAAGTTGTTTATTTATTTTAAAGAGAAAAAAGCAATAAAAAATTGTTTTGAATTATAAAAAATGAATTATAAAACTTGACTTTCTGTTCCTGAAGCTTTTTGAAATATTTTTATGATACTTGAAATGGAGACTTTGATTTTTATTCCGGCAATTTGCTGTTTGTTTGTTTGTTGGTGATACTGGGAATATAACTCAAGACTTTTGCATTAAGCTACATCCTCAGCCTTTTTATTCTATTTTGAGCCAGAGACTTGCTAAGTTGCTAAATTCCTCAGGCTGGGCTCACACTGGCTATCCTCTGGCTTCAGCCAAAAGCATTGGGATTGAGGCATGTGTCACTACAACCAGTTTTCTTTAAATTTTGACTGGCTGGATGAATTCTCTGGCTCCCAATTTTTTCACCTGTATAAGAAAAATAAGAATTTATGATAAAAGCACTAAAACCAAGGTCATTCTATTTTTCTCTAGACATTTACAAAACTAAACGTTTTATATTTGGTAAATCTCATCCCTCCATCCTTCAGTATCTGCTGGAGTCAAAGGGTTGCAGCTTGGTATACAGCAGATAAGTGTGTAGACGCTTGAACCAAATTGCTAGGACTTTAACTGCAGCCTCGCTGCTGGTTGCATAGCTTTGGATACATTAGTTCACTTTTCTGTGCCTGTTATTCATCTGGAACAAACAGGAAAATAGTAATAACCTCATAAGATTACATGAAAAATTATAAAATTAACCCATATAAAGTCTGTAGAACAGTACCTAGCATAGAACAATCACTCTCAAATATAGCTAAGCCATTTTCTTCCCAATCTCCATTCACATCCCTTGAGGCTTGCAGGAGCTGAGTCATTAGTAGCATTGCTCAAGTTGCCTCTCTCTGCCATTTGGGCTGGCTGTGACTTTGTCATGCTCATTTTACTGTCTTTCAGTTTCAAAGCTCTTTAGACACTAGGTAGCCTCTAGATAAGAAATCCTTCCCTTAAAGGAGACAAGGCAGGTTTGCAAGTCATTGTAGTCATTTTTAGAGAAATATACATAGAAAACTAAGCCAAACAAAAGAGTTTGAGCAGACCTGAATACAGTGTAGCACATTCTACTTTTGAGAGCACGTCCACTTATTTTCAATTAATATGTATAAATATTTAATATTAATATTTATTTATCTGCTCATTTTTTAATGTCTCACGAGCACCTGTTATGTAATCAGTGGCTTGATTTAAAGGATTATTATTAAGAAATATGACACAATATCCTATAAGGATTCTAAATCAATTGATAGCAAAAGGGGAAAAAAGGACTTGAAGATAAAGCAGTCAGCCTAAGAAATCAGTAACACAGCTGATAACATGTTTGCACTTAGTTACCCAATTCCAGGAATTATTCTGTTTTCTCTAAATTGAGAACAAAAAGTACACTTTTTTTCTTGTCACATTAGAAATGCTGAATCTACTTTACATTGATTAAGGCACTGAGAACAAGTAGCAGTTAGACTCAGGCAAAGTTAAAGTTAATTTACCTCTGGGCCAGTTCAAGAACATATTTCCAAAACGTGGCTCTGAGGTCATTTAAGTATTCAAAGTTAAGTTTAGAAAGATTGCCGCTGTGCGATAAAATCACAGGATTCAATGAAATACAGATCTTCACATGAAAAAGAAGTGCACCGAAATGAAGCCATGGCTGGAGAAAACACATCTTGAGGTCCTTAAATGCAGTGCTAGGATGCACTATGCCAACTCTCAAAACTCATTTGAAGTTTTTGAGTTTGAATTTTAAATTAAAGTAGAACTTTTCCTTTATTCAAAGGGAAAAAAGAAACCCTAACATCCTCCATAGCAGCTTAAAACCTTCTGGAACCTCTAGTAGCTCATATTAAATATCATAACAAATAAAATGTAAATGAATAAGAAACAGATGCATTAGCCCTCTCTTGGAATATTCATGAATTTTAATATTGGGATGCTGGGAAAGAAGAGATCTGATGAAAGATAATAAATTGATCATGGCTGTAATACATTATTTTATAATCAAAACAGTCTTTTCTAGCTGAACATAAAAGGCCTGCTCCTAATGAATTCTGAAGTTTGAGCTTATTCCAGAAGCCCTAATAACACTTATTTAACTTATTTATAAAATAATAACTTTCATAATGTCTTTTAAAAAGCACATATTCCTGCAATAATATTTTTTCTTTGTTCTAATTGGTTACACATTCTCCTTCATTGCTTTCCTTTAATCTACCTAATTATTTACACATGATTACCTAAACTATACACGGACACACAGCACTATGGGAATATTCATGAATAATTTTTTGCTACTGGGTCCACAAGATGAAGGGAAGATAGTATACTATTTTAATTTTTCTGCTGTTTACACCGTGATTCTTTTTGAATACTGTAAGTATTTCATGAAAAATACTTGAACTTAGAATTGAGTTATGTACTTCCAAGCCACAGATTCGAAGGGGGAACATTTGACAACTTTTCCAATGCTCACAAAGAAGTTGGAAACAAACAGCATGTGGGTTTCAGATTCTCTGAGCTTGCTCGAATTTAGTTCAGTATAGAAAATAGAGGCTGAACTATTAACTTTGAGACTTCCAAGCTCTCTCAGTCTAGATGGAATTTACTACTTTCACAAGGACATGGACAGCAATCATATGTACAGGAAAAAAAAATGTAAACACTTTTGGTAGTTTAAATACCAAGGCTGGTCAACAGGTCCGGAAATGAATTTTGTTCTCATTTGGATCTGCAATCCAGACTCCTAGAACTTGACCCTCATGCATTCTCCTCTTCTTTGAGATTTGGATGTGGCTTGGAATCTTGATAATGCAAAAAGTTTTGAATTGGTCTGAGTTCAGTGACATCATGCCAGCAGGACCTGTGGACCACACTATTTAATATTACACTAAGAAGTACCTCTTTACAGAACAACATTTAATGTTCTCACTGCAGGCATATCCTATCATTTTCCTACTTCCTTTAAGTCCCACTGCATCTGTAAACACCATATTTTAATCTCCGAGCTCCTGCTCACTACAAAATAAGAAATACTCTGTGAAGAACTCATCACTATATTGTACTTCTAGCCTTTTCAAGCCTGCTATCCTGATATTCCAATTGGCTAAACTTTGAACACTCTTCCCAACATTCAGCCTGAGACTAGCCAGATTTCATTACCTCTACAAACAACTGAAGCATGGCAGAATATGCTTCCTCCTCCCCCAGAATGCCACTTTGAGATAAGGATTATTTTCAGCTGAAGGTAATTAAGAAACAACAGGTGCTGGGGGGCAGATCTGACATTGCTTTTTCTTCTGAAAAGCAGAATAGAAAACCACCATGTGACAGCTATCTTCTCTATACCAGGAAGAAAGCATCATTCTTATCACTAGAGATGCAGAGATTAAGCTGAGAAAAATCTATGCAAATGAACCTTATTCAAGTAACCCTGGCCTTCCTACTATATTTTCCACTATAAATCACCCTAGCCCGAAGCTTTTCATTGGCTCATGTTTTTGTAATTTGTTACAGTTTCTCCTACTCAGTTCCTCAGTGTTCAACTTGAACACTTTGGTCTTCACTTCCTCAGGAGGGCTCCTGTATTACATGGAGTAAATATGCAGGCTTTGTTTTTCTAGTCATCTGTCTGATGTCATTTTAAGTCTTAGACCCTTTTCCTCTCCTACAGTTCAAAACAGTTTTGCTTCTTCCTACTCTGCTAGTGTCTCTAGCTAGGGACTTGTAGAAGTGGACTGCCAAAAGACAGATTAGCAAGTGATAAGCAAAGAGGTTATTGGCATATATATTGCACACAACTCAGGGTACACCTCAACGAAGAGTAAATGAAGTAGTGGTTAGATCTTGGAATTATAAAGGGAATAGTAATTTTTAGGCAAGGTAAAGGTCAAAGGAAACCGTGCTATGCTTTCAAGGGCAACACACTGTGGAAGGGAACTATGTAGGGAAACAAATAGAGTAAGGTTGCTTTGTGTAGGTCCATCCCTGGGGCAACTCTCCATCGTTCTCATAGCCATAACTTTCCCCCTGGAGAGAATTCATGGAAGTCTTTAGTTTTCAAAAATGTATGCTTTTTGTCAGATAAGAGCAGCTCAGGGAAGAACCCTTTCGGTATCTGTTGATTTTCACTTGCCTCCAGTTCAAAATAATCTTTATGCCAAAGTGGCATATTTTGGGGTGGCATATTCTGGTCCCATAGAGCTCATTGCCCTGTTATAAATCTCTCTGCTATAATCAAACTGATTACAATATGAATTCACCCACCTGCTTAGTTTTGCTTTCATATGATCTTTTCTTAGTACTGAAAAATTAAAATATAGTCATCTTACTTTCTAACCTAAAAAATTTTGTAAATTCAACCTAATTATTATACTTAAAGAAATCCTTCACATTTAGACCATCTGTCACTAATAGCCCTCTATTTTATGTCTACCACATTAGACCTGATCATAAATTTATAATCTTTTCAACATATCTGAACCACACCAGATTTAGTCATATTATTGAACAATAATTAAACTACAATATATTTATTGGTGAAATTGTAACAAAAAATGATCTTTGTTCACTTGAAGTTGTTTGACTTTAAAATGGTATGTGGCTAAGCAATATGAATATCCACTGTACCTACATGAAAGTCCTCTACACATGCCCAGATAAATAGATTCTTAATAGTTTCTCCCTCTGATTTTTCTCTGGGTATATCACATGCTGTCTATTAGTACTCTCATTCCCTGCTCGTCAGCACGTGTGTAGGGAGAACAGAATTCTGATATTTGGTTGTATTGTAATATTCACCTAGTAGGAAGATTATGGATGAAGAAGACCTATAAATGGCTCAGTCTTTAGCTGTTCCAGACTACTAATATCTGCCAGAAGAAAGCAGATCCACTTTCTCTATTGGAAAATTGCTATCATCCTTTTCCATCACCACCTATTTTATTACCAACACCATCTTTATCTCTACATAAGCAGGGTAATTGTGGGGGACATTTACCTAGATTGACAAGTCTGTTAAAATTATAGTGAAATCCACACTAGGCTCTTGCCCTAAAAAATTTACATGTGTGTTTATAATTACCAATTTTCATATAATTTCTTTGTGATTAACAGCTTTGTGTGTGTGTGTGTGTGTGTGTGTGTGTGTAGGGGGTGAGGATAGATGTCTGGTGAAGAAAGTTCATTTTAAAAGGTACTGACACCATCCACCATCATCAGTATGCCAGCAATACAGGCCCGCCTGAAGAGTAATGAGGTGGGGCAAGTGTGGGGAGATATCAGGGGTTAAATTTAGCTAGAAATTCTGAATAATCCATTCTTCCCACCACCCTTCCTTTAGTGAGTCAGTTGTTATAGGCATATTCCAAATTTTTGGTGGCATTTCATTTCCTGGTAAAGATCAAAAGAAGCACTTGGCATTTGCTGGGAATAAACAGCATAGCAGCCTCTCTGCTTACCAGATCAATAGATCTGTAACTGTATGAGAAATGCCAATGTATTTCTGTAGAGGGTGCAGATGTGGGCCTGGAAAATGTCTATTATCAACGATAAAAAAGCAAAGGAAAAAAGTGACTAACGAAGGAAGAACGTGGCTGATGTGCACCCATGTTTATCAAATAGAGCCCTTTCACTTTCAGAGGAAAATTTGGCCTGTAATCTCTTATCGATGGGTTGTTCCTCTTGTGGCAGTTAAGTGATAAGTAATGACAGTTTCCAAGGAGTCTACCAGAGGTGTTTTCTGAATTTGTTCTTTAATTCCCTTAAATAAATGGCTGTCTGTGTTGACAGAATTAGACTTCGTTCTGAATTAATTTCTGGAGCGATAAGTGATCACAGGACAACAACATTGTTTTTCACTCAAATGATAAAACATTTTGACTGCCTACTAGAGGCCGCATCCATAGTCCTTGTTCTCTGGGAGTTTTCAGACTGATGGGAGACACATATCAACCCTGAACCTAGAAACTCTAAGATTCAGTACCTATTTCACCAACCAGCAGGCTTATGCCAAACTCCAATGGCCTAATCCAATCTCTCATGACAGTTACTAACAAATCCCTGCAGAGAACCATAATACATATTTCTGTCTTCAGTACTTCTTGGAATTTTATTTTATTTTTAGTAGTATGTGTTTGCAGTACATAAGATTACATTCTTTGTGAGGAGCTAGTGCACACACATAGCAGTTCTTAATTCTTTTTCATCCCCTTCTCCTTCTCTTCCTCCCCATCTCTAACTCTTCGTCTCTTTCTCTTTAGAAAAAGATTTATTTCCCCATTTCTTATTATCTGTTTGCCTGCAGTTCTTTTGGTACAAAGTTTGAAAACATGCTGTTTAAACTCATGAAGTTCCAAAGGTTTTACCAAACAGAGTGTTTGAAAGCTAAACTGCAACTTAGGGTCTAGGTATCCTGGAACACATTACATAAACAAACAGGTATCTATGCATTTGAGTGGAATGTCAAAAAATTGTCTGCACTTTGCACAATCATGCACATTTCCACCCTAAACAGTCCGGCTTTTTTTAAAAAGTAACTATTTTAGGTAAGAGACTGGCCTGCAAAAAAGTTCCTTATGAAATTACCACTATTCATATAATTAGATATAGTAGTGAAGAGTAAAAAAAGACACAGAATGAAGAAAATTACAAGGTACAAGGGGTCATAAAGACTGCCTAGGTTTAAGAAATGGTTATATAAGTATATGGTAAATGTCAAAAGCATATCCTATAACTTTATCTTAACTCTGAGGGGCTCTGTTGTCATAATAATGACAATTACCAAATGGGCTGGTGAAAGGTTTTATTAATTTAAGGAAGTCTTGCAAGTCCCCAAAAGTTCAAGAGGTTTTCCATGTTAGGGCAAGTTCTAAATCTAACATGAAACTTATTAACTAACACAATGTCCTTCCTAGGGTCACTTATAAAAGCTTTGGTTTGGATTTTGAGACCTCTAGGAAGATGGAGTTTCTCTATATCTCTATTGAATTATGGTTAAAAACTGTGGACATTATATATAAAATAGATTCCTGGAGACTCTAAAAGGTGAAGACGATGAGGTAGACTTACTAGCAAACTTCAAGCTTGAGGAGCAGCATAGTGACGAGAATCCTGGCTGTTCTTTTTACCGCATACATTCCAGATGTTCCCCTAAAGAATTCAGCCACTTGAAAACCATAATTAATAGAGACAAAAAGGAAAGAAAAGAAGCAAGGTAGGAAGGCAGGAAGACTGGAAGCAGGAAGCAGGAAGGTAGGAAGGGGGAATGAGAGAGAGAGAGAAAGAGAGATACAGGAGTCAAAGCATAATTTCTTTAGTGAGAGGGCTAGAAAAGGGACCACAGTTTAGCAATAGAGAAAACTTTTAAACAGTCTCTCATACAGTAAGACATCATAGAACAAAATATGACATCAGCCTCATCCAAGCCAGCAAAATCGAGTGATGAGCTTAGACGTCTATCCTCGTGTGGTTGTAACAAGGCCTTTCAGCATCCACCAGTCTAGTACTGTGTCAGGTAAGGTCAAGTAGGCATCTTCTGATTGGTAACAAGACCTTTCTGGATCACTGAGTCAACAGAGGTCATTGAAGGGGAGGAGCAGAAAACCTAACATCTGCTTAGCCAAAAGTATCCCTTCAAAAGTGCATGCACTTTGAGTGACAGGTGAGGCCAAGTAGGGAATGTGGTTTTAAACACCCACTTGGCCAAAGCACCCATCTTTTCCTGGCAGTAGCACTGTTAAAAGCAAAGCAAAGTGAAACAACACAGAATCTTAGAAGATGTAAATAATATTGTATTAGTGTTCTTTAGAAGAACAGTTGACTCTGAGAAAATTTATGTATGATTATGCAAGGAGATTTATTAGGTTGGCTAACAGGATCAGAGTTGGGAGAGTCCACCATGCCTGTGGCACACTGGAGAGCTGAAAAATCCAGTAGCTGCTCAGCCTGAGAAGCTGGAATCTGCAGAACAAGAGGGTTCAAGGAGGTAGCTCAGTCCAAGGAAGAAGGCCGGCAAACTGACTGGAGAGTTGCCCATGGAAGTCTGCACTGCAAGCCTGGAGTAACAGAGACCAGTGTCCAAACACAACGGCAGCAAAGGGTGCACCCCCCCAGGAAGACAGGGCCTCCTGAAACAAGGCACACTTCCTCCTTTTCCTTTTTATTCTATCCAGGCCACAAGCCTATTGTTTAGTGAGACCCACAGCTGTGGTAAGTCTTACCCTGTATTTGCTGGCCCTACGTGTTAGTCATCAGAAGACAAAACCAGAACTGTGCTTCACTAAGCTGCTAGGAATTTTGTAATCCATTCAATTTGACAAATCATTATTAAGGGTCACAATTGTTGAGAGTCTAATAATATAATGTGAAAATTCCCAGGTTTCAAGTTGAAGAGTCATTTGTCATATCAAGAAGATCTCATATGGAAGAACAACAGATAATGAACAGATACCAACACCAAGGTGATAGAGAATTTAGAATTATCATCCAGTACTTTAGAGCAGCCTTGTAAAAACATTCTAATGAGTAATCCTGAACATGTTTGAAACAAATAAACACATATCAAAGGCACAGAAAGTCTGAAAATTAAATAAAAGATAAAGCACTAAATGCAAATTCTAGATAAAAATATAGTAAGAGGAAAAAATGCTCAGGGTGTGTGGAGAAAGAAAGAGAGAGAGAGAGAGAGAGAGATAAAGGAAGGAGGAAAAAGGGAAGGAAGGGAGGGAGGCAGGGTGAGGGGCAGGGAGGGAGCACATGGATAGGACTATATCAGAAGATCTAATAATCATGTCTTTGGGTTTCAGAAAGGGAAGAGGAAAGGGGTGAGCTGGAAATGTACTTAAAAAAAAGAATAATGGCTGATAGCTCCCCAACTTCAGCAGAAGACATAAATGTATAAATTCAAGAAGGTGTGTAAATAATACAAAATAATAAACCAAAATAAGTCTATGCCAAATGCATTATAATTAAAATTATAAAAAACTACAAGTAATTAATATATGTTGAAAGCAACAAGACAAAAACAATACCTTATATACTAAAGAAAATAATCTATGTGACAGTAAATTTCTAACTAAAAATCATGGAGCCCAAGAGAAACTGGTACAATTTTTGTGTTGTGCTGAAAGAAAATTACTGTGAATTAAGTATGTTGTATCTAATGAAAATCTTTTAAGAATAATGAAGAAACCAAGACATTAAAAATGAAGTATTTAATATCAGATATATATGAAAAGAACAGCAAATAATGTTTCCAATCACAAATAAAACTGTAAAAGAATGAATTTTAATCCATTAGAAAGAAAAATGCAGTAAGTAAAAATATCAATAAATTATTACAGAGATTACTTTATTATAGAGTTTACTTCTCTTGAATTTTCTGAGCAAAAATCTTAATACTCTAGTATGATCTAAAGATGAATGGTAGATTAAAATAGATCAGAATAAAGGAGAAAAAGGGAGGTATGGTTTGATTTCTATAATAGAACTCTAATAAGGTTCTTTATTTGAACTCTATAGAGTGTAAATTATGTGTGTGTAATGTAATATCTACTGCATTCACTAAAAGTATTTTAAAAGAGATGTACTCTAAGACTGTAGGTCAATCAAAATAGAATTCTAAAATCTGTTCAAGTTATCCATAGAAAGTCAAGAAAAAGAAATCAAATTAATAAAAATACAGAAAAAACAACGCAAGTAATAAAATGGCATGATTAAGACTTCATATATCAATACTTGCATTAGATGTCATGGTTTAAATATACCAATTCAAACACAAATTGGTCCAGTTGATTTAAAGAATCATAAGCAATTCTATGTTTTTAAAACAAAATCATTTCTAGTATTACAGTTTAAGGGTGCTTAACATATAAAAGAATGAAAAGTATAAAGTGTTTATCATGCAACAGTAATCAAAAGAAAGCATGAGCTATAAATACAAAGAAAAAATAAAACAAGAGACAAATTACTAACTAAATAGCAGATATCACTACAGACTGTGCAGATATCAAAAACATAATAAAGGAATATTCTGACTAATTATATATATA
>NW_004955446.1:9960733-10019984 GCF_000276665.1 Chinchilla lanigera | reverse complement strand
AGTATATCAGTTACTTATAAATTATAAACTACTATAAGTTGCCCAATATGCAATAGATAATTAAATTATATTTAACTATTTAGGAATTTAAGTTTATAATTTAAAACATTTTGGAAAAGAAATCTCAAAGCTCAAAAGGCCACAATGGAGAATTTTTCCAAATATTTTAAGATAAATTAACATTAACTCTATCCAATCTTTCAGAAAATAAAAGAATATTTCCTAGTCATTTTATGAAAATAATATTACCCTGATACTAAAACTAGATTAGTACAGAAAAAAATGTACATTAATATTCCCCATTAATATAGAAGCAAAAAAATCCTTCAAAATATTAACACATAGAATTGAGCAAATATATAAAATTATTATATATAATATTCAATCTCCCTTCACTAAGGCACAATGTTTGACATTTGCAATTAAAATGAAGAAAAATTTAGCTCATGTTTTAAAAGAATACAGTCCATGGTCTTCGTATCATGGCAGAAACATCACGGTAAAACGATGAGGTAGAGGAAAATGGCTTAGTTATGACAGCTGGGAAACAAAGCAGGGGAACAATTCTAGAGAGAAAGGAGCAAGCAGGTAGATAACCCAGTGCCAAGGGTTCATGTTCCACTCAGATAAGCACAGAATTATAGTATACTAATGCCTGGAGTGATCCCAAGTCAATCAAGTTGATATTCCACCCTAATAGCCACATATCTCTTAAACAAGCAGGGTTTATTTCAGGTATATAACATCCTGGATCAATATCCAAAGATTAATGACTGTAATCTACCATACTAAAAGACTAAAAAAGAAAAATGACAGGTTTATTTTATAGCTTTAGTAATAAATACAGAGTGATATTGACTGAAAAATCATGTAGATCAGTGGATGATAGAGACTCACTACTCACGCATGTCCAATTAATTTCAATAAAGGTGAAGAAGTAACCCAATAGGGGAAAAATGCCTTTTAGACATACAACATTGGATCAAGTGGCTTACATAGGCAATTTTATATAATTTAACTAAATGTAGTATTTTGGTGAACAAGGGTGTATATTGGTAGCCGAGACATTTCCATCAAAGAAAGAAAATCTCTGAGTTTGAGACAAAATCTCGTGTAACAAGCATATGCCATCTTCAGCATCCATTCCCATGGAACTGGCCAAATACCCAAATGTCACCTCCCAACTCTCAACTTGCAGTCTGAGCTCAACTTGTGTGTCACCAACTTACTCTTAAAATTGTAGATTATCAGCATTTTATAGCTACATTTAAGGATTTTAGAATTGCAAATGTTTAAATATTTGTTATATTTAAAAGTAATATTTATTCCCTAATGTTCATTTCCCTCATTCACAATTACTTGTTTATGATTTAGATGGGCTTTGATGGACTGACTGCCTGGGAATCTAGCCAGCATTTGTGAGATTGTTTCTGAGATAACATGCATTCTTAGTTCCCAATACCCTAGCTACAGTAGAATTCTGTGAGCACAATAAGTATTGTCAACTCAATGATTCAGTGAACAATAGCAGAAATATTAATAATTCAGCCTATTCTTCATGTCTTTATTCTTCTTTCCTAAAGTACAAATTTTCTCCTCGCAATTTGTTGTACATTCCATAGGTTGAGATTTGTTTAAAGTTTAGATTATAGTAACACTAGAAAGTAGAGGCATGAAATCTTTGGACAGAGAGAAGAATGCACAATTTTTGCTTCCAGTTGCATATACGAATGGCATTGGGAAGGTTTTCTGTTATGCTTGAGTTAGTCTGCTTGTATGTGATCTAGAGGAAACACATATTCAGTTTGTACAAAATAATTCACAATTCATCTTTTAGAGTGATTCACCCATCTGTGATTACATGGTAGAGCATGTTCAAAATTTTTATTTGAATGACTTCTCTGCAATAGTGGAAAAGGAAGGCTGGCCTCATTCCTTGGCTGTCACTTATTTGATGACCCAGCTCTTTAATCCCTAAAGTTTAAGTCTCTTTTGCTGAGAACACTATGTCAAGGGCATGCACATGCCATGGATTATGAACCACGAAGGGGGAACACCTAGTGCCAGTCCAGAAGCAGACATCAGAAAGCAAATTCTAGTTCTGGACTAAATCTGCAAGGGGCTTCAGTTGCTTCTGTTGACAGTATTCAAGGGCCGAGGAGTCAGGCTAACTGCAGGGTATAAGAAAGATCTTACCATTGAAAGATGCAAGCAGAAGATACAAATCCTGCCACCAAAACAAAGAGCAAGCATTCAACAAATACACACTGACAACATTCTATCACCATCGTGATGGCTGAGCATATTGCCTTCTGATACCATTTTACAGTTTATAATATCTTTTCAACACACAGTTTAGGAGACATTTCTTTCTTTCACATTTCATTTCTTACACATTTAGGAGACATTCTTTCTTTTCTTTTTGGTACCAGGAATCGAACTCAGAACCTTGAGCTTGCCAGGCAGGTGCTTGTGCCTCTCAGCTACATCCCCGGCCCTTTAAGAGACATTTCTGACAGGAATGGTGTTTCTTATTTTACAAAGAATATGTCTGAGTCCTTTGTGTAAATTATTAAACATTCAAGTTTTAGCTTAAAGTGAAACTTTTTGTGTTGAGAACGTAGCTAAAGGTTGTCTGATGAGAAGAGAAAAAGAGCATGTCGCTTCACTACAGTACTCCTGTAAGTACTCAGCACTCCCAGTTAAGACTCATGCAGCCCCATTAAGTTCAATGATTAGAATATTAACTAACAAATCTAAGAGGTGAAACAGTCTGAAACCCATCCCATTTTATTCATTGTGCCTCACTTTTTCATCTGTGAAATGGTAATAACAAAAAGTACTATTCCTACCCCACTGGACAAGATGATTATGTATTCAAATTTCATTCAACATCTCTCTCTGAAATAGCTACAGTGTGCTGGACACTGTTCTCAGCACTACAAATTTCATAGTGAATGGAATGTCAAAGGTCCTGCACTGGAGTGTGTATTTCTGAGGAAGAGATGTATGCAATAAATGTGTTTGTTGAACGTTGGTAAATAATATGAAGAAAAATAAAGCAGGGAAAGAGCAAAAAGAAAGAATTATGGGACTGGACTAGGTAAGTAATAAGATAGTCTGGAAGCCCTCATAAGTGAGATAATATTTGAGCTGAGTTCTCACAAAAATGTAGAAGCAGCCAAGTGGCTGTCTCAGGGAACAGCATGCTAGACAGATGGAACAGGAAATGGAAAGGCCCCAAGGAAGCTAGCGTGGTGAAAGGAAGTGAGCAGGAAGCACAACAGGATATGATACCTGTCTAGACTACTAGGAGAGTATACCCTGCTAGAAGGATTTTTGATGTCTGAATGAGAGGAGTCATTAAAGGATTTTAACTACAATATGGATAGTGCTGTGTTTCAAAGATTCTTCCAGCCCGCTGTTACATTTCTTCTATGTCTGCATCTTTGCAATATAGCCTATATTATCGAAATATAATTAGTTGCATCTGTGAATCAAAATTTTTATTTCATACAGTTAAAAAGTAAAAATGAGGGCTGGGGATTTAGCTAAGTGGCACAGTGCCTGCCTAGCAAGCACAAGGTCATGGGTTTGATTACCGGTACAGGAAAAAAGCAAAGAAACAAAAAAAAAGTAAAAATGAGCAGATAAAATACTTTTTTTAAAAAAGGCCATCAAAATTAATAATTTTTCCTCATTTTTATGGCAAAATGCAAATGGAATTTTTCACAGTATTCAACTTAAGCATATAGCAAGAGATATTCAGTGTATTCAAAATGTTGAGCAACTACTACTACCTTCCATCTCCATAACTCTTTTGTTTTTCCAAAACAAAAACTCTGTACCTATTAAATGAGGACTCCCCATTCCTCTTACCTTCCCATAACCCCTGACAGCCAACATTCTACACTTTCTGATTTGAACAACTTCAAGGTTCTTCGTGGAATAGCATCACATAGAATTTTCTTTTGTGATTGGCTTATTTCACTTAGCATAATGTCCTCAGGGTTTACCCATGTTGTAGAATATGTCAGAGTTGGTGGCTTCTTCAGGTTGTTCCATTGCATGTAAATATTTGTCACGGTTACTTTTCTCTTGTTGCTGAGACAAAATACCCAACTCCCACAATTAAGGAAGGAAAGGTTTATCTAGCTTACAGTTTGTGGAGGTTTCAGTCCATACTTGGTTGGCTCCAAGGCAGAAGACAGCAAAGCAACAAGAGCAAAGGGGGGAATGGCAGCCGAACAGCAATGCAGCCAGAGCAAAAGGGAGGAATGGCGGCAAGCAGCTTCTTTCCCAGCCTTACATTGTAAACAGGCTACCCCCACGTAAGGGGGTGTAGCTCTCACATAATCAATCTCCATGCCCTCCTCTTCCACAGGCTCAGGATGTATACAAAGTAAGCACCCTGCCTTCCTGCTGAGTCACTTAGCCAAACCTCTAGACTCCCCAAGTTGACACAATGTATCAACCATAACAATATTGTATTTTGCTTACTGTTCATTTTAGGATGGATACTTGGGCTGTTTCCATGTTTAGTTGTGGTGAAGCATGCTGCAACAAATGCAGGAATACCAATATCTTTCGAACATGCTGATTCAATTTTCTTTGGTATGTATTTAGTCATGGGTTTGCTGGGCCATGTGGTAATATGATATTCATCACACATATTGCTATGTTGAATAGAAATGGTAAAAGTGGGAACCTTTGCCCTGTTCTTAATATTAGAGAAGTTTTCAGTCTTTCACTACTGAGTAAATTTTCATATGTGCAATTTTCACCTATGGATTTTATTATTTTGAGAGATTCCTTCTATTCCTGGTCTGTTGAATATTTTTTATTGTGTTATGAGGCAGTGTTGGATTTTATCAAGTGCTTTTATTCACCAGCTGAGATGATTGTGTGTTTTCTTTCATCCTGCTAATATGGTATAATACATGGAACAATTTTTAGTTGTTGAACCATCTTAATTGCTAAGTGATAAATATTACTTGGTCATGGCATACAGTCCAGTCCTTTTAACATGCTGTAAAATTTGGTTTGTTAATGTAAAATTTATTTAAATATTATTTAATGTAATATATTTTATATTTTAGTATATAATATAAAATATCTTTTGAGATATTTTACATTTTTTACATGAACTCTTAGAAGTCTGACATGTTTTTATGTTTACAGTACATCTCAATTTGGACTACAAAGATTTCAAAATGCTCAATAGCTATCTGTGCCTAGTAGGTACCTCACTGCATAGAACAGCTCAAATCACTGTTATGAATTGATTGCTGGTAGAATATGAAACAGTTCAGCCACCTTGAAAAACAGTTTGACAATAGCTTAGAAAGTTAAAAACATAGTTACTGTGTGACCTAGCAATTCAACTTCTAAGTGTACACTCAAGGGAATTGGAACCATGCTTTCATGCAAGAATGTGTATGGGAATACTCATATAGCATTATTCACAATAGTCACTGTACAGAAATAGCCCAAAGGCCCTTCAACTGATAAACATATTTTAAAAATTGTGGTATATCTATTCCATAAAATTATTCAGCCATAAAATGATACAAAGTACTGATCCCTGATACAAGCTGGATGACCCTTGATAATACAGTAAGTGGAAGAAATCAGCCACAAAAGCATATATGATGCAGTTGCTTTTATATGAAATATCCAGAGTAGGCAAATTCATAGAGACAAAAAGTAGATTACAATTTTCCAGTATAGGAAATGACTGGTAATAATATGGGATTTCTCTTTCAAGTGCTGAAAACATTCTGGAATCAGATAGTGGTGAAGCCTGCACAGTTTCATGGATATGCTAATAAACCTCTAATTGCATATTTTAAAAGCATTAATTGTATAGATATACATCTCAGTTGAAAAAGAGACTTTATAAGAAAAAGGAATAGATAAAGTGTGAGAGGAATCAGGAGACTATTGGCGAATCCTAGAACTAGGTAAAAATAACTTGAACAAGAGTAGTAGCAATACGTGTGGTAAGACATGGTAAGCTTCTGGTAAGCTTCATGGTAAGCTTTTCTCATACATTGAAAAGTAGTGCCAAAGAATATTCTGATTCACTTTAGGCTGAGTGTCTAGAAAAATGGAATGTCTTAATCATGTGGGGTATGGTGTTAAAGAAACACTTAACGTGGTTAGAAATAAAAGTTTGCATTTGGACATAAGCTTGAGCTGCCCACCCCAACAGCAATATCCAATAAGTGGCTGGGTACACAAATAAGAAACCAGGGGAGAAATGAATGCTTGAAAAAGAAATTAGGGCATTGTCAGGCTAGACCACAAGTAGTGACCGAGACCACCGAGATAGGCAAGATTGAAGCGAACAGAGATATCTTTCTTTCAGGCTGGTGCAGCCTGGGCCAAGGGCGAGAAAGCCATTGGCCTCAAGCGAAGGAAGAGGACCAACTTTCTAGACAATTTTAGGTATGGGAGGGGAAAATTCCACTGAGGATGGTGGAAAATTTAAGTTTCTCAGGGATGATTGGTGGGTCTGGTGCCTCTGGGGGAGGGACGTGCAAGAGGACATCAGCATGTTGCTGATTTACAGTGTGGCCTTCTGTAGACTTACGAGGTTTCCTGTAAGCCTGAGAACTAGGACTGGGAATGATCCTGATAAAAAGACTTACTTTAGTCTCTTGAGCTGAGTGAGGGGCTTTCTGTTTGAACAGACTGGTTCTCCATCGGAATTTTCCTCTTCAAGTAGGGCAGGGTACAGTGTGAGGAACCTAACAAGCACCAACATTTATAGATGGTATTTATTATAGATGAGACTAGTTGAAATCACTTAGAAAGTAAGTTTAGATAGAGAAGGTGTAGGCCTTGATTCATTCCAGAGTTTAAGGTTCTGGAAAATGAGGAAAAACAAGAAACAGTGATAGAGACTATGAGATCAGCTGAACAGAAGAATGATCTCAAGTGAGTTATAGCTTGGAAGTCTCATTTAAAAAGTATTTCAGGAACTGAGAGACGCATAGATTCAAATGGTATTGGCCGGCCAAGTCAGAAGAGGTCTGTGAAAGACTATGGGACAAAGCAGCAGAGCAGCACAGAGGTCACTGGTAACCTTGGTGTGGTCAAAGGATAAGCATGATTGTACAAAGAGTGAATGAGAAGAATGTTACACAAGTGGGAACAGAAATACAGGACTGTAGATTAAAGGGGAGTGGAGTTACCACATACCTTCAAGGTAGAAGTAACACCAGTAAGTTTATCTGTTAATGTGGACAATCCAGTAAAGAGAAAAATCAAAATTCAAGAGATGAAAATTGCTGGAAGGTTGTTGAGTGTAATTCAATGATTGTGAAAATACTTTGATAACTTCGAGAAATATTTTAAGATGAAAACAACTATATGTTACAGTCTTTGCAAGAATTTCTTCTTGATTCTGCTTTGGCAGAGTGAATCATAGAATAGGTAGACTCACTTGGGTTGCTCGCGTAGTTTGGTTTCAGTTTTGCTTTCTCAACTGGATAATCTCATCGTAAAATGACCCGCAATTCTCCCCCCTGGGAAAGCAAGTAGATGGCAGCACGTACATAAGGTTCGGAGAGGAAATCAAGCAGAGACAGATGCACCAGATGCAAAGTGGAAACACTGCAGGGTGCGTTAGGTGATGCTGCTTGTCAAGAGAGAGCAAAACGCTCTGTCAAGGATTTCAGCTGCTAACTCTGAAGTTGCAGGAGTCAGTTTTCCCAGCAACCAAATTTTTTAGTACTCCTAAAATTGCTGGAAACTCCCCATCCAGCATTTCCCTAATGATCTCATACTTTCGGTCCCTTCCTAAGACTTATAATAAATCAAGGACTCAGGACAGGAAATAGTTGTAAGGTCTCTGAGGTCACCTATTTCCATTTTTCCTTCTTATTCTGTTGGTAGAGCTGGACTGAGTCAGCCTTTGATGTCACTTAAAGGAACTTCAGTGCTGAGCTCAAATAACAGCCCGCTAATTCCAGAAATAGCCCTGGGAATGTTCAACATACTGTTAAGATGCTCCAGGGATCCTAGCCCTTCTGCCATTCTTCTGCAAAGGACCTCAGATCTGCAGCTAAATTTGCCTCTTTTGCAATAAAATTGTGTAGATGCTCTAGAAGATCAGTTTCCTGGAATAGGATAACTGGCCCTCATTTTGTCTCTTTGTCTCTAATGATGCACCTTGCTCTTAGAGATGTGACTTAGCAAGGGAGAGGTCATTTATTCTCATTTAGCATACTGTCTTAAGTATGCATATATTATGCTTCAAATATTCCTTAGTATAGTAATGATCAGGTGGGCCGTTCAAATGGGACTTCACAAAACGGCAAGGTATAACCTAAAGGAAATAAACTGGAGCATAAAAAGCAACTTACCAAAGAAAATCTGGTTTATTTAAAAAGAGTTTTTTTAATAATTTCAACTCAAGATCTAGTAAGTAATTGATACCTTCTTGACAATGTTAAATTGCTCACAGGTAAGAAAGAAAAGGGGGCCATGTCTTTAACTTCTTGCTCCTCAAAATACACTTCAAAAATTTTTCTGAGTTCAAACCTATTTGACCAAAATCTAGGAAAGTACAAGAGTTCATTCTCCCATCTGCCTAAGATTTACTTGCTGGGTACCACCTATCTCCATCGAGAGGTAGAGGTTATTTTAATTCTGTCTACCTCTGATAAGAAAGGAACTTATAAAGAAAGAAGATAAACCTGTAGATGCCTGTTTCAAATTTTCATGCCAGCTCTAAAATCAGCCCTGTTTCTCTAATTATCACCTATGTCTTTAAATATAAAACACAGCAAAATCAGAACAAATGAAACAGTGAGAGATCCGAAAAAGTGAACATCCTCTAGGTGTCTCGCTCCCTACCCTTTGACTGGCCTCTGAATTTTCAGTTGTTCATTAGCCATGCCCCAGTGATTCCTTCATCCTAAGTATCCAGAAAAGAAGCAGGTCAAGCTGTGCACCTTGCTGAGTGCTCTCATCTTTTCTGTCCCTGGGAGCTGGAGGGGGCTTTTGAGTGTGGATCATACAGGGTACAAGGAAAACTAACCTGGAATTGAACCTGGGAATTTTGTTTGCAAACATTACAGAAAAGTAATGACACTGTCATACTACTAAATGAATGTCTCCCTTAGCCTAGTACAGGTACGGTCAAACACACATTGAGGGCTCTAAGGTATTAGCAAATACTTGGAGAAAGTGATAGAAGCAGTGGTTTGGTGGTATTGTTCAGATTTCAGCGGTACAGCACACCATAAGATGTACTGGAAAACAAGACGTGTTGGACTGAGATGACTAGAGGAGATGAAGGACGTACTCCCTTCTACATGCAGCAGGATCTAAAGCCATGCAAAACATCCCTTTAACTCTCAGGACCACTATAAGGAAATGTTGCAGGAAGCTAGATTTCTAAATAGCATGCAATAACAGGAGTCAGAAAAACATACAAGTGCTCATAAGTATTGCTTTGCTTACAATGGATTTGAGGAAGCAGATCAGTTAGGAGATTCATGAAGTTATCAACATGAAAGATTATGTCAGCCTCACTTAGGACAATTACAAAAGGATTAAGTTAATTAAATACATTGAAGCGATATTATCGAGTTAGAGTTTACAGAAGCTGGTGATTGATTTGATTTGGAGTGTGACTGAACAGATATCCAGCAGGAGAAGGTTGCATCCAGGATGATTCCCAAGGTCTCAGTTGTGATGTCAGACATGACCAATACCACTCTGCACTCTGGCAAAACAGTGCATTCTCCTTTGATTGTGCAGAAACTTTTTCGGAAGTGAAACTGCTTTGCTTCCGCATGAACATCAGGAGTTTCCTCTAGGGATGACATCAATTTTGTTTCTTGTCAAGCAAAAATTAAAAAGCATGCAGAGCCAGCTTTACTTCAGCTCTGAACTAAAACATGTATCTATCTATTCCCCTAGCCCATCTTTTGTCTTTTCACTCAAATATCAGCAACTAGACCTTTGACTTTTTAAAAATTAAATTGTAATGTGCCTTGAGAGCTAGGGTCAAATAGTCTCACTTGCCAGTAATGAAATCGCATTCAGATGACCTAATTCCAATCTTCCTCACTCAACCGTATATATTTCTGAATATTTATATATTTTCTGCCAGTAGAGTACTCCTACCTTGATTTTCCACCCTACTTCTGGGAGTTCTCCTGGAACCCATTCCTGGATCTTCCCTTTGTGAGTCATCTAAATATTGTTCTTTGAATTATTGCCATCGACTCCTAATGCCATGCTGCCCGTATTCCTGGTTTTCACCCATTGACCTGCTGTTGGTATCTCTTCAAATATCTTCCCTCTAGAAGGCTTCCTGATGTCTGTGTGGGTAGTTTCCTCTTCCACTTGATGTAATCCACTATCATTAATAGCATAGCAAGCCCTCTGAAGTGCTCTGAAAGATTGATTGTCTTGCTTCTTTCAATTTCTATTTCATATATGAAATCTAAAATCTGTATTTTCCATGGTTGAGTTTACTTCATTGAAAAATCTAAGTTAACCATTATAGACAAAAATATATTTTGGAAGTATATTGAAGATTGATGATGGAAGATTCAATTGTTTTTTAATTTGTAGTAAAATTCAATAAACTACTTTTAGTCAATTAGGAAAAATTGTATTTAAATTTCAAGATGTTACAAACTTACAAAAGGTATCATCTCTTGACTCGTTAATGACTTGAATATAATTACATCAGAATTAGATCAGACTGAGGATGTCGTAGTGCGTTACTGTAATCTCAGCACTTGGGAGGCTGAAACAGGAAGAAAGTGGAAAGTTCAAAGCCAGCCTAGGCTGCATAGTGAGTTCAAGGCCAATGTCATAGTTCTGAACTACGTAGCAAAACCATGTATCCAAAAAAAAAAAAAAAAAAAAAAAGGACCAGAGATTTTCAACTTTAACTGTAAAATGGAATTGCCTCGGGAGTTTAACAAAACACTGGTACTTTGTCCCCATCATCGAAATTACTAAGGTACTTCCTGAGCATTAGAATTTTTAAAAGCTATTCAGGGGATTCTAAAGTACAGCTAAGTTTCAGAATCATAAAATTTAATTAACAATATTTGATACTTTTGAAAATATTAAATATTATTCATGTGATTTTGAAAACACAGAAAAACAAAATTCATACACAGCTTAAAAATAATCAATTTTGGTTTATCTCACACACACACACACACACACACACACACACCCTCCTATATTGTATTTGAGATTTTAAAAGACAAATAACAATGTTAAATTACATAAAAGTAATAGTGAGTAGATATGGTTGCTAGATGGGAGGAAATATTAGAGAACATTTTTAATGGGGATTAAAGCTTAGAATGCAAATGGAAGTTTACATACAAAACTTTGGTTATTTCTACAACACTTTATCCCCATTTACAAAGGTGTTATTAACATTCAGAGAAGTTCAAGTGGCAGAGCCATCAGTTAAACCAAACAGTGGACATTCACCTCTCATCCTACTTCAACTGATCAGGTCTATATTGAAGGGGAGCAAATGGACAGGATCATGATGAGGTAGATCTTTCAAAGGTCCAGAAAAGTGTGGTTTCACTATATTAAATGCAGATCAGAATTGGAGTAAGTGATTTATTAAAACCACATTCACAAGACACAAATGTGTGAAAAACCACATATATTATTTAAAAATTATTAAGTAAGCCAGGGCTCTTGTTTTGGCTTTTCCTCTCTTGAAAAGGATTACAGCAGGTTGTCAAATTCTCAAAAGTTCTCTTAGTAAACTAGATTGTTTAGTATGCTGCCATAAAGCCATAGAGGACCAAGGACTATATGTCTTTGTCGTAAGGAAATAACCACCATGAAATCATTGCAAATTCTTGGTGTTGACACTTCCTTCTGTAACCTCCTTGCAAACTCTGAGCTTTTCCCCATTGCATGCTTTTCTGTTCAATTCTGTTAACGCAATTATTTAGGATACGGCTCTTTTTACCTCTGGTGTCTTTTTTTTTTTTTTTTTGGCCCCAGGAATTGAACTCATGACTTCATGCTTGCCAGGCAGGCCCTGTGCTGCTGAGCTGTAGCCCTGGCCCTCTGTTAAATCTTACTTAGACTTCTGAGTGCAACTCTCCCTGTTTTACACAGTGCAATGCTGTTCCTTGATTTAATGTTTCTCTAATTATGTTGCTTGCAATATCAGCATCAGAATTATTCAAAGTTTTAACTCAAAATGTGTAATTTCACTGGATCCTTACCAGAAATACTAGATCCAAATTTCTGATTTAGGGCCTGAGAACCTAGATTTTAAGGAAATATCTAGGTGATATATATGAAAACCACCATACTCTCCAAAGGACTTATATCATTTGTCACATGTTGGTTGTACTGGTTTAACCCTGAGAAAGTCATCGTATTTCCAAAAATTTAGGACTTTTTAAGATGAGCCCTAAAGATCAAATAAAATAACAAGTTAAAACAAGTTAAAAATAAAAGTTCAAGCAATAAACATTCTTTAAATGACTTTAAAAATCATTTTACAACCAAATCAAAGAGAATATTATCGTGCTTCATAAAGTTTTTAAAATAAAGATTTTAGAAATAGAAATACAAATACGAGGGCTTGCACTGTATCTACCACAACTGAAATAGGAGATAAAATATCATGTAGAGTTGCTAGTCGGTTTAACATCTGGTTTGTGTCAGAGCATGGTTGATTTGATTATCTCTGATATTTAATACAGCTGCAAAAACATGAAGGATTAAAAAATGATCATCTTTGAGACTGGGGCAGGACCAGTTTTTATTCAAGAAATAGGGCCCCCAAAGGGACGAAGAGGGAAGAAAGCTTTAGTCTCTCTCATAATTTGCCTACAGCTAAGTGGATAGCCCGAAACAAATGACAAAGTGATCAATAGTAATTTTCATAGGACATAAGCTTTAACTGATTTGTCCCTAAAATCCTACCTTTGAGAATGATAGTAGGAGCGCAAGATGACCATCCTAAAACATCATCAAATAGTAAGAGGTGAGTACTTTTTTAAATAAGAAAGAGTTGAGTTTCTCCTTATCTTCAGCCGGGACTTACCTGAATGATGTCTGCACATGGGATAACAGAGTAACTCTTTACCATTTCCCTAGAGAACAGCAAAGTAGAAACTTGTGTCACAGCTGGGTCTCACACAAGCTTGAAGGAAATACTTTCAGCTGGAAAGGGTAATGACAGTTTGCTCAGAAGAAAACATTTCTCTGTATCTCTGAAAAGATCTTTATGAATGAATTTGAAGCTTTATAGGAATAAACAAGACACTGTTTACTTCCATGCCTCTCTTTCCCTCTGTCTCATTCCCAGGTAACAGAGATGGGAAATATCTCCCATCTGTCTCACACTCTGATTGCTTCTTTATTCTGGTCAACCTTCCAGACTGGTGCTAAATCCGAACACTTTCATTAAAACCACCTAGCAAGCTCCTTCCAACAGTGGCCCAGTTATTTTACACCACAAGAAAACACACTCAAGTCATTTTTGGTCTTATTTTTTTTTTCTCCTAATTGTACCCACAGTAAGTTTAAAACAGAACAGAAAATTCAGTCTTTGGCCTTGAATTATAACATGTCAGAAACATGTGATCGTGAGACACACTAAAGTATGGCATGTTGTACTGAGAAGTGCATCCAGATAAAGAGGATTTTTTTTAAATGTAAAATGAAGGCTGAGTGACTCCTCATGTTTTCTCCTTTATATCAGTGTTTCAGTCTTGTATTACAACTAACATTATTTTGGCTTAACAATATCTTAGTACGTTTTTAAAGAGTTCTTAGAAATTATCTGTGCTGCAGCCTCCTAGACACATTTAGACAGTGATGAGGGATGTTTTGATGAAGAGTTGGGATACTCAGGACTAGAAATAGTTCTTGCTCCCAACATAGGCATAGCATCTTCAGGAACTGTGAGTCTCCTGGCTGACTGGGTTGGGTATTGTTCAGGTCTGAAAGTTGGATATCGCTCAGCCGTGTGTTCTACTAGTCCTCTAGATAACCAGGAGTCTCGGTGGGATAGGGACACCAGTATTCTAAACTGCAAAGAGAGAAAGCCTGAAGTTTGGCTGTTTCTACACTGTCGCTAACACTGATTCATGACAGCCTCCCTAAAACCTTAAATTAATTTCTATTTTAGAACAATTTGGAACTATTTTAGAACAATTTGGAACTCAGGGGTGCTGATTCCATGATCATAATTGTGATTATGATACGATGACTTTCTCAGGGTTAAACCAGTACAACCAACATGTGACAAATGATATAAGTGCTTTGTAGAGTATCATGGTTTTCATATATATCACCTAGGTACATGAGGGACATGATGGGAATGTTTTAGGAGTCACTGCACCCTACCTAGAACCAGGTGCCTGAATAAACAGAGGAGTAATTGCACTCAATTTGAAATTGCTGTCTTTAAGATGCCGAGTGACATGGCCCCGCCACACTCAAATCTTTCTCCAACTTTCCTGGCCTTCTTTGACAGGTAAACAAAGCCAAGAACAAGCTCTCAAATTTCAGGGAGTGTCTGAAATCCGAGGTTCTTATAGTTTATATAAAGAAGACAAATCTTTAATTTAGCTTTGGAAGTAATCCTGCAGTTCCAAATAAATTATGAGAATTACCTAAACTCAAAACAAATTACAGCCTTGGCAATTTCATATCTTTTTACTTTGATCATGTTATTTTTGGCAGAAGAATCTTTTTAGTGCATCTATTTTAATTATTCATCGGCCAGTTTAATAAATTCAAATGAATTTAGTCAAATAATCAATTAGTATTGATTTAAATGAACTGGCAGGTAGTTTTGAAGTCTTCAGGATGTTAATTAGGGGGATGAAGAATGTGTGGATATATCTTCTCAGCCCAGGAATGTGACCCAGGGGAAAAACATGGAACCATAACTATAAAAGAAAGAATATAGCTTTGTGTCAATACTGGTAAGGTTAATGCAAACATTACAAGTCAAATATAATCCTGTTTAACTTAAAGCCTTTTTTAAAAAGTAGTCAAATGTCAATTAGGTGCTTTTCATATGAAAAGACTGACTTTTATTTAAATAACTATAAAAATATCACTCTCCTTTTCAGTACTTGTAATTGTATATATCTGTAACAATATTAAAATAATTACTCTGAGTTATATCATTCTCATGTATTTCTGATGACTGGAAGAAAGAAAATATATTCAACAGTGTATAACTAAGACATATACCTATCTTCAACAGAAACTGGGTAAAAAAATAAGTTGTCAACATTTGTACATCTTGGACATCAGAATTTATTTATTGACTTGACTTTAAATGAATTTAAAAGTAGTGCAGAATGGCTGTGATAATAAAGGAAAAAGGAAAATACATTCATAAAGGAGTAAAAAATGGTTATCAGAGTCTTTAATTGTACAACTTTAAATCACATATTATGTTTGAAATGTTTAATAACAGTTACTCAAGTACTTCACAGGGCTGGGTATATGGCTCAGTGGTACACACACACGCAAAGCTGTGGGTTCTATCCCTGGCACCCCAGAGAAAAAGAGAGAAAGAAAGGAGAGGTGAGAGGGGAGAGAGGAGAGACTGATTCTGTATTTGGAAGACAGAGGCATAGACAGATAGAAAAAAGAGAGACAAAGAAAGTACTTCCCAACCTGTGTTGGTGTCTTACACTGCCCTATAGAGACAGGATCAGGATATAGTTGAGCAGATTTTAAAAGGAAGTTGTTAGGGAGATGTGATAGTGCACATCTATAGGCCCAGCACTCCGAAGGATGAAGCTGGAGCACTACTGTGAGTTAGGGTCAGTCTGCAGCCTGGACTACACCGTGAGACCCTGTATTAATAAGCCAAAAAGAAAAAGTGAATCATTTTTCAGTACTCAGCTTCTTTCACCTGTCTGCCTTGTCTCAAGAGGAGGAGCCCTTCCCTGGAGCTTATGGATTGCTACAAATTACTGAGCCATGGAATAAAATTAGGAAATAGTTTGTTCTCTTTTTTGTTTTTTAAATTCTATATATTCCTTGGAAAAAACATAACATTTTGAAGTGTTTATGCTAGGAAATGTTCATGACCTTTATACAAATTGCAGTAGGTCATTTGGAATAAAGGGATCGCCAACTGAATGACAAAGGAAGACCAAGTTGTGATCTGTTAATTAATTGTTCATATATACTCTATCTACCTTTACCTACTTGGTAACATAAAGTATTCTTGTCAACAAATTAGCAAATTCTTTAAGCTCTTCTTAGTTATTTTGCCAAGATTGCCTTCCCAAACCTCTTCAGCCAACCACCAAGTGTTTAAAGATTATTTTGTTCACATTTTCCACATATCTAGAAAATATATGCCTCCTATAAATTAATGACTAATCAGCACCATATATTTTATATCTCCCTGTGTTCTAGTTGGATTAAGTCTGAGGAATGTGAAAGAATTGAGAAGAAAAAGTATTCAGGAAGTACTTTAATCTGCATTCTGTTTTAATAGAGGAGCGTTTACAAAGCATTTATTCCATTACAGATATCAATTAGCTATTTATACAGGCATTCTGAGAGCAAGATGGTATCAGCTTAGAGGTTGGTCCTATCATGTTAGGGGCAACCTCCACTTCTGAAGTCACAGGCCCCAAGAACAATGAGCAAGGTCACCCTGCCTTGTGCTTTTGTTTGAGAAGAGATAGCCCTTCAATGCTGAGAAACCAAGCTTCCAGGAACTGCAGGCCTCGGCCCAGGCACTGTCTTTCACGTAGTCCTGCAGAAAACAATTGTGTGAAGCACAGTGACCTCAGAAGCCCAAAGCCTCACTGGCTATTTATGAATGCAATGCGTTCAGAAAGTGGGCTCAGGATAAGGAAGCCCTATCAGAGCCCAATTTAGCTCCAGGCTGCCCGTGAGAGCATCCTTTGAGAAAACAAGGGTAAATATAACAAAAGCCACTTCAAAGGTAGAGGACCAGTTGCAGGGTGCATTTCAGAGAGCAAAAAATGAGAGATCTCTAGACAAGCCTTAGCCAAACAAATAGAACACTGAGGCATTTGTTACCGAAGTAGATTATCCAGAATTTTGTTTTTCTTATTAGCCTTGTATCTTTTTTGAGGGAGCTGCAAATACGGTCAGTGAATTCTCTTTGTATACAAGAAAACATTTTACAGTGAATATGAGAATAAATAATAGTATTCATCTTTGAAATATCTTGGCTCCATTGTTAACTCCAAAGTGATCTGAAGAAATGAAACAGTCTCTTTTCTAGCAGTTCAGCCACTTTGGGTTAATCCAATCTTTCATCGGTAGTTATGCCTGGCATGAAAATATCCTCTGAGGGCTTCAGTGTAAGTTACTTGATGTCCCTCCCATCTCTGCGTTAGTTACGGTCACTGAAGAGCCCAGTAGGCATCAGTACCCTGGTGAAAAGAGAACAAGAACTTCTTTGAATGAATGCTGAGCTACTGCAGAATGGTGCAAGGCTCAGTCTCATTAATCTAAGACCTTCTGCCATTTTTTCCCTTCCATACAAACTATTATTTCACTCTTCAAAGGGCTCCATGCTGTTTAAGTTCTAGAGTTCTTTAATGAAGTCTTACGTACCTAGATTGAGGCACATGCTCATTTGAGTAAAGTGTTAGAGGACACAAGCCACCATGACTGGCTTTCAGTGAGAGGAGAATGGCATTTAGGAGCAGTTTGGTTTGTGACAACTGACAGTGTGAAACTGGGAAGTGTAATAATGTTGGGGAGTATAAAATGCTGCAATACAGTAAGGTGCAGCAGGAGTACAACGCAAGCCACAGTGATGAAGGACTAATTCTTTTAAAATCTTTCAAAAGTCACAAAGCTTATCACTGGCATAATGTCTCAGACATACTTTAATTTAAAATGCATGCACTAAAATATCTTATAAATATATATTTCTGTGTATACCTCCTCAGACACACTTGAAATGTAAATCACATGCTCACTGTTCAAATTTATTTGCCAGGATTGCTCCAAAAATCTTGATGCAATTCCCCAGTGTGCTTTGGACAGATTATAAAACTTGCTTTGAGTTTTCTACATAAAAACAAAGCAACACTATTCCACTTTCATGTTCTCTGGAAAGGATATGGAATCAGTCTTATTTATAACTTGTACTAAACACTGCATATTCCATGCAGTGCTACGTGTAACTATGATCTGGTAACAATTTCTACCCAGAATCATAGCTCTACATGAAATGTAAATAAATGACCTCAGGCCTTGCAGTTCTTCTTTTCAGTCTTTACTAACAGCCGTGTAGTGCCCACCCAGGACAACAGAACCATTTGTGAAACAGTAAAATTATAGTAACACAATGGGTCCTTAAAAACAAAGCTTTGCAGTAGCTAAAAGGAAATGATATCACTTTTAGACTGAACAAGAACCTGAGTGTTTCATTGAGTATATGGATAGAAGTGTTCTACCTTCACAGAATATATCCCATTCTAAAATAATCTTCAGAGTAGGCTTAGGATGAGCTTAAAGTCAGAAGAGAAGATTAAATGATCAATCTTTTCCACATTATGCAAATTGTTCTGATGATTTTAAAAATGATTGACAAAAGCTCACTAACTGAAAATTTTACCTGTCTGTGACTTTAAAGAGTTAGAAAAGCAGGAAATTTTTAGAAGTGAAGGAGAGAACACAGCACTGTTAAACTGAAAATTATGGAGAGCACTTTCAAAAATTATGTTTTTTACAGTAGAAAATGTATTTCAAGTCATATCAAGATAATGACAGATGAGTTGATGAAGGTGTCTGAACTCCACAAAGGAGCATGAATTCAAGGGCAAAAATGTGTTTGAGGGAGGAAAGAGCTTTATATAAAAGTTATTCAAATAAATGTTCAAAGAACTGTGTGCTTCTTGGGAACAGTGAAGAACAAATTCTCTACTGGGCATTAAAGATGGATGTGAAGCATAGGGAGAGAGAGGCATAAACACCCAGCCAAGTTTACAGACATATCGCAAAGTCTCTGTTCTGCAGTCCAGGGAAGAAGGAAGAGCACTTTCTGGCCTCTGATGTTCAGGGATAATATACTATTCTGTAGTGGGCTCTATGAAAAGTTAAGAGTTTGATTCTACACTGTATTTCTGCAAACAAAGAATAAAATGGTAAATTTACCTGTCCGAGTTCTGCCAAGAGGGTCATGACAAAGTCCCCAAATCCAGCAGCTTAATTATGAGCTAGTTCTTGACAGCAAGCTTCAGGATGTGTCAATATTACCTGCATATGGTGCATGATTTCTGAACACAGGTTAGAAACAGTAATATATCAACCTCAACCACTTGACCTAGTGAATTGAAAGGCAGTCATGACATGAAGCTTATTTCAAACAAGTGAATGAGATCATAAATCTGAGTATGAAGAGTGTAGTACGTGAACCTTTTGTAACTTTATATGTTTATCTATCTTTTCAACTGCCCCAAATATCTTCAGAGGAGTAGTGATTATTTCATAATTTGTATTGCAGATGATAGCTCAGGATTTATGTGAATCTGTCTAATCATGCCCATGGAAGTAGATATTCACAGATCTTGCTTGTTAAAGGAGAGTTATAAGATTGTTCATTTGTGGTTCATGTTATTGCTTTTAGAATAATGACTTGCCTTCAATACACAAATACAGATTAACTTCTCTACTTGATTAGCATAATTACAAATGATTTTCATTTCAACTTTAGAACAATTTGCATATTACACAGTGAAGCACACTGGACTTAGACTAAATTATATCTGGATTCAGTTGTTGATCCTTTATAGTAGCTGGACCATCTCCTGGGAGGGCGTGACTACTTCAAAGGCTCTATTTTCTCAACTGAAAGCAGGGGGAAAAGCCTTACCTGGCTTATTTTGGAAGAGCATTGTGATGATTGATTGAGTAACATGAGTGTAAAATATGCAATCTTTGTCAGTAAGCATTTTGATAAATTCTCATGGTCAGGTCACCCTTTCCAATATGCTATGTATACTGTGCACTTGGTCCTTATCATTTTTCTCACACTTATATTTATAGGGCATTTTTTTCCTCTTTCAGCCAGGAATAAATATTAGGATTTTGTTAGAATAGATGGGCTGTGGGTACAGCTCAGTGGCACAAGTGCCTGCCTGGTAAGCACAAGGTCCTGAGTTCGATTCCCAGTACCAAAAAAAAAAAAAAAAAAGAATAGAGGCTATTTATGAGGGTGTTACAAAATTAAATATTACAGCAGTGATGGTGAACCTTTTAGAGCTTTCAATGATAGTAAACAGCCAGGTGAGGCATGCATGCCATAGGTTTGCCACCACTGTATTATGGGTTTTGAAAGCCATTTTTCCTATACTGCAATTTTTAATTTTGAAGAGAAACCCAAGTCTTGTCAACCAAAGAAACACGTAATGTATTGTGTGCAAGCAATATAAAAATTATTATTTACAAGTCATTTTTTGTACCTAGTTCTAGGATTGCTAACGAAATAGAAGAAAATGAAATATATGCAGCCACAACAAAATTATGTTTTACCTCGACCCACCCATTGCGCAAGGACCAAAGTTTGAAATTGTTTCCTAAATTTAGAACAGTTTCCTAAAGGTTCTATATTTAGGAGAAGGAGATTTCCCAGTGTCTAGAAATACACCCCTTCCGGTGTGCTTTGCAGAAACTGAGATTGGAGTTTTCCTAAGAGCAAGTAAACAATCTCAACTCCTTTGCTGTTATCTTAAATCTGAATTGATATCAGTACATTGGACAAGAACAATAACAACTTCCAGTGCTGGGTTTGGAGAATTAAACTTGCACATCTGCTTTGCTTCCTGATCTTGTACATTCTTGCATCATTACACATACTGTAATACAAATATCTCTCTCTCTCTCTCTCTCTCTCTCTCTCTCTCTCTCTCTCTCTCTCTCTCTCTCTGATATACATTCACTGAGAAGAGATTTTATGTTTTCATCTAGAGGCCTCCTATGCTTACTAAAGTCTGATATAGCTTAAGTAACTAACGAGTGTCCCTGTTGAAGGGATGAAGAAATAAATTGGTTGTGAGTGTATATAAATGTATATTGTAATTTAAAGATTGAAATGAATTTGTAAGGTCAAAGCAACTGCTTACACAGGTTACCAAATAATTTGAGCCCAACTGTAGCAATAGTAATAGTAATAGTAATAGTAATAAGATAAAAGAAGGACATAGGTTTGGCATGATATGGGACTGGGTTCAAAGTCAGTTTTACCTTTACCTTTTCCATGCTCTGGGCAAGTAACTGCATCCTTTTGTAATGAGTACAAAATTTCATCTCTTTGAACTTCATTTTCCTTATCTGTAAAACATGGGATAGGTATGAGGATTGAAGGGGGTTAAGAAAATTTGCAAAGTGCCTATTTGGAAGGTTTGGCAGTATAGTAAGTCTTTCATAAGATTTTGGCATTAAGTAGTAGTCATAATAGAGAATAAAATGTTTTGATATTTTCAAAAGGACTTTTAGTCACTAGAAATACTGTACAGTTTTGGTTTTAGTGTCCATCTATCTAAGTTTTCATTCATTCAATCTTACTGAAATCATATTTGTCTTCCAGTAAATTATTCTGTTTCCAGTTTTCCTTAATGGATGTATACTTTCTCTCCTTATGGCAGATAAATAGGAGCAGCTTAGAGCCACAAATCACTCTGACTTCTTTTGGAAATTGTTTCATTGATTTCTGAAATGATGAAGGACTTGTAATGTACCTATAAATATACTCATTAAGTCACAAATTACTCATGGCAGCACAGGAAACCTCAATATACTATCCAGACATCTTTCTCCTGAAAATACACATTTCCAGAGGGGGCCTAGCCAGGATCCATTATCCTAAGTACCACTGGAGCTGAAGTTACGCATCAGAGGGCAACTTTCCAGTTCTTCATCCTCTCTGAGTTCATTACAGCAGGCAGATTTTCAGGTGAATTTGATAGGTCAGACCACTGATGTAAATGAAAATGATTATTCATCAATCAAATTTTCTGTTACATGATTAGAAGCTGCACTTTCTAAAAAACCCCTCTTGAAACACAAGGTTATGATGCGATGATGGCACACACCCAAGGATTCAGATAAAGCAGAGGGTGAACTGTGCTCCCTGGTCCTAGGCATTTCAATTGGAGGACTTCTCCAGGTCTCCTGTGCTATGCTACTCTGAGGTCTGCTCATATTGTCTTTGTAGTTTACAAAAACCTTCAAGATCTCGTACAATGAAAGGTGCCAATAATGGACTTATTGCAAACAGGATTAGCCCACAAATGCTTGCCCCAGAGCGGAAACCATTTTTGGCATCCTTACCAGAAGCAGGGGAAATCCTCAGATCATCAAAGTGAAAGCTGGTGGGTACACACTTAATGGAATCATACCCAGTTATGAAAACTTAGGCTGAGCCAAGTTCTCAATTAACTGGTGGAGTGGGGAGGGTGGAGAGGTTAAGGGCAAGATTCACTTTTTCCCCCTTCACATTTATATATGATTCCCTCTTACCCCATATGAGCTGTACTTTCCTTTTTATAATGTTGCTGAGGCTGTTTCACTTTGCTTTTCCCCAAATCTTTCAGGATGTCTGGTCTCTTGGGTTAGGTGTTTAAGTGATTGTCTACAGTGTTATGTGGAAGGCCACAGAAACCCAGAGGGACCAGAGCAGGCATTCAGGCTCACCACCACCTGAGAAGGAATCCCACATGCCTTTACATTCTTTCTAGAACCTCCACACACACCTCACTCACTAAGGGACAAGGGTTAGCTGGAAGCCACACTCCCTGTTCTAGCCAAAATGAATTTCACAAGAAAACACAGTTTATGTGCCAAAGGGAAGCCATCCAATCTAAGTTCAAAATAATCGCTTTCTGATATTTTAGCTTTACTTTTTATGTGCCCTATTTGAACTTGTAGTCATCCAACAGGAGCAGGAGTTACTACCCACCCCCATTAGCATTGCCTTTGGGAACACTACCAGTACTCAAGGGTAATCTGAGTAGTATAGGTTAAATTTCATTTTTTTAGAAGTGTGCTGTTATTTCTTCATTGTCCTTTTCTTTTGTTAAAGGAAAACAAACTAAAATTTATACCTGTTCAGACCAGCAGTATATAGTGAAGAAAAAGAAAATCTTCTGGGTGGAACTTATTCAAATGTCTTTAATGCACACTAATTATAGATGACCCTAACTGCTGCTTCAGTGTCACTTTCCTTAGAGAAATTATCAAGTGTTTATGCCTAGGGTTTATATTGTTTCTCTTGGAAAGAATCTACCACCAAGTATCTAAAATATCTCTAAGTCTAGTTTCCTTGAACCTGCCTGAAGTTTAGCCAGAGTTGTCATTAACTGCAAGTGGCTGCTGGGCAGTTGGAACTAAACAGTCTTAAATGGAAGATTTTTCATCCCATTCAGTGCTACCCCTCCCCAAGTTCCACATTCTTCCCTATGATACTTGAGGTAATCCTCTCCTTTTAAGAGGAGTTCTAAAGTTTTCTGTTGTCCATTACTATGACATTTTTTTATGATGTGCTCTGCTTATGTATTTTTCAAAGGAAAATTTGGTGAAACCTCAAGTTACTTTTCTTTTGCAGGTTAAAAGGAAATTTCCATATCTCACAGTAATTATCTATAACCACCACGCTGCGGTTGAAGTCTGGCTAAAGTTTGTAATGAGACTGCTTGATTGGTTGGTATTCTTTGCAAGCTCTTTATGGTAAAGGACACTGCATACTTCCATCTTCAAAAGCAAATAATGCTAGAAAATAACATTTTTTTCTTGAGACATGAATAATAAAGTATTTTATATTCACAAACTGGATATGTAGAAAGTTTTCTAAAATTATGGTGCAGTTGACTCCTCTCTTTAATAAATCCTCAAGGCATATACTCAGGAGTTGAATAACTTAAGCAATCCTGATATCTTCCTCTGTTATGAAACATAATGGCTTTGGAACAATTGAGCTTTTGTGGCTATTTGGCCCTATATCAAATGGCTTTATTCTGCTCAACTTTTACGACCCTTTGTCAGGCTTTTGTACTCTTCTGTTTTCTTCATTGGCTTTACTTTGTATATTTTCCTGTGCTCTGGGTATTCCCGGAGGTCCCATTTAGCAAATACACATGAACTCGGCTGAATGAACATCATGGCTCATATTTTTAGCTGCTGTCTCTCTTTGGAATGTTGTATTCAGTTGATTTTTCTGTCCCTCATATAAATATACTACTCTGGTATTGAAAGGAATTTTTCCAATGAGTTAATCAACATGTAGGAACACATACAGGTTTATTCACTGACTTTAAGTGAGTACCAAGTAAAATGTAGAAAAGGAGATTATATATATACATAAAAGCTGGGATTAAAATTTTGTCTCATCTTATAATTTATATAAAAGTAAAGAAGGTTCCTGTTGTTAACACCTCTTGGGGAGATGCTTCTAGGCAGAATTTATGGGGATGGAGTCCTTGATTTTTTAGCATGTAACTAAGGTAATTCCGAGAGAAAATAAACTGAGAGCCACACTTTGCAAAATGTCAAGTCAGGATTATCATTATAATAATTATTAATATGCTAAGGAAACAGGAACTTTGGTTAAAAAAGAAATTCCAGGTGCTAAAGAATAACATTTCTTAAGTCTTTTCATTAACAAAAACTATCTATTTTCACAAAAGTTCTATGAAAGAGAAAGTTAATGTCATTGTCAAAAAATTAAAGATAAATATTTGATTGTATTCTCTAGATACTACATGGGGTACAGAGCGAATGTAGACCCCATCAAATGTATAAAAAAGTTTACTGGATATATACATTCTTCCAGGAATATGGTAGATGAATAGCTTTTGTTTCTAATTATAAGAAAGAGAAAGAGGAGGCCCAAAGAAATTAAGGAAATATTCCTTAATAGTTTAAAGACTAATCATTCTTGCCCTGAGTAGTGAAGGGCCTTTCAACTGGATGGACCTGGGACAGCATTTTATCCTGAACATAGGAGAGGCTGATTTCTTATCCACACCAGGACCAGTCAAGCTCAGGGCCTCTTAGGTGGCTTTAAATGTTTCCTTTTACATTGTTACAGAATTTGCCTGGTTTTGCAATGAAGCTGTTCTCATGCTTCTGGTCATGCTTTAACAGCTGTGATCATCTACTACCTCTTCAGGCCAACCCTGTAGTAATCATCCAAGTCACAACCTCCTAACATCTTTCTTATCCTTTCCTTTCCTTTCTTGTCCCTTTCCTGGTTTCTCTGCTCTAGCAGTTCTTATTCTATTTCTGGAAAAATCTAACTCAGTTTCTCCAAAATGATCAGACAACAATGCAGCAGCCCTGCTTAGCAAGAGGGAGCAGCTACTCCCTTGTCCCCATATACCTTGAGCTGCTTTTGCTGAGACCCTCACTGTTAGTTCAGGAAAGCAGTTGGATTATTGCCCAGCAGCACTTGCAGATCTCTTGCCAATGGCAATGTTTGTTTATTCATCTCATGTCTACTTATTTAGGAGGCATATCTGTCCTCTTGATTGAGCCACTATTCTTTTTTAAGTAAAGAAAGAAAAATAAATTTTATAAATATATATATATATATATGTATATGTATATATATCCATCCCCAAGGGAGTTGGGGAGAGGGCTGAATATCAAATTGATGCCCTCAGGCATGCTAAACAGTCACTCCACCACTGATCTATACCCTAGCTCCTTGTTTCTGTTTCTCTTTCATTATTCATAGAAGATAGTTCTCTTTTTAACAAGGGGGTTTATCTCCTCAGTATGGTTTGATAATATTCATAATTTGATAGCAAGCATTGGAACCGTCTAGTGCCTTTTGCAAAGCCCAAGAAAGCAAAGAGAAGAAGAGGAGAAATGAGAGATGTTGCTAGAAGATCCTTTGATGTCAGAGAAGAGGGGACATCTGGCGGCTTTCTGAGACCTTACTGATCCTGCCTGTGCTCAGTACAATAAATATTTGCTCAAGAATCCGCTCTGTACTTTGTGCATGACTGGGAGCTTGGGATGCAGAGTTAATTAAGAAACAGTATTTGTCCTCATGAAGCTCAGTATTGAATTAAGGAGATGGAAACATATAGGTGGGGAGATGGCCGCAGCTTGAATGTGCATTAGGGACACAAGTGATGAAGAGTAGAAACAGCTGTTCCTAAGGAGAAGCAAGGAAGTAATTGCTTCTTTGGGCTGGGCTAAGATTTTCTCTTCACTCATCATCACCCAGAGTTACATTAATTTAACAGTCTGCTGTAGACAAGAAAAGAAAGAATACATACAGGGATTGTTAAATTTCCAAAGGACTTGAGACCTTTAACCATCTAGAGTTGCTTTCCTAAAGAGTCTGGGAGTGTATCAATCACTGAAATCTGTGAGAAACGTATTTCCCAGTGCAGAGGAATGGAGATTTAATCTCTCCCAAAGATCACATGATTTGAAACTTTTTCCCTCCTTGAAATGAGAACTAATTCGAGAGTCATATTCCTGGGAGTATATATAATACAGTGAAAAGAAAGACCGCAGTTAAATAAATCTCCAGCCAGACTGATGGTTTTGCTTTTGTGAAACATGTTGCTGGATTAGGAGGTCACTTGCTGTTCAGTTTTTCTTCCTGAAATATCTGGTACTCATTTTTTCAAAATTTTTATACTGAGGTTTGTTCAAGGTTACACTTCAGATAATTGGATTAGATTGAACCAATTTAAATGCAGTTGGAAAGTAAGTAAAATCAATTTTAATCAGTTTGTTACCTTGTGCTAAAAATGTAGCAATATGAAATAAAACACGTTTTAACAATAGGTTTTTGCAAACCCTATTATTATGGTTTCTACCTAGATGTCCCACCCCCCAGCTTCATAAACTCATAGGTAGGGCTCTTCAGAATTGGCTGGCTCTAGAATGTGTGGTACTAGGTTTAAGGGTGCTTATTACTAAATTAGTCCACTGGTGGAATTAGCATAATTCTGGGTATGAATAAAAGAAATCCCACGTTGGATGTGGGTGGTAACAATCAATAGACTTAGAGCCTGAGTAGAGTATAAAGCAAAGTTAAAATCTGAATGAATGAACAGCAGGCTTGCTGCTGCTGCTGCTGCTGCTGCTTGCTGCTGTTGTCTTCTACCTGCTATGCCATGATCACAGTGGAATACCACTTTGAATGTTAAAGAAAGAAATTGTGCACAAGGCTTTCAAGGAAAGTGAAATAAAAAAGTGAACTATACATTCAAATGCTTAAAAATAATTTTTGAGTAGGGCATGGTGGTGTACACATATACTCCTAGCACTCTGGGAGTTTAAACCAGGAGAATCATAAGTTCGATTCCAGCCTGAATAATTGAGCAATTTAGTGAGACTCTATCTCCAAATAAAAAATACAGAAAGAAGATGTAGCCCAGTGCACACATCCTGAGTTCAATTCCTAGACCTGAAATTATTATTATTATTATTATTATTGATATAGTATGGTTGATGAGTATGTTTCACTTAATCAGATTGGAGTATGAAACAAAAAAAAAATTCATTTGAAAGCTGAAACCATAATGATTTCTTTCTCCAAATTTCTCAAAATAGAAGGTGTCTTATGAGCTTCTTTTTCAGGGAGTTGTCTGACAATCTCCAAAAAAGTCATACTAATAAAGTCAGCTAATATTTACTGAGGACTGGTGCATTATATACCAGGGGTTGGGGACAGAGATCATAACCTCATGTCACAAAGCTTGCCTGTTAGTTGGGAGATGCAGGCAATAACCCAATATATCAATAAGATGACTAGTAAACAAAGAACATAAAATTTTTAGTGTGAGAAAAATGGCTTTCAAAAGCTGCAATGCAATGGTGATGAACCTATGCAGTCAGCTGTTTGTTATCATTGAAAGCTCTAAAAGGTTCACCATCACTGCTGTAATATTTATTTTTTAAAAATCCTCATGAATAGTCTGCATGCTAGCAAAATCCTAATAATGTTGCCATTATTCCCCTTCAATATTTGTTTCTGGTTGAAACAGAAAAAAATTAGGACCAAGTGCACAATATACACAACAAATCCAGAAGCAGTCTTTGCCTTTAGCAATTAAAATGTCCTACTAAACCAAGTATGCTATTGAACACTCTTTTATTTAAAGTTTGGGAATTTCAGCACTACTTATGTTCTTTTGGGTTCAAAGTTTCCATCCAAAGACCAGGTGGTAGAATTCAGCTTTAATTTCTTGGCAAGAAAGAGAATTCTTATCCTCTAATTCACAGTATAGAAACTCCACACTACCCATCCTCTGCCAAGAATTGGTAAAATTTTTCTCTCTGCTTGCCTTTCCATGCTTGAAAAGGGTAGTAAATTCACTAAATGCAAATTTTAAATTTATCTGATTTAAAAGCATGTAATTTAACTTATACAATATGCAATATGTAGCTGGAGCTTCTCCACCCAGAAAGGTATTACAATAGTGGAACCAAAGCCTTGATTATTTTGAGTAACTCTTTGCAGGGTATTGCTAGTCTAGTTTGCATATATATTTATTATACAAGTATTTGGAAAAAAATTTAAACTAATCAATTACACTTAAATTTGCATTAAGATATTATTCTAAAGTGTACAGATATAGTGTTATAGTCACGTTAATATATTCCCAAAGAGTGACTGAGGGTTATTTGCCTTGTTTCATTCTTTTGACTAAAGAATTAATTTGTTATCTCAATTTATGGCTGGCTTGTTTGGGGATGAAAGATATTGTCTCTGAAAAACATTATCTCTTAATCTCCAGATGCAAACTCTAACAGGGTCCCCCTTTGGCAATTTTTCCACAAATAAAAAAGGGAAGAGGTTAAAATTATTTTCCTTTGATTGCTCTTCCACTTACAATTTCTACAGCATCATGAAAAGGTAAATGGTGCAAAGAAAGACAAGAGTTTATCTGAATAGCTGAGATTTTATTTTATTTTATTTTATTTTTGGTACCAGGAATTAAACTCAGGACCTTGCGCTTGCCAGGCAGGCACTTGTGCCACTGAGATATACGCCCAACCCTGAGTTTATCTAAATATCTGAGATTTTAGTGAAAAGTAGAAATTAAGTGTTCTAGGACAATGGGTTTTTTTGGGGATGACAGTAGTGGATTAAAATGTTTGAAGAACTGTTTCAAGTACACCTGGTCATAGGAAAGATGCAAGTAAGTTACATTTTGGCACCTTATACCGGATGTGATTGAAAAATATGATTAATGTTTAAATTTTTAAAATTTTTGTACAGTAAAAATATGTTGCCAATATTCCCTCTCAGAAATACTCTCCTTCCCTTTGAACACACTTACAGTATCACTGTTGCGGGGCTGGGGATTTAGCTCAGCGGCAAAAGCGCCTGCCTGGCAAGCGAAAGGTCGTGAGTTCGGTTCCCGATACCGGAGAAAAACAAAAAAAAAAAAACAAAAAACAAAACAAAACAAAAAAAGTATCACTGTTGCCACTTTCTGCAGCACTTTAGAAAGCCCTGTCTTGTGATTGTCTTTAGTTGCACTGGCATGGCTGCCTTGATGTCCTGAATCAGTTCAAAATGCTCACCTTTCATGGTCCTTTTGACTTTGGAGAAGGGTCAGAATCACACTCTTCCAGCTCTAGTGAATAAGGTGGATGCAATGTTTTTAGGAGCCTACCTCGATGTTGCATGGTACCCAACAGCAATATTCACCGTAGTTTTGATCATGTTTTGTAAGGACACAAAAGACTTTCAGAATAATTTCACAAAGTGACAAGAACGATGGAATGAATGTATTCAAGAGAGGGAGACTTTTGATAGGGATTCACAGCAATATCTTTTACGGTAATACATTTTAAAAAATGTAAACACTCACCAAATCTTTCACCCCCACCTCATAAACTGTAGTTAATCATCAAAGTGTGAGTCACAGAAACAAGTTACCAATTGTTGATGCGTGACTCTACTATACGATTTACATGGCTACTGATTTAATAGTTTCTTTTTAGCAGAATCGGACTAGGTAAGAAATAGCTCCCGGAAATACAACTGAACTTCCTACATTTAACGTCTTTTGAGTATGGAACGCAATTATAATGTTCTTAAGAAATTCATATAGTGTGAGTCTCTGAAAAATAAGTACTATGCACACATCAAATTCATAAATTAAGATTCTAAATTCATTACTAATTTTCCATTTTCCTTGGATGTTAATCTTCACATATCTTAGAACAAACAGGAACGCAAAACCTGCGCAGAAAACAGCAGCCGAAACCCTTCTTGGACAAGGATGTTATGGCTGAGGCAAGGCGGTGGCGCTCAGGTTTGCTTTCTGTGTGCTCCTTGGAGTGTGCGTTGTTACTGCCTTACCTTTTCTTATCGCTATACCCTTTCTGTGCGGAACAACAGAAATGATGGCAAGTGGTCACATTCTTGCAAGTTCTCATTTTACAAAAAGCAGTCTTTAGAGAGTACAACTGTAAAAAGTAGGAAGTTAAAAGAAGATAAATTTGAGACGCGTGGTGCATTTTTGTCTATTCTTATTAGCTGTATCACTCTATCACCTACCGCTTAGAATAATAGCATCTAGTCAGACAAAATCTCCACAGGCTCGTTTCTGGTATCAATTTATTCATTTCCATGAAAGTCTCCAGACCTACCCGGCTGCTTAGTGCAACTCTATCCAAAGTCAGTAGCAAACACAAACAAGTACTCTGGAAGAAGTGTCTGGTTCCATATCATCCATTTTTTTCTCCTTTCAGTTGCAGATTCTTAAGCCCACATTTCCTATGGCTCACTATTCTGTTGACAATTAAGAAAAAGCAACTTTCCATGTGAGAAACCATTCAGGAAATCAACCTACTCCATTTTTCTACCAGGAATTTTCTTGCCTATTTTGATTCTGGACTGTTTCAATTATCTAAACTTACCATTTTCTTTTCAGTATAGGAGTTCTAATATTTCTTTTATCTTTCCTAACATCAATATTTACCTGCTTCCTAGCAGAAAATAACTTCCTTTCCTCAAAGCTTGGAGCTCTGCTTGGCCAATGAAACCTTGGTAGGATTGTCTGTCTAGCTACACAGGTTGATCTGACCTTTACTGCATCCTCCTAGCATCCCAGATATCTTTGTTTTATACATGAATCACATATAAATATGCCCAAGCTAGGGACTCAATTCATGATTTCTAAGATGATATTTTGTTTTATTTTATTAATAGAGTGTATTGGCATATTTTAGATATACATAATGATCACATTTGCTCTAAGGAATTCATACCTGTACCTGATATACCTTGATCCTTCTTTTCTTTTCCCATTCCCATCCCTTCAGGCCCACTTCACTTCCTTATTTACAAAAACTTTGATCTATTTTTTCCTTCTAGAAAGAAGGGAAAAGGAAGAAGTATTCCAAGATGATTCTTGTTAAATCTTCCTAATCTTTCAGCACAGAGCACTAAATACAAGAACAGCTGAGTTTTGTGCTTAGTTAAAAGAGAGAAAAAGGACTTTCTTTAAACTTAATGTATTGTATAGAAGCTCATTTCCAATTAGTTTCCAATGATGTGTGTTTATTTATAATTTTAAAATAAGAATAAACTGTATGCAAACCTGGGAAATGTTTAAATAACATCATTTTGGACCCAAATGCTGTCCCGTATTAATACTTTAATCTTAGGTCTCCAAATGTGATGTTACAGGTGCCATATTTTATCAGAGCAAACTCTTTGGGAGAAATCCTCAACATTAGACTCCATCGGCCCCTCTAGTAAAGTGAATAGCCAGGTGAAAAGCCAACTGAACCTCCACACTCCTGTGAAATTGAGAAAAAATGCACTGAAGCTGTGCCATCTGTGATTCAGCTGGCTTCAGCTTCCATACACTTCCCTTGGAGCAAATGGGCAAAGATGGTGTTGTGAGACCAGGTGCATGAATCATAAAGTGAATGCATGAAGAATGTTTCATTTCATAAACCAGCGATGCCACATATTCACTCCCACATCTGGAAAGAGGAGAAATTTTAACCTGCGCAAGATTCTGGGCTCACTCATCTAATCACAGAGGCAGCTGAAGTTCAAGTTCAAAGAAATAATACCCAGACTTCTTTCTAATCTGCCAAAGTTTGGAATTTGGAAAGTCTAATGATACAACATATAAGTTTAATAATCTGAAGGTATTTGAAGGAATTTAGAATCAGCAAATTATTTTTTAATGTCTCATTCCCTTCAGTTAAAGGATAACTAATGCAAACACAAGTCTTTCCACCTTATCGTATCTAACTTGTACATATAAATACTCTGGTATTCCAGCCCTAATGGTTTGGAACTCGAGGCATTTGAATAACCTGAAGTTGGGGTAACAAAACCCATGGCAACCTATAATCAAGTCTGTTTAAGTCATATTTAATTGCGCTAATATTTTTACCCTCACAATTTACAATGAGTTTTCCTGCATAGACATAATCCTGTAAGCTATTTTGCTTAGTATAAAGGATTGTACCATGATTAAATAGCACAAAAAGGAATATGAGTTTTGGTGTATGATATAGTCATCTCCTCTTTAGGACAGCTGATTTTTAATTTGCACATAGAGAAATCAGGCTACTTCCAATTTGCCATGTTCCCTGAAAGTAGGTAACGGTAAAGTATATCTATAGTTATAAATATGCTCTAAATTTATATAACTATGAATCTGCTTTCCATTAGACTCCTTCCCAGCAGCTGAAAAATAAGTACCCTTATGGTACTAATAAGCATTTTGGTGTCATGAGAAAATATTAGAGAAATAATTTAAGGAGAGGAAAACTTGATTTTGAATTGTGGTTTCAGAGGTTTTTCTGCGTGATCACTTGGATCTGTTGCTTCTGGGACTGTGATAAGGCAGAACATCACACAGAAGAGCATGGAGGGGGAGAGGTGCTCTCCTATGGCTAGAGGAGATTGAGAGTGAGAGAGAGGAACTAAGAGAGGGAGGGAAGGGGACAGAGAGAGAGAGAGACAGAGAGAGAGAGAGAGAGAGAGAGAGAGAGAGAGAGAGAGAGAGAGAGGTCCCAATATCATTTTCAAAACCATGTCCCTGATGATCTACTTACTCCCACTAGACTCTATCTCCTAAAGTTTCCATCACCTCCCAATAGGGTCATCAGCTGTGGACCAACTCTTCAACATGGAACATGGTGACATAGAAAATCCAAACCACAACATTAATAAACAAAATCTGGTGTCAGTACCTATAAATTTCCAACACACTTAGCAGAATAACTGAATGGAAGCATGACTTCAATGAGAATAACTATTCAAGGTCCTAAATACCTACATACATCTAATTTTGAAGCAGTGTTTGAAGTGGTGTTTGCTTTGTTTTCTAGCCCAGGTCCGTAATCAATGGTGTTCTAATTAATCTATGTTATTATTGCACCACAGATACATTTTTCCCAGTGTTCTCCCCAAGAGACGTAGTCCCATGAGGAGTAGCAGGAAGAATAGGTTGGATACGAAGGGAGGAAGTACATACAGTTAATGCTATTCAGAGCCCAGGGAATTTGGTCCTTTCTGGGCTTTTCAAGTATGATGGTTGGATGGGGCTAGGCAGGGGCTGCTGCAGCCTTCCTCTGGAAGAGAACTCAGGATGTTCACAGATAAATTGTTGTGGATATGAGTGAAGACAACGAGGAAATAACTACTATCCTCTTCATCCAGAGACTCAGCAATATATCTGTTTTGAGGAAGTCCTCAAAAAAAAACACACACACACACACACACACACACACACACACAGAAATGTTGGAGAAGGGGGTGATTTGTTTACATGTCTTTCACTAAAATTCTTCAGAGTTATAGTGCTTTCCACAGATAAAGCAAATGTGGTTGAATTTGGAAACCAAGTAAGACAAATCAAAGGTCAAATAAATGCTTTGAGGGACAGGATAAACACATAAAGAAGGTGAATAGTAAAGACAGACATGAAGAGTAGAAACTTGAATACAATTCATTGGCTCCCACAGGATGAATGCCTTGGTACTGCTACCCTCCTAATTTATTCATTTTTAATTTATTTTTTAAATTAAGTTTATTGGTACAATTTAGATATACCTTATGATCATATTCATCATAGGGAATTTATACCCATACATGGTGTATTTTGATTCCTCTTTCTTCCCAATTATTTCTGCTCCTTTCAACCCATCTTCCCCTCCCTATTTACAAACTTTTGCTTCCATTTTATCCTGTTTTTAATCATTTCTTTTCCTTTTCCCTTTCATCTTTCCCTCTTCCCCCACTCTAGTTCTTTTTTTCTTCTGAACAATTTCTTCCCATTTCACGATATCTATTGAACACTTTGGTCCTTATTTACTCTTTCAGTTTCTCATACCAAGGAAACAATGGGATGTTTATACACCTGAGTCTGATTTATTTCACTTAAGAGTATGGTCTCAAGTTGTATCCATTTACCTAGAAATGCCTCAAATTTATCCTTCTTTATGGCCAATAGTATTCCATTATATATACACACAAAAAAATACATCTTTATCTATTTCTTGATTGATGGACATTTAGGTTGTTTACAAGATTTAGCTACTATAAATTGTGCTGCTATAAACATGAGTGAGTATATATCCCTGTGGTATGATGTTTTTGATGCTTCTAAGAAGATACGCAGAGGGGGAATATTTGGGTTTAATGGGACCTCTAATGCTAGTTTTTTGAGGTACCTCCACACGGATTTCCACAGTGGTTGCTGAAGTCTACACTCCCACCAACAGTGGAGAATGGTTCATTTCACTTCCTAATTTAAAGATATTTTCTCATAAAAATTCCACAATTTTTCCCTTCACTCTTAGCAGGAAAACATCTTTATGGAATCACATAATCAGTGTAGGTTTGGGTCTAGGAAAGAAGACAAACCACCTTCTTACCTGTTTAGGCTTTTGACCAAGGCTTACAGTCCAGAACAGCCTCAGTTCTACTTGCCTTTCTAGGCCTGTTAGCACCAGGGGTAGCGGCCAAATGGCCTCGGTGTACATTGTCCGGCCTTCTGTGTCTTAAAAGCCAGCCGGGCTAGTGTAGGCACACAGGTACAGAGCTGCTGGCTTCCCCTGCAGGAAGTGAGATGTGTGGGGAGAGTGAAGTGAAGCCTCAGTTCACTTATGCTTATGCTTAATACGTGACAAACAACTCTGAGATAGTTCAGGACAAGAGATTGTCTTTAAAAGTAGGATATTATTATAAAGAGTATAATAATAGTAATGCAGTCATTAGAGTTTTAATAAAATACAAACAAAGGAAATGAGAAGATGTATCTAGTAATCTAATGCTAACAAACTAAACAAAATAAACAAGTAAAAATAGATTTTTGCTTGTTCTTTAGAATTGACAGTGACTGGTTCACTTCAGATATGTAAACCTTTGAGCCGGTACGATGTCAGACACCTGCAATCCCAGTATTCTGAAAGCTGTGGCAAGATGATCACAGGTTTGAGTTCTGCCTGGGCAATTTAGTGACTTAGTGATACCTTGTCTCAAAATAAGAAGTAAAAGAGGGTTGTGGATATGGGCTTAGTGCCCAGGCCCTGGGTTTAATACTCAGTACCACAAAACAAAAATAAAAACAGCAAAATGTTAGGGTTTTGTGAAAGGTCTATGAAAGCTACCACATGAGATAAGGGAATGCTATGTACATCTAAAACTAAGTGGTCCCCATAATCCTTCAACTGGATTGGGTCTGCTTTATTATTTATTGGAACGAAATAACAGTTTGCCTGCATATATTGCATAAACATTTATGCTATTAGTTGGCAAGGAAAAAGTACTCTTCATTCTAGCGTATTCCAACAGAAGAAGGAGAGAGGGAGAGAAAGAGAGAGAGAGAGAGAGAGAGAGAGAGAGAGAGAGAGATTCTGTTTTGGGAAAGATTTAATGGACACATGAGTTATATCTGATCACTTCCCCTTGCAGGTATTTCTAAGTAATATGAAATTAGGGAAATACAGATTCACTTTGATAACATAAGAAACCATAAAACAGAGATTTTATAGCTAAAGGTGTATCCAGAAGGTAACAGAGGTATCTGGGTGTTTGTATTCTTAAAGGTCGAAACTGTCCTATGGGAATATTTTCAAATGATGATAAAGATAAAAGGTAGTAATAATAATGCATGTTTCCCATAAATTAAGAGGCTTTCCAACCCCCAAGTTTCCTTCCTCTGACACACACATATTTGTATGTGTGTGTCTGTGCATGTGCATGTGTGAATGCTTGTGTTTTCTCACCCATGAGGCAGATCCTCCAGTGTACATTACTGACAGGAAATGCAAGGTGTAAGAATCTGGGCGGAGTGGTAGTGGCGGTTAGGACATTAGACAGAACAAATCTTTCAGAAGCAGGAATCTCCTCGAGGAAAAAGGAGACTAGGGAATGCCCTACTACTTTGTTATTATTTGTGAAGACTTATCCTGAAACATCGAGGTGTTGGGATTCTCAATACCTCGAAAAAGAAGTGGGACATAGACAAAGCAAAACAATTCACGGCATAATCTTTTCTTCAGAAATTATATTCTCAGAGGTGAATGGTTTGGTTCACAATTAAATGTATCCTATAGATAAGATGATGAAGTAAATTGTGACAATGAACTGCTGTTTGTTGTCATAGAAATTTCCCTTCAGCATCAGATATGTCCTCCTATGAGTTATAGAGCTTGAAGGAAATTATCTATCAGGGTACTAGAGATAAATTTATCTAATATGTTTACAAATTTATTTATTCCCTGATTCACACAATAAACATTTATTAAATGCTAAATAAAGCAGTCATTGCATTGCTTTAAATATCCATGTAGGTGTGAATAATTCTAAACCATTTCCTATTTTAGATTTTTTAGACTCTGGTGCTGATGACTAATATATGAAGAAGTTAGATTCTGGGAAGAAAGTAGAAAATTTATGGTTAATCTTTTCCAATGCTATCTATGTTCCCATGGCCATATTAATTGCTTTCATTCATAAGACTTCATTTAATCCTCATTTAGTAGTAGTGACTATTATCCTCAGTTTAGAGATGAAGAAATAAGGTTTGTAAGAAATAAGGTTAGAGGGGTTGTATCCATTTGTTGGATCTACCTTAATGAAGTATCACAGATTGGGTTAAACAACACAAACTTTCTCTCAATTTCAGAGGCTAGATCTGAGATTAAGTTACTGGTGGAGTTGACTTTTTCCAAGGCCCCTTTCTTTGATTTGTTAGAAGCTGTCTTTTCTCTGTACTTTCACATAATCTCTTCTGTATATTTCTGTGTCCAAATTTTTCCTTTTTATTCAAAAGCCAGCATTACAGTTTAGATCTGAAATGTTCTCCAAAAGCCCATGAATTGAAGGCCTGATCTGTGACCTGTGGTAGTACTGAAAAGTGGTAGGACCTTTAAAAGGTAGGATCAGGTGGGGACATGTTAGGTGATTTGGGGCATGCCCTGGAAGGGGGTCTGGAGAGCCCATAACCCACTCTGTGTTTGATTTCCAGCCGGCATGAAGTGAATGATTTGGTCCATCCTTTGTTCTTCACCACGATGATCTCTGCCACCACTGGCTCAAAAGCAAGAGGTCCTACCAGCCATGATCTGAAACTTCTGAAATTGTGAGTTAAAACAAATCTTTCCACTTTTAAGTTAAACACCTCAGGCATTTTGTGATAATAACCTAAAGCTTTCACATTGGTACAATCATTTTTATTGAATTAGGGCCGATCTTAATGATCTTTTCTTAATTTAATCATCTAATGAAAGGCCCTGTCTCCAAAGAAGTCATATTCTGGGATTCTGAACAGTAACATTTCAATACATTCCATTTCAATCTTAATACATCAAGATTTGTACAAGGTTTTGGAGGTAGAGGGACATGCATAGGTTAGCCCATAATAGAGGCTCAAAATTCTCAAGACCATGTACACAGTAAGAAGATGAGTCAACTGGTAGAATTTTCTCCAGCAAATCTGAGAGCCTGAGATGATTTTATATAATATTATTGGCCCTATTTCCCTGGCCAGTGTCTTTATTGCTCAGCTAGTGTGTGTCAAGCAGTGCTGTAGGTGCTAAGCAAGACAGTAGTGATGATGATTCCAAGTTTCCTGCCTTCATGGACTCTGCTCTGCAGTGGAGGAGACATAGAGCAAACAATTAAGCAAACACACAACAAAGTAACTACAGAGCAATGATAACTATCATGTGGGAAATACATATGGCAATGTGACAAACCATAACCATGTAGGAATGGGGGAATGGAAGGACACCTTGGAAAACGGGGTCCTGAAAGTTTTTTCTAAGGTCATTTTGACACTGAGACCCACGACAGAGGAGGTGCCAGGTATGTGACAAATTTGGAAAAGACTATTCCTAAAGGGGGGAGAGAAAAATGCAAAGCCCTCGGGCAGGAAAGAGCTGCCCTAGTTGTTTGAGCAGATCTGTTTCTATGTAGGTCAATTTCTATGCTGCTCAGAATGGGTGTAATTAACAGGAAATTTTGGGAATCAGAGGAGAGCTGTGCACTGTAGTTTAAGAAACCACAAAACATGTATTAGCTATAGAATGTGAGAACCTCAGCTTCCTCAGAAGGGAAGCGTGGAAGTTGATAATACAGTGCATGGCAACCACTATGCCACAGTTCAGAGTCTGTGGGATGAACAAATGCATAGCAGAGCTTCTCAGATAGAAAAACACTGTGTGAATAACTCAGTGTCAGAGGAGACCCAGAGTTACTGTTCCAGCACGTATAGCCACTCATCTGTATGTATTTATATCTATCTGTATATATTTCCCCCAGCTTTTCTTTAAATTTAATCCCTGCTTAGCACCTCCTACTTTATCAAGTGATCAAACATACTTGCCACAACAACACATACAGGAAGTTAAGTAGGTCATTTCCCTTCCTTCATTAAACACTTAAAATCAAGTTAGTTATTTTTGTTTACAGAGAGGTTTGCATAGTGTTGCAGGCCCTGAGAAGTCAAGCATGAGCAGGCATGTCCTGAACAGTCTGCCCGTGAGAGGTGGCCGATCAGGATTTTATTTAGAGGAATATACACAGAGTAAGAGTGAGGAATACATAAACTGGAGTGACATCCATATCTCCGCGTTTTGTTGCTAAGACCTCGGAGGTACAGGGAAGCCTCTATCATCCAGTCATGATCTGGACACTTTGCTGTGATGGGAATGAACCACTTGTAAGGGCAAAAGGAGTAGATGTTTGGTCATCCTGTCTTTCTAACCCTCATGCTTCTGCCAAGGCTATCCTGTGAGACTGGAACACCTTTCCCCAGCCCTTATTATGTGACTGGCTCCTCATCGTTGCTTTCCTGGCTCCAATGATATTCACCAGAGAGGCATTTACTGAACACTTAGCTTACCTCTCCTCATCCCAAATAACCTTCTCTTGCTACCAATCATTTTGTTTCTCTTTCTGGCACTTACCATTCTAAATGTTCTCAATTAGTGACTTCCTTATGTTTCTACTGCCTGACTAAACAGATACCATGAGTACTGGGACAGTACCTTGTTCTACACTGGAATCTTGTGTCTTGAAGAACACATATAATTTTTCCATTCCTCAGTATCAATATAAAAATACTAGAAGCAGTAATCCCACCCTATAGGATTACTGGAAATATGTAATGATGTAATGTTTTTAAAATATACAGCACAGACAGAAACAAAAGGTGTTAATTATTTTTAACTTTGTAATTAAAAGAGCAAGCCGCTCAATTTACTAATCAAAGTAGTTCAATGAAAGTATAGACAGCTACAAGCCATTCTGAAAGTACTAAGATCGAGTGTGTCTTACCCTATAGAAAATATAGATCAGAATTTCACTAAGGGTCCTTTTTGATTTTATACATTCCTGTAGGACACAATGAATCCAGCACCTGAGGAGGACAATGACTATTTTCTTAGCAGACTCATTTTCCCAAATTTTCAGAAGAAAGTTTTTGGGATAGATTAACACATAATTACTCAATATCATGGCAAGAGGGCTTGAAGCACCAAGAGGCCAGTGTCAGCAGCATGGGTCACCTTTGGTGTCACGTTGCTATGACATACCTCAGCTGTAACTTAAGGGAGGATTAAGACTCTCAGTGCATCTTGAGTTGCTTCATGCTGAGTTCAGCACCCTGCCTGGGGAGCAGCAGCCCTGGGAAGGATGTGTACCGGATGTGTGCAGGTGTTCTTCACACTCTCTTCTTATGACGTGTTTGCTGAGTGATGACAAGTCATCACTTTTCCATGACTGGCAACCTACTCTCTTCCAAAACCTCTGAGTCATGAAAAGCTTGAGGCCATTTTCCCAGCATGAACAGTCACCAGGGAAAGACAGAATGCCATGCACAGCCTTTCCCTATCTTCTCTTCCCTCAACAATTACAAGGAGAAAGCCCAGGAGCCAAGGCTGTAAGAATAAACACAGATGAGGAGGTAGATACTCCTCAGGGACAGCATATGCCAGGAGAATGATCCCTGGACAGTAGTTCTAGAATTTATTTCCTGCTGCACCTCTGCCCAAAGATTTGCCTCTGATAACTCCTCTCTTCTCAGAGGTCAGTAACTTCTTCCAGAGAGCTGTGGGCTCCCTCTCTTCCAGAACCTTCCAGACAACCCCTTCCTTACTTATTCTCTTTCATGCTTCCCCTAGGAATCCTGTGAAGAATGATAAATTGTGCTTTATTTTATCTAGAGCACTTGATGAAGAACAGAAAACCATGTTGATCTTTCCACCTGCCTCTGAAGGTAAAAGATATGTGAGACAAAATTATCTGAGTCCCATATTTAATGTCTGTCACTTCCATCCTTCTGCTCATGAGTGACTTTGAACAAAGGCGCTCTTGGCCTTTCATCTCACCTCTGGTCTTTTGAAAGCAAAGTTTGTATTTCACTCCCTTTTCTTAAACGCTTTACTCATTATGACTGTCCACTTAACACCATAATTTGCTAACAGGGCTGCTCATAAGTAAACCCTCCCTTTCCTCTGTAGTCTTTTGTTCTCTGACCAGAGACTGAGTTTTTGGTTTCTAACTCCTGCGAGTGCTGTTCCTGAGTGACCATTCTCAAGGGGAGAGTCTTTGAGCTATCAGTGCCCAGACAAACTTCTTGGGAGCCTTTGGAGTGGCCTCTACAAGCTTCTTGAGTAACTAAATCCCAGCCCATATTAAATGCCACTTTCTTTGATGCTCAATCTTGGCTGCACAGTAGATTCACTTGGAGAACTGCACTTCCATTTCCCAGCCTGCACTCACACTCTTTACAGCAGATTGCCAAGCACGGACCTCAACCTGAGCATAAATAAATACAGCCCAGCTCCTTGGCTGCGCCCAGTTTGGTGAAGCAGTGTCTCAGTGATCTTTTTCTTACCACCTCTGAATAACTTTTATTCATTCTTTGTAGATGTCAGCCTAGGTGGATCTTTCTAAGAAACATTTCTAGAATCAGGTGCTTCTGTTGAACGCTCACACACATCCTTGGGCAGTGATATCTGTTGTCCCACTGGGCACTGAGCCTCTTCAGTGTGAGGACTGTGTGATACTCTCAGAGCCTATGCAGGACCTGTCACATGGTAGGTGTACAGCAGTCAGTGTCTCCTGTGTGTCAGACGGATGCCAGAGCACCAAATGATTCCTCTCCTCATGGAGTTTTCAGTGCTCCTCTCCCACAAATTGCTCATTCTCCATCCTTTAGAAAGATAGAACATGACATCACTCCTCTAACTTATTCCTCTGTTTGAGATATGGTAAAGACACCCAAGAGATAAAACATAGGCCTGTATGGCTCTGAGCTTTGCAGAGAAATCTTCTATCAAAGGAATTCTCAGAAAAATACTTCCACCGCTACCAACACTGTTCTCATAAAGATAGGACTCCAGACTGTAAATGAAAAAAAAAAAAGTGAAGAGACTAAGAAGTACGGTAAGTGCCTAAAGGACAATTTTCAAAACAGCTTCTGGCTTCACTTATTTCTATGTCAACTGTCATTATGAATATAGGCTTCATGTGGAAGCTTCTAGATGCAACCTATCAATAGCTGACTTAAGCAGTCACGGATAGCAATGTCTATAAAAATGAAAGGGCCACCATATCATAAAGTCACCAAGCAAATGAGTATAATAGGAATATGTATAAATATTTCTTTTTTGGCATTATAGGATCATATGGTGGACCTGGATTCCATTTCTAGCTTTGCTACATGCTGTGTGAAAGTGGGCAGATTACTTACCTTCTCTGAACCTGTCTTCCAATGTATCAAAAGGTGGAAAATGAGCTTATCTCAGTGGACTACTGTGAGGAATAAAGGAGATTTTTTGATACTCAGATGCTTAACACAGTACCTGCCCTATAGTAATTATGTGAATATTTGCTTTTGTTATGATACATTTTGGTCAACAGTGAGAAGCCCAGGGAAGAATTGCTTCTGACAGCAAGTGGACTAGAACAAGTAGGAACTCACTGGAGAATTGTGCTCCAAATCTTGGTGCTGGATGTCCATACTGTGGGATAGTAATTACCACAAATCACACATGCTTCATTTCCATTCATCATTAGAATTCACTCCAGGTTATCATTTGCTCCTTTTAAAGGAGTTTCAATAAATACCTGCCATAGTTTTATTTCTTTCTTTCTGTAGTGGGAATTGAACTCAGGACTTTGTGCTTGTCAGGCAGGTGCTTGTGCCACTGAGCTATATCCCCTGCTGCCATGATTTTCATTTCTCCCACACTTCATTGCTTTTCCTTTTCTTCCTTCCTTATATATGAATAAGTACAAACATGAAAACTCTGGAAAACTCTCCCAAACTTAAATGAAAATCCAGAGATTTTCTTCTTCAATTCCTTATTAATATATCATTGTCCTGGAACTACTATCATGATTGTGCTCCTTTCTGATTAATAATTATAGAACTCTTCTAAAAATAATTAGAAATAGATAAGTAAGGAACTATTGTGGAACAAGTAAAACTCTTTTTTTGGCACAGTAGTGATATTGAAGTCTGTTTGCTACAATTTTTTAAAGTAACTTCAGATTCACAGATAAATAATAAATTTATATTACTGAAAATGATGCTTTGCAACTATTTAAGTTAAAGTGTTCACTGAAGTGCTGTTTGCAAGAAAGTTGAATAGGGTGTGTATGGGGAGAAAGGAGGCAATGTGCCTTTTGATGGGGGAAGAGCAATGTGTGTGTGTGCCCAGGGGTGAACGTTGCTAAGTTTTTACATCAGGAAGTTCATGTGAAAATATACCTTGAGGAAAACTGATGTGTCAGGAATTTCACAAGGCCTAACTCTATGAGTGGTAACATTAATTCAGGTTCAATGAATTCATAATTCTTCCAAGAGATCTAAAAACTGGTTATCTAACATGTTACCTTTCTTGAACTTCTCAATGGTGTGTTAGTGAGAAATTTGTATTGCAATTTATTTGCCTTTTCCATACAATATTTTTCCAAACATTTCCCGTGTGTAAATAGTTCTACACATATGCTGACCTAGCTGGTATTCAAGTTGACAATCCCTTTAGAGAATTTCGCTGCCTGAAATATAATACACAGTCCACAGTTCAGGTGCCCAGGAGATGAAGTGAAAGGGAAAAAGGCCATGTAGTCAGTAATGTCTGTACTGAGCCCGCCCCATGCGAAAGTGTCTGCAGACACAGAATCAACTGCAAGGGAGAATGTCTGCCCTGGAACCCGACAGCTCTGTCACTCTGGAAGGTTCATCTTTAGCAAGGGAGAGGCCGCAGTTGCCTGGAAGCTTGACTACTCTGCTATGGAAATGGGAAGCACTGGTCCAGCTTCAGAATAGGTTTACTACCACACAGATCTTCAGGCTTCTTACTTTTTCACAGCTTTGTTTTCAAGATCAGTTCTGTTCTTATATCCGTGTTTATTATAAATGTATTGCTCATGGCAAGGCATCAAAGACAGAGTTTCCATTTCCTCGGACCCTTGGATTTCCATGCTGCAGTAGAGAAATATAAACCTGTAGGAAACCAGCCTACTGGGAATGCCTAACCAGAGAGGGCAAACAGATACCAAAGGCAAGACACAGAGATAATTTTGAGAGAGGGTCCCAGGGGCCTTTTCCTTTACAGGAGAAAAACCCCTGAGCATTTGGCTCATCTCGTTTTTATTCACTTAGACACAGGAGCAAGTGATTAGAGTAGCACAGGGTTTATCCACTTCCTATTCTCAACAGCATACGATCAGGTAAACAACCGGATCTCAGCTGTGTTGACTCTTGCCTGGAACCCGCAATGTGCTAGCATGCGGCTCATTTGTCAAAGGAGCACAGCTTGCTGTTTGTCTACTCTGTGCTCACAGAGGAGGTCAATTAGGCCTCAATCCTCATTATCTGGTCTCCTACATAGGCCCATTATCACTAATGTTATCACGCTGGAACATTCTGAGTGTACTTTCACATTAGGTAATGAAGTCATACATGACATTTTAAAAATCTGTTTTGAGCATGCCATCTGTTTTGGTTCAGGCATAAAATGTCCCCTGAAAATCTCAACTGTTCAGAGGTGGGCACTGCAGGAGGTGATTGGGTCATGAAGGTCCTACACTTATCAATGGATTAAGCCCTTCATGAGTTCATAGTTGAATGTGTTGTTGGGAGGTGAGACCCAGTAGTAGGAGGTGGGTCAGAGGAGGGAGCACTTTCAGAGTGTACAGCTCTGTTTCTCCAGCTCTTCCTGCTCTCTTTGGTTCCTGGTTGAGCTTCCCTCCACCAGGTCCTTCCACCATACCATTTCTGTTTTGGAGCCAGGTGAACACAGACTGATCTCTCTGAAGCCATAAGCCCAGATAAACCTTATGTCCTTTAAGTTTTGTATGTCAGGTACTTTGTCCTTGCAATGATGAAGATGGCTGATACATCATCTACATTAATCCTGAGTGCTGTAGGCAAGTTGTACCCTCTTTCACTAAATTTCTTAGGCTTTTTCTAAAAAATTCAATTTTCATGACATGTTGCACTAGCTTACCCTACAATGCAATGCAGAAAAGAGGTAATGAGAATGAAAACAGTTTTGGAATCTCACATTAAGTATGATATTTGCATTAGGTTTCTTTCCTTACCAATATCCTTAATAAACATAAGGAAGTACCATTTTATTCCTAATTTTCCAAGATCTTTTTAATTGATGAACATGTGTTGGATTTTATCAAAGTCTCTTTCATTTTTTATTAGTATATACTGATTATAGTACATAGTGATTACATTTATCCTGGGGAGTTAGTACATGTATATAATACATCCTAATTCTTTTTACATTTTAATTCTTTTAAACCTCATAAACTTAATGGAGTTTATAGTATGGGTACCATTTAGTTTGACTCCATTACTTTGACCTTATGATTTATCTCTTTGGTCACATGGCCTTCTATCATGTCTGATAGGAAAGTTAGTCATAATCAGCTTTGTTTTAGTAGAGAGCATAGAAAATGCAGTCCTTGTCATGGTAAATTTGAAGATCCATATGCTTTGCACTATAATTATATGTTTCTGGATTTATTATGGGTGCTACTATAAACAAAGCATAGTGCTCAGCTGGCATATTGGTGCATCACTAGCTTCAGTTTGGAAGTCAATACTGGATTCCCTGTTGGAACTTTGCTGACATGTTATGAGCTTCATGTGCAGTCAGCTACCCCATCATTTTATTAAGGTCTCTAAATTTCTTTGCATGCAAGTACAATTGATTTGATATATACTAAGCACAATTTTGCTTAACACCTAATTGAGGGGCTTGGAAGAAAGAGAACTATCTGAGGTAGGTGAGAACATGCCTCTCTCTGTGTTGACAGATTGAATTTTGCTCCTGCTGATTTTAGGTATTGAAGTTCTGACCCTTGGAATAACTCAGAATGTGACTGCTTTAGAAAACAGGGTTTTTCAAGATGCAGTTAGGTTAAACTGGGTCACATGGGATGGCCCTGATATAATGCAACTTGTATCTTTTTAAGAAGAGAAAGAGACACCAGAGATGTATGTACAAAAAAAAGGCCATGTGAGGCCACAGAGGAAGACAGAATCTGTAAGTCAAGGAGAAAGGCTTCAGCAGAAACTAAATGCAGCAGCACCTGGTCTTACACTTCCAAACTCCAAAACTTTGAGAAGACAAAGTTTGTCATTTAAGGCACTCAGCCTATGGTTCTCTAATTTGCAGTCCTGACAGACTAATACACTTAAAACAAAACAATGAGGAAGTTAAAACATGTTGCTGAAGGGGAAGGAGAAGGTGAAGTGTCATTTTTAAACAGTCTCTTGCTTAGGTTTTCTAGTTCATTTTCTTTGAACTTATTGTGACCCTTAAATATCCAACAATTATATTGTTTTCTCTTTAAATTTTCCCTTGAGTAGGTTTCTACTTGTTTAGGCTTTATTTTCTGTGTGAGTTCATTCAGATTATATTTTCCTCTTCACAATTTTCTGGGGCCTATAGAACTGAATAAGAGAACAAGGTCCACATCAAATCAGTTTGCTTCTCATGCCTGATACATAGCAATACTATGACCTCAGGAACTTCCGAGTCCTTTCCCCCAGCCCCTGTCACTGCTAGACCTTCCGCAGGCATTTCTTAGCTCCACATTCTTTGCTGGACCTAAGTATGGCGGTGTGGGGTTAGAATGAAAGCTTTAATTTGTTTTCATCCCCCCTCCACACAGTCCCTTCTTTTCCTCCCTAGTACTTTGTGAAGACTCAGCCTCCACATCAACAGTGCTGTGAAAACCTCATTTATAAGCATGCATGATTTTCTGTGAAAATTATAGATGGAGAAAGTTATTTTATGCAACAAGGCATGTGGATCCAACTATATATTCTGGGTGCTGTGGAAGATGGTGGCTTGATAAAAATGTTAAGTATAAGTTACAGACTGAGATTTTACTTAGAGAAAAAGAATCATCTGTGATCCTCAGTTAAAACCATCTGTCAAAGCATCAGACCTTACCCGTGAAGGAAGAAAATCCTCAAATAAACCTCTGCAGGAGGGAACGACCTCAGGAACCCTTCTACTTTAGGAAGCCATCTGACACACTCCTACTTTGAGCTTTCATGACTTCAAGTTTTTAGAAACTGCCTAGAATTGTCACCTCAGCTCTAGGAGTCTCCATCCAAAGATCAAACTAGAGGTCTTTTCAGCCCTTCTTCTTTATCATTAACTATATGTATTTTGGATTGTGTTTATTGAATTAATGGGTAACAATGAAACAAAAAGAGAAGTCTTTTTAAAATTGTTGCTCTTTCCCCTATAATTCTTGGTCCATTATTATGCTTTATCTTACTTGGATATTTGTCAACTACAAAGTCAATAACAAGAATCTTAATGTGGGCATCTTCACTATAACTCAACATGGGTCTTGAAATTCCTAAGGTTGAGTTTTGTAATCTGTAAACAGGGATGATAAGACTTTGACACCGTGGGGATTCAGCGATAGCACAGTCAGGCTCCTAGGGAAGGGTCTGGCATTTGATCAGTGTTCAGGAGTGTTAGCCATGACCCTGATTACAACTAGCCTCCCACCCCAAGTGCTGCCAGATACACACACACACACACACACACACACACGTGCTCACACACACACAAAACGCACTTTATGTTGATTCTTCTCGAGGTTTAATACTACTGCCTTAGTTTACCCACATTCAAAATTCTGGAATTTTACAAGAATCCACTCATGAGTTCATATGTTTAGTCACTGCATTTTAGACTCAAAGTAGACTCTTTAAATGGTATTCTTGTTCTCTCGGGACTTTGATGCATGCAATTAAAATTCATAGCAAAATCATTCTCTTGGTCCCAACAGTCTTACTTTCTGTTTTTCCATGAATTGTATGGCCACTTAGGAAAATCTATTTCCTATGCTTACATCCACTTGACTTTAGTATTTTTCTCAGTGTTCCCACAATATCTGCTTCAGGTAAACAGTCTGCCATGTTAGATACTATTTAACACTTAGTTATGGTTTGTGTCTGGATGTCCTCCCAAAGCCTCATGCAGTCATGAGGCAGGCTTCTAGGATTTGTGATTGATCCACGATTCAATGCTAGAATTATGGGTGTGAGTGTTACACCCGCTCTGGGGCAGGTAGGTAAGGGAGGGAAGGAGGCTGCTTGCTGCCACTCCTCCCTTTTTGCTCTTGTTGCTTTTGCTGTGTTCCGCCGCCATGAACTGTTGCCCTCTGCCATGTGCCACCTGCCCTAGAGCCAGCTGAGTATGGACTGAAACCTCCATGAACTGTAAGCTAAATAAACCTTTCCTTCCTTAATTTTGGGTGTCAAGTATTTTGTCCCAGCAATGAGAGAAAAGTAGCCAAAAGACACATTATCTGTGTTGAAAACAAAGACAGAGGAATCATTCCTAGAATGAATTTCAAATATTGATAAAATCATTTCACTCCCAGGCCTTGAACATCACATCATCAGCTTTCTCTGCTTTAGTGATCTTAAATGCTGCTTTTACTACTCTGACCCCAGTATATATTTTTAAAAAGAATGAAACTTCCTTCAGCAAAAGCCATATTATCTTCCTACTCCAGCTTTTCACCACACTCTTGGCTTTTGGGATTAACAAATCTTTGAGCACATGGTCCACTGTTATTGAGCACAGATTGACAATAGACCTTTCTGGGACAATGGAAATACAGATATGGATATAGATATAGATATAGATAGATAGATATAGATAGATATATAGATCCCATCATATATATGTAGGCATATATTTATATGTATATATTTTTGAAAATGGTACCATTAGCTACCTGCAGCAACTGAAACCAAAAAGAATGTGTGTGTGTGTGTGTGTGTGTATTATATGATAGCTAAGATAATTGTTCTTCTAATCTCTGTTAGTTCATTGAAAGGAACAGTTAGTGTTTATATTGTTTGATCAGTCTTGCATCTGATGATCTGAGTGACTACTTTGAAGATAACAATATGCAACATAATAGCCATTGTTAGCTTCCTATTATCTTGTTTTGAAATTCTGTATAATTTTTATTATTTTTCTTTATCTTTAAAATTAAAAAAAAATCCTGTTCATTTAAATCTGACTAACCACATGAGGCAACTGGCTACCTTATGAGGCAGCGTAGTTCTGATAGATGTGAGGTTAATGTGAAAAACCGCTAGAGACTGACACAGGGCTTTCATGGGAAACATGACACAGGTGCCTTCACTCAGACTTATCATCTTATTATTTCACTCCTTGGAGATGAGAGCTAAGAGTAAAAATCAGCCTTAATTCCTCATTAGGCTAATTGATAGATGTTACTCATTACATTTTGCGAGAGACCTAGATGCATATGTTAGCTAAGATACTCCCAGCATCCCTGAAAGACAAGTATTATCCACATTTATAGATGAGACTCAGAAGAATAAAGTAACTTGCTTAACACCGCACAGTGAATCAGTCACAAACTCGAGATTCAACCCTGATCTTCTTTAAGAAATCCCATTTTCTCTCTTCCTCAGCTCCCCAGGCAGTGACATACATCCATATTCCAGCTTATTGCTTACTGTGCATCCAAAACACTGCCTGCCATCTAACGCCTCTGGTTCCTTGGTGTGAAATCGGGTTTTTTCCTGTCATCCCTTCCACAGCCTTTTCTCTGCTCCACATCTTCTTCCTTAAATATGTCCTTATATTTTTCCCTTAAAAGGCTACCTTCTACTTAGCCTCTCTGGTTTTCCTCCCCCACATCATATCCAGCTGGCATTGTATGTGTTAAACTATTCTGGGTGAGATTGTGCTTCCTTACCATGCTTCCTATATGACTAACCAATGCACAGCTGATTTTTTCAATTCAGCTCTACAGATTCCTGTCTTATTTTCCTGTGTCCATTTTTACACTTCAATACTGACAACTCCGGGTTGCACAGCTTCTTCCTGAAACTCACTTGTATCCTGTTAAGGATATAGAAGACTCTTTCATAGAGCCAAATCTTCTTTTTCTTTTCTTTTCTTTTTTTTTTTTTTGCTGTCAATTTGTAGAAGGCTTATTCAAAAATCCAATGGATATATCCCTTCAGTTCACCCTCACAAGTGTTAGATCTGTGATGTTTCTGCATGTTGCTAGTGAAGAAACAGAGGCTCAGGGTGATTATTCAATGTGAAGCAAACATATGAGGAATTCAAAGGGGGCTCCAAAACTAGCTGCTGGCTGGATGTGCAGCCTAAGGAATCACCCCTTCCCATTAAAGTCAAAGGCATGCACTGTATTTCTAAGCAGTTCTTGGAATGAAAATAGGCAGTACTAGAAATACTCTGTGTACTTGCTCAGACCACACATCCAAACCACATTTCACAATCACTTGGTATTGGAAATTTCTGCAGATCAAAGATGCCCATCTCCTTACACAGAGAATACGTGAGGGGAGTGAGTTAGGGGTAATGGAAGCCGTAGGGCTCTTCCCTAAGCATGCCTGGATTTCTGAAAATACACTGGCAGCAGCATAAAAGCAGAGTCTCTATGCATGGGTCAGTCTAAGGTTCTAATAACTTAAGAAGTAAATAATGGCTGGTAAATGTGTTTGGCAAATGGAATTGCAAAAGACTTCATTCAAGCCAGTTCACTTATCTTGTGGGATGGCCAAGAGCTCTCTGCGAGCAGTTATTTTCAGACAGCTCATCCACTGTACAGCCTGAATTACCTTCCTGAGTCATCATCATTTGGAATATAGGACGTCAACAACATTATCTTCCCATTTCTTCATTGTCTGCATGAAGCAAACTTCCATTCTACTACATCTTTTAAATGGAACTTCCTTTGCAGTGTTCACTGCATCTTTCTACCACTATCTTGTATAGCCACCAGCATCTAGCCCAGCATAGGAAACAGGTTCATTTTAAAAAGCAACATGAACTATGTTATATAAATGTAGGCCCAAGAATTTTTCTCCACATAACTCATCACCATTCATGAAGAAAACATAGAGAGACAAGGATGGGCACTGTTATGTGCAGCAATAATTCTCAGGTCAACCAGCCTGAGGGAAAATGGAAAGAGATCAAGTGGGTCAGTGATGGGAGCAGCATGTGAAGGCTTTAAAAAATAATATTAATAAAATGTAGATAAAGACTAATAGATCACATATTACTTTTCTGACACTGTCATAATCTATTACCACAAAAATAAGTTGCTTAGAAAAATATAAGCTTACTTTTTCATAGTTTGGTACACAAGAGGTACAAGATCAAGAAGTGTGCTAAATTCAATCTTTCTAGGGTTTCAAAGGTGAATCCATCCTATTCCTCTGTCGTGGCTTCTGGTGACCCCCAGGGATTCTTATGATTCCTTGGCTCATTCATAATGACAGTGTTCGGATGACTTTCTTTCCTGTATGACCATATATTGATATAACTTTCTTCTAAAGACATCAGTCAATGGATATAGGATTCACTCTACTACAGTATCAGTTCATTATAACCAATTACATTTGTGGACACCTTTTTTTCCAAATAAATCTGAGGTTCAAAGTAGAATGAAGTTTGAGACCATAGCTATGCCATCAGTATAATCACTTTATGAAGTATCAGTGTTTATTTATGTCAAGGCTCTGTAAAGAGTCCATGGCATGATAGAAAATAGTTGGATTGGGAATCTGGAGATATGCTTATGCCACAACTTACTCTGACCCTGGACTTGACTTAATCCTTCAGACACAAATGAGCAGGTTGAAGGAGTTCAGGATTCCTTATCATGGCATTGCTGAATGTGCTTCAAAACTCCCATCATTTTTCTGAAATTATATGTACCTTGTCATGGTGGGCATACTTAGGTTTACTTCAAGATAGAATTTGGCTGTCTTCCTTAATTTCTTTTTGTTCAAAAGTGCAGGAAAAAATTGCATCAGATCATCTATAAAGCCCATTAAAACAGTTTTGTTTTAGATATAAATTTGATCTGTGTTGTGTTCTTCCAATTTTATAATGTGTTCAGAGTTTCTGGACAGTGTGTTTAAAGTCAAACCTTTGTTAAAAGTCTTTGCCTCATTCTACACAAGCCACAGGTAGATTAGTTTTTTGTGTTGCTCGTGTTTTTTGAAACAGAAAATGTAAATGAAACTGAGGACACGGAGAAAACCAGATAATGTAAGTGTAAGGAGAAGAAAGAAACACAGTTGAACAAGTTCACCACTAGATTTGCACCACTAGAGTTTGGTGTCAGAGTGTGGAACAGATCTGGGAACAGGAATGAGGTAAGGGAGAGGAGGAAATGCTGATGGTTAAGTTGTAGGGTTGGCAACTTTATAGCAGGAATATACCACTATTTCTCTTATCTGGAATGTCACTTTCCCAATTCTTTAATATCAACCTAGAAAGAAATAAATTTTTAGTTATAATTACAGTTCCATTCAGTGACCACCATGATCAGATTGCATAGCCTGTACTGTATTTTTCAGAAGAACATAAAACCCTTATCTTTCATAGCAACTTAAGTGGATACTCACCTGTTAACACTACAAGCTTCTTGGAAACCATGGGTAGTTAAGTTGGTCCTCTTGTTTTTACCTATGCATGATTTTTTTAATTTCTTCACCTCTTTGGAGCTTCTCTACAAAGGGATGAGGGAGCAGAGGGAAAGAGTCACTAACTTTTGTCATATATACTCATATGTACTACTCAGTACTCCATTCAGGTAATTATAGAAAGCTCAAGGAAAAAGCTTCAGAAGTGAGTATACTTTCTGCATAGTCATGGTAGATAAAAGAGTAAACTCAGATAGCATGGAGACTCACTGAATAGTGAGCTCATACTTATTCTTTAAATTTCAGTGACAAGCATGAAAAGCACTGGGCAGGTTTTGGAATGACATTCTCAGTTATATTTGTCAGGAAATTAACATCAGGCAGACAGGTGCAGTCTTTTAAGTTTGGGATACATGGTAATGTGGATGATGGGGAAAACAGAAGAAAAACCAAAATCCTAATGAGCTGCTGATCACCCTGAAGATACATAGGAGTGGAAACTCTAGAGGTGAACATGGCCATTGTGAGCCTTACGCCTTCTTTTAAATAGCGAAAACCTTTATATCAATAACAGTGTGAGTTTATACATTTTAGATTTACTATTACAGCTTCCTTATGATGAATTTGTTATTTTCTAGATAGTTAAAAAGTAGCCAAATAACTGATCTGATTTATTTTAGAAAAGTGCCTAAATTAGAAAAAAGAAATGTATATGCAGATGTGTTTTGCTAATAGGGGAATGAAGAACATTTTACCTGGACGGGAACTTTCTATGAGGTAAGTTTAAACAAGCAAATTGAAAACTGTGGAAATATTTTCAAGTTCACAGATTTTGGTAGATTTTAATTTTTGTACTATTACGTTCAAGTGAGGAAGGCTCAGTTAAGTCAGTCATAAGTAAGTCCTATCCTCTGTTACAGTTTTTCATCTGTCTTTTTCTCCCTGTCTCTGAAAACTGCATCTTAGGCACCATTACAATGCAGCAGAATTCAGGCTAAAGACTTAGGTTTTACATAGCTAATTTCAAAGATCATTGCTAATTCAGTAATGCAGGGGTGATCAGCATCTACAGTTGAAGTTCAAATGCAAAGAATTTGCTACCATAAAAGACATATTGGCATTTATCCCTTCACACACTTACACATCATTCTTACCACTTTCTGAAGCAGTTCTGGAAGACTCTTTTTGTGCCTTTATGAGGCACTAAAAATACAGCAAATGCTGCTGTTCCTGAGTGCTAGCCAACGAAAGGACAGGCCCATAAAAATATTAAAATGTGTCTTCATCCACCTTATCATGGGATCTGATACACAGGACTTCTGGCTCCTCCTCAAAGTCTAAATGATCACGAAAGGTAAACATTTTAAATCTATTCAGGACATTGAGGCCACCATGACAGTGCAACTAAAGACACACATGGAAGAGGACTTCCAGAACCCCTCCAAGAACTGAGAAGAGTGATGGAATAAGTGCGTCTGAAACCAGGGAGAACATTTTAGGGGGGATGATAGTAATTTCAATGTCTTTTATTGTAGTAATTTTCTCAAACTTAAACATTTGCCATATTTTATCATACCTCATATCTCTGACAGTAATAAGCTCTGATTTTCCTTCTTATACCCTTACTTCCCAGGCTCTAAAAGCAAAACATACAACCATATTAGCAGAAAGCATGGCGAGGTTTGTCCAACCAAATTGAATGTGTGAGCGGAAGTGATATTCAAGTACTAAAATATAAAAGTTGTTACAATACCTCAAGGGAGGAGCAGTGGCCAAAGTAAATGTCAACAAAGTTCATAGCAAAGTATATTTCCTAAAGCAGAAAATTTCCTGAAAAGCACTAGAAAGATCCATTGGCATATCATTTTGAGGAAAGAGGCCAAAACATAAAGGAGGCCTATCTTTCTGCCACAGAAAATCAGCAATACAGACATCTTTCGAAACCGGTTTTTTGTGTGATAAAAAAGAAAAACAGAAGCTGATTAAATAATTATTTACTTATTCTAAATTACTGTGTTAGGTACTTTAAAAAGAATCAACTTAAAAATAAATGTTTTCTCTTATGTATATCTACAGTATATACCCTATCTTTATTACTAATATATATGTTGATGACCTGGCATCTTCTCCTTGTAGCTAAGAAATTTTGAAAAATAAATTGGTCTAATAATTTGTTAACTGAAAACTTGTTGATTAGTAATTTGTGGTCGCTTTTTATTGAAACTTCCATGGATTATTCTCTTTGAAATATTATAACCCTATGAATGGACTTGCTTATTGACTATCACTATCCAGTTTATCTCAAGATAAACTGGCATAAAGTCAGTAATTGCTTAAATAATTATAGCACTGAGGGGCACAAAGTCATCATAAAATATTTTTGGTACTTTTAAGTATATAAAGCAGAGTTCATCTAGAGACTCAGATAATTTGTTACAATTCTGAGACACACTAACCTTGAAATAGCAAGTCAGAATGGTTAGAAACACTTTACATGGCCATTTCTCAATACTGACCCTATTGAAATTTTGAATTTGAAAAATTTTTGTTGTGAGGGACTGACTTATTTATTCATTGTAGGATGGGTTAGCAGTCTTTGTACTCTACCGTAGTAACAGGCTATAGACTCTACTCCCTGTACATTTAGGAAACTGGCAATTTTCCCATCAGAAACAAAATTATTTCAGTTGAGAGCAAGTCTTGTTAATCACAGTAGGAATGCAAAATAATTCATCTTGAATTCTCATTTCTATTTTTCGTCTAAAGCTACTTGCTATGTATTCTAAAACTCTTATCTTTTCCTTTTATCTCCGAAAATGGAGCAATCTTTGGAAATAGTTTTTATTGTCTTTCTTTTTACAGTATTGAGGAATAAATCCTACAGATCTTCACCTCCCCATCGCATGCAGTACTCACTCCAAGCTGCTCAGCTCTGATTGCTTTCTACTTAAGGGGAGAAAAAGAGGCTTCCTAGTGGGACCAATGCTACATCCAGCAGGATTGTCATATTCTGCAGCTTTCCAGCTGGAAAACTCCAAGGCATTTCCAAGACTAGTTTTGGGGTACTGGTGATGAGCTACAAAGAGCTTTAAGATTCCCACTGGTAGGCCACCTGAACTCAAGCTTGATAGTAGAACTCACTGTTAACAGACTAAACTGGAAATGTTTTTATTGTTTTTACACACTAATTCAGGTAGAACCCTAGTTCTGAACATCTATTACATTAAACAAGTCAGCTCTTATCAAATATCTCTCAAAAAATTTTTAAAGTGTGTTTTTTTTCTATATAGCCTTTTTGTCCTCCCCCAGCTCACGGAAGCTTGGTTTTCTCCAGATCTACTATATACTGTCTTGCTTCCTGTCTTCTGCCCAGGCGCTGGAAGCACTGGGTTTCTTCAGCAGGCTGCCTTGTCCTCTGATTTCCTGTGTGTGTAAGCAGTGGGACCGGCGGAAAGAGGCATTAGAAAGAGACGGAGGGAAGGGAAAAGTAAGGGCAAAGTTTGCTTTCATGAGGCTCCCTTCCTGCCCCGTCATTGTGCACTGCTTACCTCTTGCTCCCAAAGCATAGGACCTGTCAGGCAGCCCACGCTGCAAAGGGAAATCTCATATTCAGTGAATCACACCCTCCTCTTGCTATTTCAAACTCTGGGCAACAGATGTTCTTTCCTGTAGTTAGCTTCTGGATACCTCACTATCCTCTGCTGGTTTCTTAAAATGTACCCACATCTCTGTGAATAATCTTCCTATGAAATTCTCTACTTTGCCCATTTCCGGGTGTGACTTCTTTCCCAGAAGAACCATTTGTGTTACACTTTTGAACACGATTCGCACATCTCCAACTTGTTTACGTATGAGTTGTTTTTGTACTTATTAGTTATTATAGTCCATAAACTGTAAAAGATCTGCAGTGGCTTGTGATAACATTAAATTACTTGCCCTGTTGATATCTGTTAACCCACTCTAGCTCAGTTGGATCCCATGCTTTTATGGGAATCTCACGTGCACTGGGATGCTGCTGCCTACTCAGATTTCCATTCCCTATGTCTCAGGCTATGATTGTGATGCTATTGTTTCAATATATTTTAGAAATGCCCACATATTGAGCAGCTGGTAGTGTTGCACAGCTTCCTATAGGGTTCTCTGTCAAGGTTGACTTAGTTGTCTGGACTTCTGCATGCTATAGGGCATTCATTTTGTGATTGCTGGCAATCGTTTTCTTTGGGAAGGTGAGTGTTATCACAGTTACTGTTTTATTTGCTCCACGTTCTTGTCTCTAGGAAGAGGATTTAAAATCTCTTACAAGAAAGAGTCTCTTCTTATGCTTAGGGTATTAACCAATTTATTTGTACATGATGAAGAGTCTTCCTAGAGTTAAGCACTATGGAGAGCCCATCCTGGTCCTCATCGCTGTCTGGAAAGCTCATATTTGTAATCCCATGGAAAAGTCATTGGAATTCTAGAGAATCATTTCCACTCTACCACTTCTAGTGCAACCCATGGTGTGAATAAAGACACTAAGGCATATTTGTAGTTGTGGGGAACCAAAGTGGTCCTAAGTCTAGCTAGGGTGATGCTTTTCTGTAACCAAGGGGGGCCAGACTGGGTTTTATTAATTCATGAGGAAAGGAGTGGCTCGAAGATGAGTGACTGTGAGAATGGTGGGAATTACATGAGTGCTGTGAGCTGGGCTAGGTAGGAGGCCTGAAATCACTTCTGCAATAAGCAGAGAGAAGGACATGCAGAAAGAGTAATCTGGATAACATAATTCAAGGCAGTATCTAATGTGTTGGGATCAGTGCTTTAGATTTGATGTGTGATTTTTTTATGCCCTGAGATGTCATGGCCTTTTTCCTGAGGCTCAATTCCAGCCCACAGTGTGGAGTGTGGCTCTGTCTCCTACCCAGCTCACCTAAGCTTTTTAGGGGCTGAGGGCCAGGGCAACACTGTCCTGTGGCCTTGCTTTAAAGACTACATAAGGGCACCTTGGCTGGACTTATTTGCATTGTTTAAAGCCAATTAAAAGGATAAGAAAAAGTCCTCACTAGCACTCTTTATATCCAGGTGTGGAAATAAGACCAGGTTTAGCAAAAAAAGAGATAATTGCTTTTTCTAAGGAGAGCTGTCTAGGTGGTCCTCCACAAAGCACTAACAACAGAAAGATGCAACTGTTCCATCCTCTGTCCCTACACTGGGAGTCCCTCACACACACTACACACAGAAAAGAAATAATTTTGAGCAAATTACTTGAGAAAATTGCTAGAAGTCCTTATTTTACATGTGAATTGCCATTTGAAGAAACTGAAGTCTGAACATTTAAGGAGATTTTTGCAGGGCTCAAATAATTCAATGCCTTTCCAGTTTTTGTCTCAAAAGAATAGGTGGGAGAGACATTTACTTTTCACTTGTCTTTACTGGGATTGTTCTTCCAAACACACTCCACACGTGCACATGGAGGGGTTGCATAGATGCAAAGCAAAATTTGTTTGGAAGGATGACAGAAATAAACCTAGAACTTAAAAGCATTAATAATCCACATTCAAAGTCCACAAACTGGACAATCCACGTGTGAGGAAACTCATACACTGCTGGAAACTGTAGACAAGATCAGAAGGTGAAAGAAATAACACATTCATTGAAGATAGATTTACTTTGTTCTAGGTCTATAGTTTTAAGCAAACCCCACTATAATCTAACTTCTGAACTTCTTGAACATCTGTGTAGACATTTTAAGCACAATGAAAGACTAGGCATTTATATAGCAAATCCCTTAAATTTATTTTCCCATGGCTGTTCCAAGCTGTGATTTTTTTTTTCTTATACTTTTAAGAAGATAAAGTGCTCCTTCACTCTGGGGGCAAACAAAGGAAGATGATTGATTGCTTTTTTAAACCACAGATTTAAACTTCCTGGAAGCCATCTATTTGTAAGTTTCCCAAAAATGTTATTTTTCACCTTCAATGGAACACTAAGCCTTATCACCAAGGCTACTACATCATCATGTATCTGAAAACAAGCTGTGTCTCTGATCTGATTACGTGTGATGCTGAAATCTTTTCAAGTTACACACATACAGATTGGATAATGTGTCCCAAATTAAAAATAGTACCTATATGCCCTTGTGTAAGCCCTCTGAGTTTTCTTAGATGACAACAGTGTCTTACATAGCATTACTTGCCTCTTGCTATATCTATCTAGGTCATGCTTCAAGACAAAGAGTTTCTGGGAGAAATGATCATATATTATGTCCCAAAGCCAGTATGTCTAGTACTGGTCAGGTCACTTTCAAGTAGCTTGACGTGCAAAGGTCAGGATACATTTTTTCCCTTCTTAGCCTATCACTAATTCCTCTGAGGCAAAGGTTATTGAAAACTCATAATACAGCCAAGTGTGGTGGCACATGCCTGTAATCCCAGCACGAGGGAAGTTCATGCAAAAAAATTGCTGTGAGTTTGAGGCCAGCCTGGGCTACAAAGTGAGTTCAAAGCCAGCCTGAATTGCATAGTGAAATCCTGTCTCAAAAAGTCAATTAATTTCATAATAGTAAGGGTTAAGGAATTACTTATTAGAGACACAATGTTTCCGCAGGCTATAATGTAGCCTTCAATAAAACAGACACTTAAAGTAACCCCCTCATATATTTTGCATTTTTAAAACATATGAGAAGAGGACCAGATATTATCTTTAGTATCATTTTTTTTTTTTTTTTGGTTTTTCTCCGGTACCGGGAACTGAACTCACGACCTTGCGCTTGCCAGGCAGGCGCTTTTTGCCGCTGAGCTAAATCC
>NW_004955446.1:9941602-9960478 GCF_000276665.1 Chinchilla lanigera | reverse complement strand
CTTTTTATTCTCTTTAATGGTTTGATCAATGTTGCATTCTTACATCTGGTAACCTGAGCAACTTCATTGAAGATAACAATATGTAATATAATAACCACTGTTAATTCCTATCATTTTGTGTATCATTTTTATTGTTTTTGTGTTGTTTTGTTTTTGTCTATGTTTTTGTTGTTGTTTTTTTATTCTCTTTAAAATAGAAACAAATAACAGCAAAGCAAAAAAAGTAATGTGATTTGACTGTAGATTTCAATTTATTTGCACCCAGATAGTTCTTTTATAATTGGTTCAGTTAATAAAGTGATCTTAGGAAAGTGGGAACGAAGTCCACTAGTAAAAGTTTATGCATGATTTCCTAAAAGACTTTCAGTTTTACACCATCTCAAATCATCTTATCTTGAGAGAATTTGAATAGAATCTGTGACCTGAACAGGTTGGAAATGGCCTTATTTAAAAAATGTGAAGTGTTTGCTGTTCTCATTTCTTTTTTTCCCTAAGCATGAAAAATTCCTAACAAATGTATCTGCACACTTCCTCTTCACATTGCACATGTTTGTGGGTGAAACTTACAGTTCAAGGCATATTTTACTTAGCGGTTCAGTTAATTAAGATGTGTTTGGGATCTTTCTCCAAAATCTCAGTGTTTGTGGTCATTAGGCATCCCTGGCCTGCCATGGCAGTGATATCAAGTTAAAATATTGATATCTTAAGGGGCAATATTTCCACTCAGTTACTATGTGAGGTCTTGTTATCAGTTGAACCACTGGACCAAATACTATGTAAAAGTGTGCAATTCAGGGTAAAATATAGACCAGATATTCTTTATTGCTTAAAACTTCAATTTTTCTGTCTCTTTAATGGGATTTACTATCAAAAAGAAAATTTCATTTAAATCTTTAAGTAAAACAAATCAAATCAGGCTATTTCCACTTACACATTGATTAAAAAGCATAGGAAGAATTACCATCCTAAAAGAAGTGTTCATATATCATCTATTTCTTCCATCAATGACCCCCTTAATGGCCTCAATAATTGCCCTTTAGTTTGGTGTCTGAGCTTCCAGGAATTTGGACGGATTTCACCAGTTAATTAACCTCATATGCTTCCAGGAATTTAATCGAGCTGACCTTCAGGTTATACACCAGCTCATCTTCCCACAGACACCCCAGATCACAGCTGAGCAAGTGGCTCATTAACAGAAAACTGCTTTAAATACCTATACACCACAGAAACTCCTTGACAGTGATGAGCCATTAATATCCAGTAAATATATCATTAATAGTGAATTCAAACAGCAACTCTCCTCCTGACAGCTTTACAAGCACTTTGTCAATGCCTGGGAGTATTAAAGTGTTCTCCTCCGTGCTCTCTACACTCTATAATTAAAACCGAATGCTAATGTGTCTCACTCTTAAGCTTTTGGACTGATATAAATTATGTTGTATTATTTTTTGCTGTATGATAAATTGTTTCAAAATTTAGTAGATTGAAACAATTAGTATTTGTAATCTCACAAGTCAGGAAGCAGTTTAGTTGGTGATTCTGGGCCAGAACCAATGAGGAGTTGGTTAGCAAGATGTTAGTAAGAACTTCAGTCATCTGAAGGCTTGCCTGAAGCTGCAGCATGAATTCTATGACTCACTGCCTGTTCGTTAAGGTCACATTTCTTAACCACATGTGTCTTCCATAGGGCATATGACATAGGAATGCTAAGTGTTTGGACAGCTACCTTTTCCCAAAATAAGAGTTCCAAAAGAGAAAGCAAAGGGGAAAACCATAATACATTTTAGGACTCAGTATCAGCAGCCATATGCTATCCCTTCTACCATATCATACTCATTAGTAGCAATTCATCAAGTACAACTCATAGTCAAAAGGAGGTTAATTATGCTCTACATTTTGAAAAGGGGAGTGTTGAAGAATTTGAGGGCATATTTAAAAACCACCACAATGCAAGTGTATCTTCTGCAAACAAATGTAATGTACATCTGGTGGACATCAACAGTTATATTTTAAAAAACAGGAAATTAAATGGATGAATTCTATGGCATGTGAACTGCATCACTATAGGAATGTTGTTGTTTCTTTAAAACAAAAAGAAATAGGATTGAGAGGCTAAGGCAGGAGGATCACAAGTTTGAGTACAGCCTGAGGCAACTTAGCAAGATGATGTCTCAAAGGAAAAACAAAAATAAGGGCTGGGGAGGTGGCACAGTGGTATAGCACTTACCCGGCAAGTGCAAGGCCCTGGGTTCGATTCCTGGTACAAAACCAACCAACCAAACAAAAAAACCAGATGGGGCCCTTCATTCAGTCCCCCCACACAAATGTTTTGTTGAGAAGAGAGAAGTAATACAGCTTATTACATACCTGTTCAGTGTTTTATCTAGGATAGCTCATTTAAACCTCAGAATAAACTTATGGAATACTCACTGGTGTGTTGGAGCTGATTTATAAGACATAGTGTTCCATGTTCAATACCAAGTCATTATAGGAGTATTTAGATAATAGAAATAGATAAAGTCTATAAACGAGTGATTGCCCTGTTTATGACTAATTTACAAATAAGGAAAATTAGAGCATATCTGTTTTTTCAAGTTTTTTAATTTTGTTGACATTTTTCTTCTCCAGTGGCCACAGGTTAGTAAATGGGAATGCCAGAATTTGAGGGCAGTGTTGGAAGCTAAAGTGTTTTTAGGATGTGTGCTGCCTTTCAAAGGGGATTGACGACCGCACATGGGCCGAACTGTTTTCCTCATGTCTCTCAGGATATTGGATCATTTGTGGTGATGCTAAGACTATGGCTAACTAGAAGACTTCTGATGGAAAATAATTCTATTTAAATTCAAGGACTGAGAAAAGATTGGTGCAAATCAGAATTAAATTGAGAACAGATAAAAATATAGTTTAAGCAGTAAAATTCAGATGGGGGCTACATTGTGTTAAAGGAGGTTGCTAGAAATTAGATATATGAGATATCTCAACTATTTAAACAAAGTGTAAGAATATATTTTCAGTACAGAAAATGTTGAGTCTCCTTTCTCCAATTTGACATTTACTCCTCAAATAAAATATTCATTACCTCCAGACTAGATAAACACTTGTGAAAAATTATTCCTTATTTCTTTTGCATATTGGAAACATCGATATTACACACACATACACACACACATGCACACACACACATAAACACGCAGAGTTATGCAGAAATATTCCTGGGCAGGCAACCACACAAACAAAGCTCTAAAATGGTTGCTTGCAGCATGTAGAGGATGGAGAGGAAGGATGTAATTGACTTCTCTAGAGCAACTATTTTTCAACAATAACCCTAATAGCTCAAAAATAATCATGTTAACATATATGAGGGAAGACACTAGAGATACACACAGTAAATCACATGCAGGCACACATGGGTGAAGTCTCGCCACTGTGTTAAAGATGAAAATGTGACAGCCAAGTCGCCATGGAGACAGGAGCAAAGACACCAGCTACTAACTGTGAATACCAATTAACAGCTAGCACTTCTTTATGTTACTAAAACTGGTTGCCAGGGCAACTCCAAGGATTGGCTCAGGTTACCAAATTCATTACAAACCAATCCAAAAAACTCAGGTTCTTCGGAATTTTATAGGACTTAAAAATATGTATGAACATTCATGCCACTCTCAGGAGGTATTTTTTGTTTGTGATATTTCTTTTGTCACGTCCCCTTATCTTTTCTTTCCCTTGAAATCCTTAGGCAGATACTGGGATATATTCCTTAATGTTCTCATTTGTGTTTGTGTGGCTAGAAAATTAAACTAAATCTACCATTTCACAATATGTATTTATATATATATACACATGTGCACATATAAAACAAGTTAGTTTTATATCTATCTATACCTATCTATGATCCATCCATCTATCTGAAATAGATATTTATGTAAAATGGTTGATCTTTGTGTAGTTGCATTTTATCAAGAAACTACCACCTACCTATGTGTTATGTGCTTCGTGTATCTTCACAAGGTTTCAAAAAACTCTGAGAGAGTAAACATTAGCCATATCTTTCTGGCAACCAAGTGTTAAACTGAATATAGTTTGCTACTCATAGGTATCACCTGAAGCCTTAAAATCTTAAGACTCTGTGGTGTAGATAACAGCAGGGCCCAGTAGATAATAGCCAGCCTAGACAGTCATCCAAACACACTGTGGGCCACTCAATAGGTAAATAAGGTTGAACAGGGTGTCTAACTTCTCCAGCTCATCATCCTTATTTACTAAGAGCTTCTGTTGAATACAGGGTCAGATCTCACCACCTCTACTATAGTCCACCTGTTTTTTGCCCTGGATTATGATAACAATTTCCCAAATTGCTGCCAGCTGCCAGAATGATCCTAATAAAATAGAAGACAGCTTATTTTATTACTCCTGTGATTCCAACATTTTAGGATTATATAGAGATTAAATGAGATAGTCTCTGAAAAGGAATCGGCCAGTCCCACACACGGAGCAAGCATTCATTCAAGCGACAGGTGTTTATTGGGTGCTAGGCAGACAGCAATGAACAGTGCTGAGAAGCATCCCTGATCCTGTGGAAGTACCCTAGAAATAGGTTGTAGCCTGTAAGTTCTAAAAGGAACATTTTAGGATTATATAGAGATTAAATGAGATAGTCTCTGAAAAGGAATCGGCCAGTCCCACACACGGAGCAATGGTGGTATGGGACAGGGTGGCCAGTGCTGAGGTGTTGGAAGTGATCAGACATTGACTAAACACTTTAAAGACACCACATGGAGCTTGTTGCTCTCTGACATTCTCTCTTTTCTTTAACTTGAATTAATTATGAGTTTTAGTAAACTAGTGGACTGTGACCACCTAATTCATGGTAAGCAATGAAGTCTATCTGTATGGAAGTGATTTAGGATATAATACATAAATAGCAATACATTATTTTCGGGCTTTATGATATTATTTCAATATTGTCACTACTTACCCATAAAATTATAAAGTTAGTAATGTGACAACTATAAACATATATAATTAAAAATTTTAAAGCAAAATCAATCTCTTAATGAAGGACTCTTTTCTAGAGTTCTAGCTGCCTAAAACCTACAAAATACTTGAGATTATTATTGAAGAAAGACCATTAACACAAAACCTATTACATGAGGTAAGTCCTTCTAAAAGATGTAAGATATTTATGCATTGTCCTTTCAAATGAAGTTCAGAATATGCACATAATTGCAAACTTCTTACTGAGTTTTTGTTTCACAAAGCATTATCTCCAATGCATTACATTTTTTCATGAGACATAATAAGATTATTCTCTGTTCTTTAATAAAAGCAATTGTAGATTTATCAAACTGACAGCCTTGAGATTTCAACAGAGAGCCCTTGATTATTTATTTCTTTAAATAAATCTACCTGGAGTCTAAGAAATAATCATATTCCATGCAGATACCTGGTTTTACAACTTTGCAAAAGTAGGATTTTAATTCAAGATAGATATTGAATTCTTGAAAATAAAGAAAATCATAGTTGTTACATATCTGACTTTGTGGTCTGAGATTCATGCACATGTATGAGGCTTTGTTGAACACGTATGTTCCCTAAAGTAAAAAGAATACAATCACTATGACAACCATTGATAGTTAGGGAACATGAGTAATCATTTTCCATAGGTTATGTAACATTTTATTGCTCTTTTCAGAACATTTGAAACCATCAACATAATACTTAGATGACAATCATATCATAGCCTTCTGTACCCTAGTGTTGTAGGGTTAACATACAGTTCACTGTATACAAGATGACTTGACCCTAAAGTGCCTTGTGTATATATTTTTTTGTATTGAGAATCAAACTCAGGACCTTGTGCTTGCCAGGTAGGTGCTATGCTGCAGAGCTATATCCCCAGCCCTATAATGCCTTGTAAATATAGTAATTCTTGTTTTGAGCTAAATTTGAAGTTCAAATAACCAGATAATATGAATATCATGAAAATTGGCAAGTGAATATATGGAGAAATGCAAATATGCAGGAAAAATCCTTAAAGTATTTCAAAGTCAGAAATAAACCCGTTAGAGGTCTAGCCATTGAACGGCAAGAAGTTTAAAAAAATCAACAGTCTTCTTAATAGGTTATCAAATGAGAAGAAAGGTATTCTTTCTCTCAAGCGAAGGTTCCAAAATATGGTAGTACTTACCTACGCCATTTTGAAAATAAACATGCAGTTTTACCAAGATCAGCATGGTTCTTTATCAGGGAGTCATCAACTCTGGGGTTCTTAAGAGGTTAAAAGTAATCATCCAAAAACTAGCTTACCAGCTATCTTCTGCTCTTTTTGATCTGAAATATTGAAAGATGCAGGGACCCTTATACAATAACATGTTTAATGCATTCAGTTTATTGTGCTATTTATTAGTTACCTTCTCAACTGCAAATATCACAATGAGCATTCTACAGTTTATTATTGATTCAAATGGAATTCAAGATCATATTTGTGAGTTCACCACAACGAGTATCAATCATAATAGTATTGAGGCACTATGAGATTGCAAACTTCTTAATGAGGAGTTTTTGTTTAGCAGAATGCTAACCTGTGAGTGTTGGCATTGTTTTAGTCCATGAGTACATCTGATCTTTTGATGAGCAGGATAGCAAAGGGGCCAAGAGCAAAGACTCTGGACCCAAACACTCTGAGTTTCTATCTCAGCTGTGCCATTTACTAGCCATACAAGCCCTGCCAAATTACTAAGCCTTATGCCTCAGTGTCCCCATCAGGCAAAACAGGTATAGTAACAGTACCTGTCTTATAGGTTTGCCTGGGAATTGTAGATTAATATATGAAGTATATAGAACAAGGACTGGCACTCAAACTATGCAAGTATTTAACCATTACAATTAGACATGAGAAAAATAATATAGTCTATACACTTCTTTTTTATTTTTATTTATTTATTTATTTTTTTCTGGTACCAGGAATCAAATTCACGACCTCACGCTTGCCAGGCAGGTGCTGTGCCACTGAGCTAAATCCCCAACCCCTACACTTCTTTTTTAAAAGGCATATTCAAACAAACATTCTTGTAAATTTCTGAATCTATGTGTGCATGTTTTACTGCTAATTGAGTTCATACTATGTGCTGGATCCTGTTATGAACAATGCACATATTTTAAGTCACTTAATATAGAAACAACATTTCTAAAATTTTTTCTTATTAAAACTCAGAGATATAAAAGTTGTTCCTCCATCCATTCTTTTCTTCTTTTATTTAAAGTAAATGCTTTCTTTTGCACTTACTGATCTAATCAGCTCCTGAAAGACATGTAAAGTTCCCATTCCTCAACATTAAGACAAAAAGTAACTTATGCAGCTCTTAGAAGACATATTGAATTACCTATGGACATAACTTGACATTCTCAGCGTTTACGGCCAAACCAAGCACTATGCTTTGACTGCTAGGAAGGCTATTTCAAACATGGATTAACTAACTAAAGGTCAGACAGGATTGAAGCTAATTTAGGGTCAAATTAAGCTAATTTAAACAAACACATATACACAAAGCCCTACTACCCTTTTCTGCTCGCCATATAGGAATGTCCCAATCTGTTCTTGTATCAGCATAATTAGCAACTTATGTCACCCTGCCTCTTGAAATAAATACTAATTAAAGAACATTTTCACACCAGTAAGCACTTGCCTCTCAGACCAGCACTTTGAAATGCTGTCACCTGGTTGTATAAAAAGTGGGCTGGGTGGGGTGGCCCCTGAGATCTGTCGAAGTAAATATTTTCCCCTTTCCTAGTGGACGCTTCTTTTGCATACAAACCCTTTGTAAATATAGCTCACAATTGTCAATAAGAAGCTCAGGGAAATGAGTTTCTGCGGAGAAAACAGAACTGTTTGCTTATTCCCACAGATCCGGCAATTCTGTGCCCTCTGCTTGTGGGTTCGCAGTGACAGCTGGCCATTCCAGGGTGGACGAAAACATTTCCCCCTGGCATGTTCTCTTCTGTGTCCTATATTGAACAGAGGCCATGTTCATTTATAGCTATTTCAAGGACAGAATTTAAGATTACCTCAAGAGCTTTCACAATATTTGCTTTTGTGAGGTGGCATGGCATGATATCGAACCTTGGTTAGCTGGAAGATTTAAGCCTACCTCTCTACAAGCTGAGCAAACTTTCATAATTATAAAACACACACTCTTGCCATCTAAGAGCCTTAACAAAACAACTCGAAAACAGTGTACACTTTCCCCACTTCCTTAGTATAAACTTCCTTGGAGTGCTCTCAGGTTTCTTGATAGCAGAAGGTTAAATAAATGTTGAAAACAAACCAGTAGACTTGCTGGGCTGGATTTTTGAATGGCCTCCAAATTCCAGCACAGTCACTTCTTTCTGATGTGCTGTTTTTAATCCTCAGATATTAAAGCATTTGGTAAACATTAACTCACAGATCTTCTTAAAAATCTTGCTGGGTGGTAGACGACATAGTTGGTAAGTAGGAAAGTGTCTACGGATCTTGGCTCTGGAAATCCTGACAGGTAGCTAGCTATGCCCCGTTCAAATAGACATGTCACAGCCTAGTGTTACATACAGCTCAGGCAGTTTATTTAGAACCTGCTTCTTTGCCAGAGCTCTGTGAACTTTTTTGGACTGGATGAAATTGTGCTTTATTAACATGGTCTCTCCTCTTGTTACTTCAGTGATATCGTCTAAAGTCTAAATCAGGAACAGACATGTCCAAAATAATAAAAAGTATAATTTTCAACATTTTTGTGAAGATGAACAATTTCTGTTTATGGAAGAGGAATTGCAATCTTACTTCTTGAAAGCCAGCTGAATAATTTCTAAATGTTTTCTTCTTTATCCTCTAAATATTCTTGTGTTACAATTCTCTCAATATGTTCTGGAAAGAGCAGAAACCGGATGTAAAAGTGAGAATTCCAGATACATCCTTTGCCTGTGACACAATGTTTAGTATCAGTCAAGCTTGTCAGTTTCCATGACATAAAAAGAACCACATGGCTATGAATAAGTCTTGTGACAGACCTGAGGCTGAGATGGTCTTGAGAGTCCTTTTCTGCATTAGTCCCTTTGGTGACGCCTGCTTCTGCTGGACATGTGATTCACTACCTGCTCCTGCTGGCCACCACCCATTGTCTATCTGGACTGCTTCTGATACTGGAAAGCCCATTGTGGTGATGAATCAGACCAAGCATGCTGAAGATCTAAAAGGGATAAACCCATTGTGTGTTTATGCAAAAGTGTAGAGAATCCCTTGTGTTGCTTTAGTGATGAGCTGCAGTACTTGGGTACTTCTATGTGTGATGTAAACATTCTTATAAACGCCCAAGTGCCTTGTAGAGGACTTAGCAAGAAGAGCTCTTTGCCATTGATGCACACTGTCACCCTCTCTTTCTTTCCCCATTTCCTGAGGATCTGGACTAATCACCCCAGGGAGCACCAAGGACAGTGCTGCTCTCTCCTGTGTGTTTTGTACTCACACACTCTGGCCTTTATTATCTGGACCAGATTATTCACCTGGTTCCATGATAGCTTAGGATCACCCCTTTACTGCGGGATGGTTTCTCCCTTTGTGAATCATTTCTGCTGATCAGTCTCACAAGTCAAGTAATTAAAGAGAGGCATTCAAGCATCCTATAGTTTAAAATAAAAACAACAGTCCCTTGTGTGAGAAAGATGGAAGCAGGGGAGTTTGAAAACACTACGCGAGAATCCTGATAAGGGGTATTATTATTTTTTCATTGCTTCCATTTTAAAGAAGAGGCAGTGAGGCAGTTTACTCATCTAGGACTATTCTGTTCAGACTGGTGCTTCTACTTTGACTGCATGTGCCCCTGGTGATACCAACCATTGAGTTCAAGTTGACACTGTCAGCAGCTGATGACCACACTTTCCAAGTGTGCCTGAAAAGAACATCTATGACCTTGTCTCTACAGATACAGCACCCTCTAATTCACTAGTCCTAAAAGTGTAAAAGCAGGCTTCCTGCAATGGGAGTTTGAAAATAAACCCTTTATTCTTGTTGGGAGATCTCAGGAGAAGCTACTGGCCAAGAAGAGCAGACATATGACAGCTGCCTTACTTTCAAAACAACCCTGATCTGCTTCCAGAGATTTAAAAAAGTCCAAGCACGAACTGTGTTTTACTTAGTAGCTCATGTCATCCAAAACCTGTTTTCAATCACGCACCAATTTTCAAAGGGTAATTACTTTTTCATGGCACTTGGATACATTGTAACTGTGTCTTTTTTCAGTCTTTTGTGAACTTTTTTTGTAAGTGCATTCATAAGCTTATTCCTAAGTGCATTCATAAGCTTATTCCAAAGTGAAAATCTTAAATATTATTGTACATCTAAATGTGACAGATGGAATTAGAGGAAATGTAAAGAATTGTATGACTCAATGTTAACAATAAAGATAAAGTTGTATTGTAAAGAAACCTACTATAGGAATTGTCACAAAGCGCTAGGGTGCAAATATTTCAACACCATTATTTTGAATAATTGCCATTTATATAGGGAAATTCCATTGAACTGAACTTGATTTAAGCAGCCTTCTTTTATTTCCCAGAGGCATGTGTTCTGCAGATATGAAGGACAACTCTAAATCCAGCAAGCTGATCCAAGATGATATTCTCAGTACATAAAACTAAAACCATCTCTAGAAGATGCCTTTAAGACAATGTCCAGGTCTTATTTAAACTCTGCTTCATTTCTGTGTAATTTTAGATTTGTGGGTTAAAGCTTATTTCAACAACATCTTTGCTATTTGCACAACACATATATATTGTTTTGTAATTCAGGAAAAAAACACCATTAAAAGTTGATTTTTTTAGGATAAATTATTGTGAGTTGTAATGAACCTAGGACATGGAAGTTGTTTAGTTAGGACTGTGATCATTGAACACTGTAAAACATTTTTCTGTGTCACCTTTTGAAGATAGTAGCAATAGCAGTTATAAAACAAATAATCAGAAAATATTTTGACACTTACATTTACCTTCCAGTTAAGATATGTAAAATATGTTGGTAAAAGTATTATTTATGTACATGCAGCAGGATAGAATAATCTTGTATATATAACAGAGATTAAGGTTCATCACTTTCATTATGTCCCATCACTTGATACACACAGAAAAATGTTGTTTTCATTTTTGGGATGAAGAAATTCAAGAAAGCTCAGTGAACGCTGTGCTGTAAAATGATGCCCCCTACATCAGGGAATGAAATGCAGCACTCACAAACTCCTTCTCCTCAGACTATTATCTGCCATTTGTCAGTCATCAGGGGTTTGGAGGAAGGAGCGGAGTGATCCATGCAACCTTTTTTGTAAGAACTCTCTTTCTTTCTCTTTCCCTCAAGACACAAATTTTAAACACACATGACTCCAGAGAGTAAATGGTTAAAAGAAATTTTCTTTCATATCTTATTGTTTAAAATATAAAAAAATCAGACTAGCCCAGTCTTATAAAATCATAAGTACTAGTGGTTTAAATCATACCAATACAAACACTTCATACTGAGTGGACTTATTAACATTCCGTTACTATATACACATCAATCTGTATTTTTCCCATGGAACTCTTGGGTGGAGGCTAAGAAAGAGTTGTGATCCTGGCTTTCCATCCACTGCTCTAGGGACAACCTGTGTCTGTAAATGAGGACAACTCTGGGAAAGTTATATATCACAGAAGGAATAGAGTTTGCTCCAAAGTCTGTGAAACAACTTCCACTAAGAGAAGTAGCTCAGGTAAGACCCCAAGTCCAGTCAGTATGTCGTGATTAATGAACTAATGCCAACCTATGAGGTTTGCCCCACCTGGACAAGTTCTCAGGGATCCTGGAGGTCAAGTTACATGTATGATTTGACCTTACACCATACCTTTAATGAGAAGCAGAGTTGAATAGAAGGGCACACAGACTGTCTGGCCTTCTTTCTCCAGCCCTGTGGGAAGTCTCACTGAGGGGAGGGGCTAGGGCAGATGACTATAGCAAAGGTGAGTAATGCTCGTGAAGTTCCTTCCGGTAGAGTGAAGTGCTATACAAAGTTTATTATTTTTATTGACTCAACTCCTTTAAAAATGAAACAGAAAACTAACCAAGGCTTTTGGTGGTACATAAACACATGAGCTCATGCTTCCCTCTGTTATGGTTATGTGTGTGGAAGGGCAACCTGAAGGCAGGAAAGGAAGAGGAAAAATTGAACAACAAGGAAATAATAAATGAGAACACGGTGCTTGATATGAGTGCCAGAGGGTGGTTAAAAGGATTAGTTGTCCTACTAAGGTTTTGAATGACTGGTCTAACTCTTAAATTTTAAGAGTCTTCTGTATCATATGATGAGAAAAGTTTATCACAGTGACAAGTGTGGTCTGAAGAATAAGAGCTTAAAGAAGAGGCATACAGCTGGCAGGGGTCATGTGCCATCACCAGGGTTCAGGTCATGGCTAACTATTCACTGCCACAGAGGACTCCATGTTTAGAAGGACCGGATTTGGTTGAATGCATTGTTGTCTTCCTCCTTTCAGTGTTCATAACACATTCACAAAACACCCTGCACTTTCACTTTTCACTGGAGATCACAAATTATAAAGACGTCCTGAGCATCAAGCCAAACCCTAGGCTCAAGCCTCACTAGCCTCCATTTTCTCTTTCTCTGAAGAGAAAATACATGTAAGAACAATAAGGATGTGAAAAATTAGTTATTCCTCTACATAACAATGGCAGTTCCAAGGGAATGAACAATAAAGCACCCAGCATGTTTGGCTCTTAGAAGATTATGGAGGAACGTGGAAGCTGAGAGGCCCTGAAGTACAGCCACAGTGAAAACAGATTGAGAAAGTCATATAAAGATTTTCCCACACTTACCACATTAGTTACAGCCTTACCTCAACATCCCTCTCCAAACCTACCCTCTTGCTCCCAAGTCTGGTGATTACCCTTCAGTCTTCCATGATTTGAAACTGTGTGCATAGCAACAGCCGCTCCACATGACAATAGCTTCTTCACCATGTTAGCCTTTTGCAGCTCGGTACTCAGAAAGCTGCTGTTCTCTAAGGCAGTGATGGCAAAGCTTTTAGAGCTGTCAGTGGTACAAACAGCCCTCTGCAGCATGTGGTCATTGGCCACCATGGCTCTAAGGGGTTCATTTAATTATTCTGGCACTATTAGCTCCAAATCCAGTATTAAGGGTTAAGCTGTACACTCAAAAGAAAAGGTTGCAGCCCTGGCACCCGACAGTGTGGCCTCTTCAGGATCTCTATAAATGTAATCAAATTAGAATTACCTCATTGGGGTGGACCTGATGTGCTATGATTGGTGTCTTACAGGGTGGAAGTCACAGAAGGACGTAGAAGGACAGTGGTGTGAGGCAATGGAGTAAGAAGCAGGACAGAGGCAAACCAACGAGTGATATATGGACCAGATCTTCCCTCAGTAGTAATCAGCCCTGCCAATACCTTGATGTAGGACTTCTAACCTCCAAAACTGTGAGACAATAAGTTACTGCTATTTAAGCTACCCAGCTTGGTACTTTGCTACACCACTCCTAGGAAAGTAATTCATAAAATACCTTTAAGATTTTTAAAAGCATTCGTGGTGGCGGTCCACAGTTATAGCACCTCAGCACAGTAGGTGTGAAAGCAGTTTGCAAGGTTCATAAATTGCTGATCTAATTAAAAATAGCTAAAGTTATAAAATATTTTGAAAGACTTTCTTTTCTTATGTGAAGGATTTGGTGAATATTCTCCCTATAGTAAAACCCATGACTGTCACTGACCTAAATCTGATGTCGCTGAAATACACAAAAATACAGGAACTGTCTTTGGAATTCCAAACCAGCCTGGGGCTCACCCTGGGTATGCTTAGTCAGGTGTTTAGCACATCTGACTAGTGTTTGGTCTGTGGTTATACAGAGAAAAATATTTGCAAGTGCTCTCTTTAAGATCAGCACTCAAACTGTAGCTTATAATTACAATACTCTCCTTTTGAAATAAGTTGTCTTGCTTAGCATTCTGTTTTCTGGTTTGTTGCTTTATGATGTTATTTCTCTCTCCAATACTACTAATATGGAATTTATACCAATTCAAGCTATATCTAAATGATACTAGCAAGATATAGTAGTGTAAAAGGAAAACAGTTTAGCTGAGCATGAAAGCACATGCCTGCAGTCCCAGCACTCTGGGAGGCTGAGGCATGAGGATCACAAGTTTAAGTCCAACTTAGGCAACATAATAACTGAGCTAGACCTACCTCAAAACAACAACAACAAAAAAGGCCTGTGGATGTAGCTCAGTGTGAAAGTCCTAGCTTTGATCCCCAGAACCATGAGCTAATTAACTGATTTAAAAAAATTTACCTTACCAATAGCACATAACTACACTGGATTTTTCTTTTTTACTAAGTTATACAGTTGTTCAAAATCTTAAACCTGTTGGTGCAATACCAGTCATTCTTACGTATTTCCTGATTACTATTGATGAATCACTGAGAATTATTATTTTATATTGGGCTCACAGCCAGTTTATATTTGTCATATCTAGATAAGAAGCTTATCAGGTTTTTAAAGATACATAACAGTAACATTAATTCAAATGTCAAAAATCAAGCAAAAACACAGAAGAGAGTCCTTTCTCCAAATGAAAACCTCCACTGTAATTTCCTTCTTCTCCAACAGTGCTGAGAATACGCCTCAGTTATTTTAATTAATCACATTTAATGTCTTTTGATTTGAGTCAGATTCACAGTAACATGTACTGTTTTGAATTCTCAGTGCTTTATAAATATTTTCATCATTTTTGCAGAATACTGAATAAGAAATGGTTTCTGTGAATTTTTTTAAGATGTAAGAGTACAACTCATTGTATTGAAAGATTGAATTTCATTTTAGTAATATTTACATATGAAAAGTAAACTGCAACTTTCCACATTGAACATGCAAATGCAGAAAATCTAATTTACTTGAAATTAATTCTTTTGTAAAAGAATACATTTCAGAAAATTTTAAATGACAGATTATGCTGATTTGGTGACAATAGATAAAGAATCATAGGTGAAAAGTTAACATGCTTAGAAATTAAAATTAACCTACCTTTTCCTTAACAGTTGTTGAAACGTCAGCTGAGAGCTGGGTCTCATGGTGCCTACCTGTAGTTCCAGCAGTGTGGGAGGCTGAGGCAGGAGCATCACAAGGTTGAGCCAAATGTAGGCAATTTAATGATTCAGGGAGATCTTGTTTCAAAATAAAAAGTAAAAAGATCTGAATGCATTTCAGTGTGAAACGGCTGGGCTCAACCCTATTATTTGAAAAAAAATCAACTGAATTTGTTTTTTATTTTGGTGGTTTTTATATATTTTTGATAAGATGAAAAGAGGTTGTAAACTGCCCTTGCAAGTATTTCTGTAAGTAGCCCACTTTGGACTAGCGTGCTTAGTTTTAATTCCCAATAAATGAAAGCCTAAATTGGATATAACAGTAAAACATTTTCCTTTGAATTTTTTTGGTTTTGAATGTTGTGAAGTCAACTTTATTTTTTGTTGGTTTTTTTTTGTTTTTGTTTTTCTCTGGTACCGGGAACCGAACTCACGACCTTGCGCTTGCCAGGCAGGCGCTTTTGCCGCTGAGCTAAATCCCCAGCCCCTGAAGTCAACTTTATATTCCACTAATGATTTTTAATTGTATGTATATAACTTACAGACAAAACAAAGATTGCTGAGAAAAAGTTGTCAAATTGGTACTGTGCTTATCATTGTCGCTAACTTTTATATTACAAAGTCAATGCACCTTACGCTTTCTGCCCTTCAGCACCAATAGTTATGAGTTTAAGTAGAACAACCAACTTACATGGATAAAGAGCCTTCAAAGCTGAGTGATGGAAAATAGAAATACTGCTGCTCGGCTGAGCAGTGGTAACAGGTAGCATTGCTGTCCTCTTACCCTGACTAATCACCAGCCTCCTGCAGGCTACCATGTTCTTATATTTTAAAAATGTTAAAATAATTTTAATTGTTTTAAAATTAGGCTAGGATAACTCTCTGACTGTACATGTATTTGTTTCCTCAAGTGCCTTGAAATGAGGAAAGTTATCTACGTGTTTAAAATGAAAATTCATTTTAAACTGTTTCAGGAAAGACGCCTTCTGACATTCTAAAAGTCTTATAAAATTTCTGACATGAAGAAATCAGATAGGGTTAAATGGATAGATACACAGGCTAGAGAGCATCACAACCCCCCCACACACAGGGGATAGATAACTGGCAAGCTGCATGGAAGATGCTTGCAACTGAGAATCAACCAACGCAAGGAGCAGGAGGACTCCTAGGATAGTAGAGATGGTCATAATATGGGTAAGTCCTCACAGAAACAGTTTTCCTCAAACAAGGAGAATGAGTAGAAGGGAGAATGAGTAGAAAGCAAGGCAGTGCTATTGGTGGCAGTGATCTCAGAAAGAAAGAAAGCTTTCACAGCCAGAGGAGAGGTCTTGGAACATTCTAGCAAGTCACGTGCCACCCACCATTATGATAGGCAAGGTCTGAAATCCCTGCTGTGTGGGTATAGCTTCTCGATATCAACATGAAATAAAAGATAAATTGTGTCATCCTTAGACTAGGAAACAATGGGTAGTGTCTAAGGTGGATAAATCAAGAAACACAGCTAAAAATACATTACTTAAACTTGTGGTGATGCCCCAGAAAAGGGCACACTTTAAAAAGGGAAGGAATAGGGAAAGGGAAAGATTAGAACAATGGGTCTGGACTGAGATCAGGCAATGCAGGGAATGTTACTTTTCATTCTGTTGTGTCCTGTTGTTTTCCACATAAAGCTTAATCTATTTTTCTTGTCTTAAAACATACTTGATAGAAAATTAGCAAGTTATTAACAGCACAATTCAAAGAATATTCACTTTCTGAAACTATCTATATGTTTTTAAAGCACCCATCATGTTTTTATAAAAAAAAAGAAACTCAATAAAGATATTTTTACTAGGGCTGGGGAGATAGCTCAGTGGCATAAGTGCCTGCCAGGCAAGCACAAGGTCCTGAGTTCGATTCCCAGTACTAAAAAAAAAAAAAAGATACTTTTACTTCAATAGCAGCAGAACTTCAAAATATCTTGAAGAGGATCTCACAAGAAGTGATCAGGTCTTATATAATGAGAACTATGATATTTAAGAGCATAAAAGTATGTTTGAATATACTATATTAGGAAAAATCCTCTGGATTGCAGAATGAGGCTCTATCTCAATAAAAGAAAAAAAATAACAGTATTAGAGAACAATGTAAGGAAGTATAGTGGAGGTGGGAAAGACCTTACAACTGAAATGTAAAATATATATATATACATTCTACAAGAATACATATGCTCTATGAACACCCAGGTGTTTTAAAATTGATTATTACTGACAATTTCATTATTTAGTCTAGCAATCCTCTGACCTAAAATATTTTAATCTAATCTCTTACATTTTAAAATTTCTGCTGTATTTTGAAATTGTGCATAAAATTATACTTTCTTGTCTACAGGTCCTAGTGGGAAGAATCTAATTTCTAGTAGCTTTCCCTTTATAGAATACTAAATCACTCTCACATGGGTATATTTTTTTAGTTTCCTTAAATACCAGTTCTGCCCATCCTACCTAACTTCTTGCTAAACTTACTCAAAACTTGGAGCTTCAATACAGTTTTTCTTCTATCCAGCCCTGAATTCTGGGAAAAGCTAAAAGCAACATATATAAAATTCTTCATTCACTGTCTGCAACAGATCTGATGTTAAAATAATGATGGCTGTGTAAGCCAGGCTCCCATTATTGCAACCACTATCTGGGATAAATCACCTTATATAGAGGATAAGTTTATGTTGACTCAGCAGCATTGGAAGCCCAGTCCACAGTCAGGCGGCCCCATGACTCTTGGGCTTGTGATGAGGCTGCAGATCATGACGGAGAAAGTGCAGTGGAGCAAGGCCACTTGACCAGAAAGAGAGGATGAGGAAGGTCCCCTCACTGAGCACACCCCCTCAGTGACTGGAAGATCTCCCACTACCCCCCATCTCTTAAAGCTTCACTGCTTACCAGTAGCACCAACCAGGGGACAAAATTTTTAACATATGATTCTTGGGGGGGCATTACAAATCCAAAATATAGCAATATACATTATGAATTTCTACTATTCATCTGCATGGCATAATTGAGACCAGTGTGGGCCTTGTAATACTCACAAACCTAGACTGCATGTTTACGAAATGACACAACACTGGCTGAGCACATTCAAGGGGATTGGCTCACAGAATAGATACCATCTTACTATCCTTATTTCACAGATAAGGAAACTGAAGCTTTGAGACTTCTGATAATTTATTCATGTTCACACAGTGGAAAAGCTGGGATGGAAGCCAAGCAGTCTGCTTCCATGGCATGGGTTTCACAGCACAGAATAAAACCAAGAGTCTCTTAACATAAAATCATTATGGCAGAGAAGGCTCACAGGAAAACACTGTGAAGGAGTTATTTATCTTTTCTCATGATTACCACTTACCACACAGATCTTCAGTGCACCTCCTTTTCTGTTGCCTATAATAGGATTAGGAATTTTTTTTTTTTCAGTTTCCAGTATGGTCAGAACTCAGCTTTAGGAGAGCTTCATAATCAAATAAATGGGAAAAGAGTTACTGGAGTCTGTTGAAATAGACCTCCCTTCAATATTTTTTAAAATCACTAGTCATGTGCTCAGCTTGGTCGCATTCATGTTTGGTAGACCTAGTTACTCTGCAGGCTGATGATCACTTGAGCCCGAGAGATCTAGGCCAACCTGAACATATAGTGACACCCCATCTAAAACTAAACAAAACAAAAGACAACAAAGCAAAC
>NW_004955446.1:9794522-9941502 GCF_000276665.1 Chinchilla lanigera | reverse complement strand
TATATATATATAATTTTTCATTCTGCTGTGTTCTGTTGTTTTATTAGTCATTCCAACTAAAAATCTAATGCGCTTTGTGGACTTTCACCTTGGTCCTAACTTAACTTCTTATCCCTCTGCTAAATTCAGTTTCCTCATCAAAAGTCATTGGTCTCAATTCTTCAGCTTGACTTCCTTCTGCTCATTTAGGTGCTGAGTAGCTGTCTGGAAAGCCATTATCAGAGACTGTCTCTCTCCTGCCAAGGGAAGGCTTCAATTGCAAAAGGCTCACATTGCTTCAGATTGCATGTGTTACGTCCATAAATTCTATAAAAAAGAATTCAGAAAAGAGAATGCTTCAGAGAAACTGTGGTGGTGGCACAGCACTTCTACAGAGACCCTAAAGTGGTATCATAAATGAGATGTTTGTTTCTGTGGTTACATCTACAGGATAATATTTTATCTGATTTTTACAGAGTGTACTACATGACAATAAGAAACCTGAGCAAGGTGCTGATAACAACTGCTGCATAGATTAAGCTTCAACACATTTTCTGTGATACTCATTTACTGAATCATAGACACTGAAACCTAAACGGACCTTGAAGTACCTATTGGCCCTTCTTGACTTAAAATAATTCTGCAAGGGTGCTCATTGATCTACATATTTATTACAGGGGCTAGTTTTACTTCTCTTGCAGAAATTCCAGTCACTGTTTCAAATATAAATTCTTTAGTTAACACTGCATTTACCTTTTACCCACCACCTCACCTTGTAAAGGACCAAATCCCAGGATTTCTGGTCCTCCCATTACTGAAGGCTCATCAAAAGTTGATGGTGTCTGATGATGACCATTGAAGAGATATTTCATTTTTAAAATGTCTATCAGGTTTGACACCAATTGGAAAATAATTCGGGGGAAATGTACAGAAGGTGGAATGCTCACTTTCTTCTGTTTTGACCAAATATGTTCTGTTCTGCTCTTAATTGCAGCACTTTTGTTCTTTACTCTTTTGGGGTCCTCCCAGTTTTAAAACTATTGATGTCCATTACTGTGAGGTGCTTCTGTTTCTATTAAACAAATGAGCAGTATCTACTTAAGAATGTCTTTTCAAATTATTCCTCAGAGCTTTGTCATAAAAACGTAGATCTAAAGAAGCTATTTTGGAGGCAGATCCCTGGGTTTCGTGTCTTACTGAATTGGATGTACTGTTCCTGACAACAAATATAAGGATAATTACCTTGTGCTTGATGTAGTTCTAGCTTCTTCATCTGTACAGAAAAAGACTATCCTTGAAGCTGTCTAAATCTATGAAATCAAAAAAAATCAAAGCAGAGACACAAATTCCTCTGAATTTGAAATAGAAATGAGTGTTTACAGTATCTGTTAATCTGCCTACCACCAAGTAAATCACTTCAGAGAAAGCTCTCAGCACTCCATCAAAATGACAGTAGTGGTGAAAGAACAAACTAGAAACACACTTGCCACTATATTGCTCATTGTCTAGATAAATAGGCTTCATTGCTTAAAGTGATGAAACCAACCAAAAATGTAAGTGAAACATTTATGTACCAGTGCGTTACTAGGATTGAAGTTCATAAGAAGAGTAGAAAAAAAACTGGACTTTGGGGAGGCAGCCTCACAGTATTTTGCATTCAGTCATTATTTTTCCAGGGTTATGTCACTCCCAGATATGTTAGTCTAATTTTTATGACTTTTTAGTGTGATTGCAAACTGTACATGAATTCACTAAATAGTTATCATATGCACCAAATAACATGCTGGATGCTTTACATAAAATGATCTTATTTAATTTGCTCAATGATAATTGTGCTGTAACTTTTATCATCACTATCCTAAGGTTGAAAAAACTGAGTTAACAGAGGTTAAAAATTTCCCAATTCTCCAGAACTAGTAAGAAGTGAGGTGAAAATTCAAATCCTCATTTATCTAACCCAAACTAATATTCCAAATCACTTATAATGTCTAAATAAGTCTTAAAGCTCTATATGTATTAATAAAATATTGGATAAAATGACAGAATAAAGTAGGCTTTGTCTGTTGTCACTTTTCTGACACAATATGATTGTGATTTTTTCACTTAAAAAAAGAAGCAAGCATGTGATAATTATCCTTAGGGATAAATAGATGTGTGCAATTTAATTAAAAATCTACAATAAATCATGGAAAATTAATGTTAGATATCTCAACCTGGTAAGAGAAAACTTATTTTTAAAGTAGAGTGACTGTTGGATTCTCTGAATGTGGATTTAAGCCCTGAAAGCCTTGAATATGTTTTACTCAGACATAAGGCAGAGCGAAAGAATTCCTATTTCTGATATAACAATCCTTGGATAAAAGAAGCTAATGAGAAGCCCTAATGAGAGTGTCCTGTAACATTCTGTGTCATGAATCCCTTTGCAACTGGAAGTAGCTATGGAACTCTTTCCAGAATGATGTCTTTAAATCCATAAAATAATATACATCAGATTACAAAGGAAACCATTAAATAGCAAGATGTAGAGGCAAGTTTAGCCTACATTTATAATAGGGGTGAATGTAAAAGATATTGAGAGATCTGTAGCAACAAGTATAATATGATATGAAAAAAAATATTATTTTCTATTGGTGACAAAATTGCAGAAACTGCTAGTAATTATGTGCCCTGGTACTTACATTCACATTGGGAGATAAGGCTAATTTTCTTATATTTTAATGAAAACAGAGACGTCTCTCTGCACACGGTCACCTAGGTCAGCACATGGCAAACCTTTTAGAGATTTTAATAACAGCAAACAACCAGCTGCAGCACACATGCCGTAGGCTTGCCACTACTGACCTAGGGGATTTAAAGGTTAGATAGGGACCCCTGTTGCAATGAATGAGAGCCAAGGCTGGGGCGGTAGCTGGGAGAAGATGCCATTGCAGGCTGAGACCTAGTAAGGACTGGGGCTGTTGTGACATCTATTTTGCTTATGTAAAGGATACTGTGAAACTTCGTCAAAGCTGTAAAACCAAGAAATAAAAAAGGAAGGCTCAACATTTAAGTCCTTCCCCAAAAGAAATCAATACTACAATATCTATCCCAAGGAAGCATCCAGATTATGAGAGTTACCTTATTTGGGGAAACTAAAGGACAATGTTTAGAACAAGATGCTTGGTACCACTTTAATAATAAGTGGTACCAAAGCAAGTAAGCTATTCCTCTTAAAGTTTTGCCATACATAATGAGGAAACAAGATGATGACTGAAGAGATTGTTCAGCGGATATTTTTGCACCACTGGACAGCAAATAATGATAGTACCATAATTCTTCGTATAACATAAGAATAAATGAAACTAAAAACGTATGTGAGTAAATAAAGAGGAGTGAAGCGAGAGCTAAGCATTATGCAGTATGTTTATAAAGTAGAAAGAATGACATAATTATAGTCACCATTTTGCAACCAACATAGTAATAGTAAATACAACTAAGAATAATCAAATGGCCGAATAGAATGTAAAACCTTAATAATTAATAACATATATACAAAAAATCAAATTGTTGTCCCATAACTTACTTACTAATTATACAATTTTAAAGTGACTGCATGATGATTAACCTAGAGGAAACTGTATTAGCCAGCATCATCAATAATGGAGCACATTGGCAACTATGTACTTCAGACTGTGATATAATTAGAATTTAGCATTCTTCACAGGACATTTCTTAAAGACAGAAAATTCCTAAACACACAAAACGTGTGCCTTGAATCTAATCATGAGAAGACATTGGATAAACTCTAATTGAGGGACATTCACACAAGCAAATACTTTATACTTAGGTTTCTGCCTTCCTTCCTGTCCTCTTTTTTTTCTTTTTTTTTTTTTTAATGCTCAGTGTTAAAAGATATTTAAGCTCCATGTAGAATTCTAGGTTGAGATTTATTTTCTTCTTAGAAAATTAAAGATAATTTCTATTATCATATGATTTTACTGGACACACAAAAAGGAGTAGAATGATATTTTTAAAACTCTGTGAGAAAGTGCTATTGAACTTTATGATAGCTAATACTTAAACATATAATGAAGATTGGAAATATCTGCCTCAATAAGTTTCTGCTATTATATTAGTTTTCTATTACCTTTGAAACAAATGACTAAACTATGACTGCATAATTCAAATGTATTCTTTCACAATTCTGAAGGTCATTTGTCCAAAAATTGCCTAAAATCAAGATGTTGTCAACCTTCCTTCTGAAGGTTTTGGGAGAAAATCAGTTTCTTTTCCTTTTCAGATTTCTTGAAACCATCCACACTTCACTGATGACCCTCTTCCTCCACCTTCGTAGTCGGCCCTCTCTCTTTGCCATCTCTCTGCTTTTTCCTTTTCTGTCTTCCTCCTCTTCCATATTTGAGGCCCTGGTGATTCTGTGGTGCTCATCCAGACAGGTGAGCATAATCTTCCTATTTCAGGCCAATGGATTGCAAGACTAATTTTATCAGTAATTTTTAAACTGAATTTCTTGCAGTTTTGAGTGTGGCCTCAGGAAATAAAATCAACAATTAGGAGAAGTCTAAGACTGGATGCCTCTGTAATGGAGTTCTTTGGGTCTTATTAATTACTTAGTGAAGTAAAACATTGAACTTAGATACCTGGAATGGAATGCCATGGCAGATTATAATGCAGACATTTAATGTTTCATTCCTTTGCCCATTTGGAATGTCTCCTCTTTACCCTCCCCAATCTGAGATCTACATATCCACGCAAGCTTAGCTTGATTCTTCTTTACTGTAAAACCATTTAGCTTACTTCAAGTCCAAATCATTCTTTTTTGATAAATGTCCATTAGATGTACATCACATAATATATGATTTCCTTTCTAATAACTGTATTTCATTTTTTACCACTGTTTCTTCATCTTTGTCATTGTTATTGCTTCAGTTCATTGAGCTCTTGAGATAGATCAGGCTTTGTTCTAAATGAACATTCTGCCATTTACTGTTTGTAACCACCTCTCAATGTAGTTATTGTTATCTTCAGTTTACTCAGGGTGAAATATAGACTTGGGAGATGAAATCTGAGACCCAGGTTCAGGCAGGCCATAGGGGGAACATACAAATTGGAACCCAAATCCATCTGACATGACTGCTGCTTCTGACCCCTTTGCTGTACTGCTCCAGAGGATGTTCTTAGGTAACAAGCTCCTCCACTGTGGACACTCCTTTATAATTTTTCTAAAGTTCCAAGACCACTTACAATAGACTTATGTCACAGGAACCCCTTATAATTATGGAATGCACAGATTTGGCATAAATATGTGCCACAATCAGAAAGGAACCATTAGCAATGTAAATTGCCCAGCTTTGATTTACTGCATGAATGAAATGATTGTTCAGCTCGGAGAGAAACTTATTTCAAAAATTTTTATTTTGTTCCCAAGAGATTAAAATTTTGGGAATACCTTTTACTGGGTTTAGCAGCATAACTGCTGTGACCCAGTCAGGGAGTCATCTTGCAGAAACTATGTATCTAGGAGATTATCAGTGCCTCTAACCACAGAATTTACATTTTTGACATCCAGCCATTTGTCACCAAAACAAATAATGCCACTCAAAGGAGTGGTTGTGGTTATGTCCAAATCTCTGTAGGCCAGCTTGCTCCTCTCAGCCAGCCCTTTGGGGAAACTGAAGTGTTCGTTCACAGAACCCCACCCCACTGTGAAATTCCAGAGCACTTAGACTTGTGTTTAATGATAATAATTAAGGATTAAAAAAGGGCTGTTCAATACCTACAGATGATGTATTCTATTGTCCATGCAGCAGCATATCATTTTGCTCACCAGAACATCGCTTAGCATAAACTGTCCTGAATCTGTGCCTTCCACAGAAGGGCACAGGTGGACCAAAGTGTATTTTTCAGATATTCACGTGCTCTGTGCTCATGTGTGACTTCTTGGAGACACACCAGGGATCTCATGGAATCTGTGTGAATTGCAGAGGAGGAGGGCATTCTCAGGACTGTCCCTCAGGTACTACTGTTTCAGGTGAACTAGCCACGCTTAGACTTGAAGAAGCTGATGAAATGATACAAGGGACAGAAGTAAATGGTCGTTGCTCAAAAGCAGGTCTTGGGCCAAGATAAGGCTCATAGAAAACCCCAGGCAATGTGGGGAGGTGCCTGGGAATATTTCCTGGTTCTATATATACATCCTGCTTTGGTTATGAACACAGGGCCTGGCACGGAGCAGGTGTTTGTGGGTTGGATAATGATGTCTTTCAGCTCACTGGCACTGTGTTCTCTTTTAGAACAGACATTGCAGAGGCCAAAATTAAGCATGATTTTATAGCTAACAAAGCTTTTAGAGTTGTTAGTTATCAAATCTGTGGCTTTACCCAGGCCATTTTGTTCTTGTACTTTTTTGGTCCAGCTCTCTGGGTCTGATTGCATTTTTCTCTGTGGCAGAATCCACCACTGGGGTCTACAGGCCTCTCTCTGGAAGCTCTACCAGAGAGACACATTGCACTTTGCATTCTTGTTCCCTCAGCATCCTGATCTGGCCAGGCTTAGAGACTGACATCAGATTATCCCACCTCACGTAGCTCTGCATACCACCAAAAGCAAGTGAAATATGGTCAAAATGGTCATCCCTGAGAATAGGCAGGAGCTGGAGAATGGGGAGCATTCTTTCTCACCTCCTGATCCCACACAGCTTCGCAGCACAATCAGCATCTTCCACTGCCCACAGCAAGTCATATAAGTAATATCAATTTTGTGGGTGCCATGGATAAAGATATCCAGATGGGTATCAATATGATAAATGGATGCAAATGGATTACTATAGCATTTTAAAAAAATCATTAACATGTATAAAATTGCTGATGGAGATTTTAAAAAATATGATGCCTATTCCCCAGCACTTGAAAGTCCAACTCAGCCTGAGGCCCAAGAAGTGGATTTGAACAAATTATGGAATTTTTGTGACCACCACATTTGTGGAGCTAGACTAGGTATTTGTAGCAAATAATCCTTAAGCCTGCATTGCTTATTCTCTCCTTGTGGTATATGTGTTTTCAATACAGATTGGTATATGTGCCCTAGATAAAGATAGAAGGAAGTACTCAAAGTATACAGATGTGTAGATGCATCATTTGATGGCATTTTGCTCTCAACAAGAACATTAGGACCTGACAAAGGAAACAGTAAGTAAGATCCAAAAGGGACAATAGATATTGTGAAAGGGAAGGAAATTGCTCAAAAGGAAGGAACAACTTAGTTGGGGTAAAGGAGAAAAGAAGGAAGGAAAAGAATATACATATATATATATACACACACAAGACAGCTAAGATAATTGTACTACTAATTCCTATTAGCTCTTTGAAAGGAACCGTTAGTGTTTATATTGTTTTATCAATCTTTCATGCCTATATCTGGTAATCTGAGCAACTACTTTGAAGATAACAGTATGCAATATAATAACCATTGTTAATTTCCTATCATCTTGTTTTCAAGATCTGTATTGTTTACATTGGTTTTTTAAGTTTTCTTTAAAATTAAAAAATAAAAGACTGGAAATTTGCACGTGGACTCCTCACTGGCCAGTGCTACTCACATGGTGGCTATGGCTAAGACATGGAGAAGAGATGAAGATTTAGTGGTAATGTCTCTATAAAGAACATGGGAAAAATAATTGCCTTCTCTGGCAAGAGAATCTCCTACTGATAGGGGCTCCTGGAGCCAACTGCATAACCTGAAATGCTGACTTCTTTGGGGTAATGTTCTTCAGAAGGGATGATTGGAGGATATGGCCAAAATGAGCAAGAAGGATTGAGAAGGCTGAAACAGAGCATGACTTTGGGGTCATGCAGACAGCATCAGTGAGTTCCTCCCCCACTAAAGACTGATCAGGCCTATTTACTAAAATGGCACCAACATTGAAAACCTGAGTGGCACTTTAGTGGACAGTTATTTAAAAGATTATATTTCTAGTTTTATTTGAAAGATTATTTTATAAGATTATTTAAGACAACACATAAAAATTTTAAATACAGACTTATTAAATACATATAAATTAATAATAAATAATCAGAAAGAAATGATAAATATTTGAGGAGATAGATATGCTTACCCATTTGAGAATCACATAAGGTACATGTTTATTGAAACCTTACATGGTAACTCCATGTGCTTATACAATTTTTACATGTCAATTAGAAAGATGAAAATAAGGTTAAAACGTTCAATTAAGTTCTTATTCAAACGATAAGAATGTTAATATTAAATGGACTGGTTTAATCATTTATTCCATGGATTGAAAACTTCTCCTGTTCTCTGTTCTGGAAGTGGCCAGATAGTAAGCACTTCAGACATCAAGGACAAAAGCAATCACAGATAATAAATGTATAGGTGAATGAGTGTGATTGTGTTCCTATGACTTTACTAATGAAAACTGAAATTGGCCTTATATAATTGTCAATGTCATTAAACATTCACCTTTTGATTTTTTAGCCACTTAAGAATATAAAGATATTCCTGTCTCACAGAAGGTATCAAAACAGGCAGGAGGCTGAACGTGTCCTTCAGGCTTTAGTGTGTTGAGTCCTCATCTCCTCAACTCAGTTCTAGTTGCAGGTTAGGAAACTGAGGCTGAGTTGAACTGACCTTGTTCAAAATACAGAGACTACTGGGAAAACAGAAGTCTGGTTCTTTGCCTGGCACTTTCACACTAATGCACATGGCCTGGCTGCTTCAAGCTTAACAGGTGTCAGGAGTCCGTGCTCCCTCAAGGGCATGCACGTATCAGGACCCGAGATATGGGGAGCTAGAGGAGTCCAAGTGCCCACGGGCACCACAGTGTCAGGGGGGTGTTACACTACCTGCAGTGATATACTGAATATTTGATTAAATTTGAGAATAAAGAACTTTACAGTGCAAAATTATAACTTTTGGATTTGAAAAGGATCTTAGAGGTCATTAAATCTAATTTCCAGACAAGGAGAATAAGTGCCTTGAATGAATCTTCATCATGATGGAGCTACCACTAAAACTCAATCTGTTCGAGGTCAGTGATCTTTCAGGCTGCTTTGTCTTCCAGTGTCCTTTATATTCTTTCCAGCCTGGCTTGTAGGATTTTAATGAGAGAGACTCAAAACCTTCCATTTTAAAGAAAGCAATACTTTTCTGCATAGCAAAATCCTCTTTTCAGTCCATGTTTTCTCTATATCCTCACACGTCTTCTCAGTGCTCTTCAAGAGACTCTCAGTATCTATTCCATATCAATGGCTAACTTCCTGGCAAGAGTAAGTTCTCAATGAATGGTAGATAATGGATGGAACAGAGATAATTTGCATTTGTGTGAGGTCCATGAATTATTCTCATGTATATTCATTAGTCGGGCTAAGTTAGTCTTATGAAGCACATGGCCCTAGACTCTCCATGGTGATTGTTTACTGTTTACCAGTGATACGTTAGGAGATTTTTTTTTCTTAATCTTTGAACAATTGTCTAAAGTTTCTTATGCTACACTCTCATTCAGGCCAAGATATATTATTTCTCCACAGCCTTAGGACAGAACCTAGTATTGTACGTACTTAGACTATCCCAGCTGAATAAAGGAAAGACTGCCTTTCCCTCTCCACCTTCCCTACCTTCCTCTTTCCTCTCTTCTCCACACACTTCCAGAGGTCTTTGGTAGCTTGCTATCAATCACACAGGTATCATGGAGCTGAGCACCTCAGCAGTGTTTGTACATACAGACATATCTGCCACTTAACATGGCAATTCAGACAAGGGCTGAGATCTGTGTCAGGGTAGCTACTGCTACTGATGTGTTCAACGTGAGTCCTTATAATTCTCCCTTTACAGAAAAATGATGTAGCCAATATCAAGCTGTGCTGTGGTTCTTGGATTCTATATCCACCCCCACTTCTGCTGTCCCTCCTCCTCCCCAGCCTCCTCTTCTTATGCCACTGGAGGTGCATGTGTGCGTCATTAGCAAGCTCTCACTGTGGCTGGAACATCGCTTATCTATGAATAGCTTTTAACAGCCTCCTTCAAGCTTCCTCTGCAGGCTGCATTGACTCACCTATACTGGGAATGGAGTACTTTGACGCACAGTTCACTTTACTATCCCAAGTTACCATAATGTGGACACAAGAGAAAAAGCGCAGGAGGAAAGGAGTTTTAAGAACCCCCCTGAAAGAGTAAGCCCACTGGAGCTAAGGAGAGTCAAAAAAAGGAATACTGTCAGCAGTTGGTGAGCTATGCTGGTTTATATAGGTCGTAAAGTCGTAATTTGGGGATATGAAATTTGTGATTTTATTTTTTAGAAAAAAAAATACCTTTCAGGTTTGGCTTTGACTTAAAAATAAAAAAGAACTTTCTTTCCCAGAGAAACGTTTGGATATCCAATTTGCAAGTAGCCAAGCTGAGGGAAAAAGGATTTGCAGAGGCAAATCCAGGTCATCTGTTCCTAAGTAATGGATGCTGATGGTTTCACACTGAATTCACAGTGACTGCCTCTGATTAGTAACAGGAACACAGTCACAGCAGCAACCAGCTGTAGAAGCTGCCTCTGTGGGCTTTCTGAGACCAGAGGGACCATTCCTGGCGCAGGCAGGCGCAGCTGCTTAACGCACCCGGCATGTGTGGGAACAAACCCAGCTCGAGCCTTATGTAGGACGAAACCAGCCAAAGAGGTTTTTCCAGAAAGAGGTAACCTTGTGGCTGTTTATTAATAGGACAATGGATTCATCCAATAGAAATGTTTGGTGGTGTCTGCTTAATTGTTCCCAAGCAGTTATTATTGCAATTAAGAACATTGCAAAACCTCGTCTAGACTAGTATTTAAAAGAACCTGTTGGTGATTGTTTTTTGTTGGAGAGAGCAGATAAACATTTATCTCCAAGTCTCACTCAAGTGTTTACTCAGTCTCTCTGTATTTCTCTGTTTCTCTTTCTGTCTTCGTGTATATTACACCTTTTCTTGGATTTTTGCAGACATGAGGTATTCTGAGGGGCACAACCAGGATGCAACTCCATTTAATGCATCCTTCAGACCTGTAATTGCAACCTGCAGTGCCTGATGTACTAGTAAATTTGCTGTTCCAACAAGCAATGACTATCAAGGTTTTGGTTTTCTTTTCTTTTTTCTGTTTTCTTCACTGGAAACTCTAGCAAGAAGCAAACTAGAAAGAGAGGAACAGCTTCAGAGAATAAGGCAGGGCTCACAAATATGGTAACGAGGAAGATTCATATTTACAGAAACATTGCAACTTTGAGGAAACTCCACAAGTAGAGCTGCGGTCCTCTTGAAATCTCCTGTGCTTTTGGTTCTGTGAATTTCCACTGCTGTGTTATCTCCTACATCCGATAGTGATACTTCTTTCTTTCTTCAGTTGTCACCCACAACCAGGCACATCCATAATTCTCCCTTTTTTGAAGTCACTGCTAAGTGGAGAATTAAACTCACTTTCTTAACTCCATGCTGAACTATTTCTTTTCTGACAGTTACAATATTTTATACCTATGCTATTCATCAGTGTATTCAACACTGTGAATCCTTCAGCTATTACTTAACAGTTTGATGGGTGTGTTCTGTCTTCTAAAGTATGTGCTAAGTCCTTGGAGAGAGTGACACAATTAGGAGTCTCTGGCTTCTCCAACAGATTCTGACATAAAAGCCCTTTAATAAAATACTTACAGGGGCTGGGGGTTTAGCTTAGTGGCACAGCACCTGCCTGGCAAGCGCAAGGTAGTGAGTTTGATTCCTGGTACCGGAAAACAAACAAACAAGCAGAAACAAAACAAAACAACTTACAGTTTGAAAATGTCCCTTCTTTAATTATAAAACTATTGTAGAGTAATAATATATTTATAGAAAAATTAAGGGGCAAGTACAAAGAGCTCCCACATACTTTACCTCCAAATCATCAGATCCTTTTGCCCCGTTTCCCCTACTCTCTCTCTCTCTCTCTCTCTCTCTCTCTCTCTCTCTCTCTCTATATATATATATATATATATATATATCTTACATTAAGGTATCTTTGTCAGAATTAATTGGATAATGCTGATATATTATTATTAACTAAAATCAGTAGTGGGATTAGGGTTCATTTTTGGGGCTGTATACTCTGTGTGTCTTGACAATGTCATGTACCCACCACCACGATTACAGAAAGAATATTTTCACTTCCTAAATCTCCAGCACGCTACCTGTTCAGTCCCCGCAACACACCCCTGTGAAGTACTGACCATTTTACTGTCTCTAGAGTCAGGTTTTTCCAGACTGTCATATAGCTAGAATTATACAGCTGTATGCTATGTAGCCCTTTGAGTGTTGCCTCTTTCAGTTAACAATATTTCTTTAAGATTCCTCCGTATTTCTTTTTTTTTCTCGACACTAGGAATCAAACTCGTGACCTCAGGCTTGCCAGGCAAACACTTAAGCTGCTGAGCTATATCCCTGGCCCTCCTCCATATTTCTTGTGGCTCAATAGCTTATTCCTCTTTAACTGTGCAGTATTTCATGGTTAGGGTTAGTACAGTTTTACCTATTCACCTACTGAAGGACATTTTTGTTGCTGCCATATACTGGTAACAAAGAACAAACCTGCTATACACATCTGTGTGCAGGTTTTTGTGTGGTTATAAATCTTCAGCTCATTAGAACAAATACCAAAAGGTGTGACTGCTGTATAATACAGAAAGAGTATGTTAGCTCTATAAGAATCTGACAGACTGTATTACAAACTGGTTGCATCATTTTGCATTCGCACCAGCAGTGAATGAAAGATTAAGTTGCTTTGATGATTTTTTGAGACTGGATTTTAGTAAGTAGAAAATATAAAAGACATTTGTGGGGTAGGATTAACTCACCCTTGGACTGTCTTACATAAGCAAGGATGGGTAGAAGACAGGGAATAACTGCAGGACCAAGCAGACCTAAGTGATATTGTCACCCTGCTACTTGTCTGCTATGTGGCTGAAAACAAGCTCCTTCATCAACCTGAGATCCATCTCCACTTATTAAAGACTGGGATAATAGTGCCAACTTCCTCGGATTCTAGTAAATATCATAAGACATGTTATACATGAACAGCCTGACAGTCTTTAACACGTAATAAGAATTTGTCAGTAAAACAATAGGAACTAAGCCAGCCTCCACCAGATTTCTAGTGAAGATTTGAAAATAACCAGTATTTACTTCTTCTCAACTTCCTTTACTATAACTGACTAAAACAGATTTTTAAAATGACCTCAGTGTCCTTAAGGAAAGTATAACATCTTAGTTGCTATTTCTACCATGTAAAAAATTGAAAGCCAAGAAATCATTCAGACTCCTTGATTTAAGGGTCTTTTAATCAGAATCTTGAAGACAAGACTTTCCATCTCCAAAGGCTCACTGACCCCAGTACCCCCCCTCAGAAAAATGACCAGCAGCATCTTAAAATTTTGACATCATTTCAGCCTTTACAGAGGTCAGCAACTGCAATCTCACTGGCGTGTTTTCGCACCTTTTCTTGGGCAGTGCTCAGTGGTTGGTCATATTTTCAGTCTTCTGCTGCTTTTACTTTGTATATATGAACATGCACAGGTTCCTGAAGCCTCATTTCTTTTAAAGAATTTTAGTCGCTAAATAGTTAGCTTTTCAATTAAATGTAATTTGAAGTGTGCAAACACCCTTCGGATCTTTCTCAATGCCTTATTCTATATGACTATCTTGATCTTCTGGCTTTCAATTAAAGACCTGTGAAGGTAAAAGTGAATCCAAAAATAGTATTTTATTATCTGGTTGGGCCTGTTTAGAGTACATTGGTCATTATTATCAAGAAACCAATCTGTTGATTGTTATTTAGGTATCACATCTGTATAGGACTGTGCAGGAATGAAATGATAAGTAAAGATCAGGAACTCGGGCTCAAAGATGAGGAAGTTATGATTTCTCCATGCAGGCAGGTTTACTTCTGTAGGTAAATTACCGTTCAGTAGCTGGAAAACAGCACTATTTACTGGCTTCTATTACCAGATAATTATTGCCATCCTCCACCCCAAATTTCATTATTTTATAGAAATATCTAGTGCTGTGGTTGACAAAAGTACTCCCTAATAGGTGAGCACTTAATGGAAGTAAAGTTGTCTCAGATAATAATTTCATTAATGGAAGATTGTAAGATCTTATATTTTATAATTTTGTATTGAAAGTTCTAAGGCCTGTTAAGTAGAAAGCATACTTCAGTGTGAAAGGAAGATGGTCACAGTTCAACAGGGATCTGAAAGGACCCAATTGGTACATTATTTACTAAGAGAAGGGCATTCTACAATCAAAACTTTAGCATAAGCCAGGCATGGTGCTTCATGTTTATAATCCCAGCTACTTGTGACACTAAGACAAGAGGATTATGCACTCAAGCCAGTTTGGACAAGTTAGCAAGCCTTGTCTCAAGATAAAATAAAAAGGGCTAAAGATGTGGCAACGAAGTTCATGGTAGAGTGCTTGCCTAATGTGCACAGGCCCAGGATTTGATCCCCAGTACTGAAAAGCCAAACATTGGGAAAGAACAACTGGGATGAGGGAAATGAGAAAGAAAGAAAAAAAGGAGGGGAAAAAATATATACATATACACAAGAGAGCTAAGGTAATTGTACTACTAATTTTTATTGGTTTATTGAAAGGTACAGTTAATGCTTAATTTGTTTTGACCAATTTTGCATGATTATATCTGGTGATCTGAACAACTACCATGAAGACAACAATATGCAACCCATTGTTGCATTCATATCATCTTGCTGTTTTGAAATTCTGTATCATTTCTATTTTTTTTATTATTTTTTACTCTCTTTAAAATAAAAACAAAAGCCTCCTCCAGCACAGTTATAAGTAAAGAAGTTTCCTTGATCTGAGAAAAGATGCTTCTGTAGGAAGCAGAACTATGAGCTAGACCATGGTTTAATGGTTTTTATTTCCACAAATAAATAAACTCAGGTAATCATAATTAGATATTTCTAAGATCTGCTTCCTATTTCCATTTGCAGGCAGATCATAAGAAATAGATTTGCTACTTCATTTTACAGGATAATATAATATTAGATATAGTATTATAATAATCTAATACTAATACTTTTATTTTAATAGTATTAATCTTAAAGAGGTTGGTGATTTCCTCTTAGATTAGATACTTCAGGTATCATTGCATTAACCATTAACATTTCTTCATATATAAGCCAGAAAATAAAAATAATGCAGGTCAGCACTTCACTATAGTTTTATTTTTCATTTTTAAAAAATTTCCTTATAAATTAAATATATTTACAGTACATGACATGATATTTTAATGAATGTATATATCAAGAAATGACTAAATCAGGCTAAATAATACACATTGCTTCACTTCATTATGAGAAAGGTGGCATGTATTCTTGACAATTTCCAAATATACAGTGGAGTTTCATTAAGCATAATCACCGTGTTGTACAATAGATGTCTTGGTTTGCACCCTTTAGCCATCACCACACCACCACCTCCTGACCCAGACCTTGGTAGTCACCATTCTGCTCTCTGTTTCTATGAGGTCAACTTTCCTAGCTTCCACATGTATATGAGATCATGTGGTATTTGTCTTTCTGTGTTTTAAAACATAGCATTATAATGCTATTTCCAAGGAGAATATTTGGCCTGGGTCTACTCATATACATAGTTGTAAGGCATGTTCAGAGAAGGAAATACATCCTTGAAGGTTTTGTGATGGTTGCTGCTTCCAGCTCCCCTAATTCCTCTCAAAACTGTGGCTGAACAGACCTTCTCTTAGGCTCTCCCCTTTTCAAATTCCCCTCCATAGTAGACTGTAGAAATGTTCGCAGTCACTTCATTATCAATACCCATACTTCATGCAGTATTATCAGAGGCTCATCCTATCAAGAAGTGGAATCTTTCTTTCATCCCTTTAATATGAGCTTATCTTGAAACATGATTTCACCAATAGAATGTAGAATAGATGCTATGCAAATTGTAAGCTTGGGTCTAAGCAGGCCATGTAAAGATATACTGTTCCTCTCTTAGAATTATATGGAGTCAAAATAACAAGTCCAGGGTTCCTCGGTGGAGTATGGCGAACCAAGGGGGATGGAAATGATCCATTCCAGCTGAGGCCACCGCAGGCCAGATGGAACTCACAGCTGACCAAATAGGGAAGCTCGGCTAAGATCAGGAGGAGAGCTCTGCTGCGCCTTCTCCAAAACGCTGACTCCCAGGTTTCTGAGGTAAATAAATGATTATTTTTTAAGCTTCTAGATTTTGAGGTAGCTTTATATGCATGAACATTCATTATGGATTATAATATCACACATAATCTATGCTATTAACTATACTGAAACATGTAAATAATTTACCAGCAATGCAGCGTCTAAACGGGTAACAACTTCCACAGAAGGGGTCCCCCAAAAGCATTCCAAGGATGGTTTCTGTTTTTATGATCTTCATGGTGTGGCACTAATTTTTACTAGGAAAAGAGTATGAACTTTTACATCATTAAAATTCTAAGTGTTGTCTGCAAAGTACAATAAATAGAAATTAAATTTTAGACTAGAGAGTATAAAAAGACCTAGGTTAGTTTACCAGAAGTTTCAAAAGATCCTGGTACCATAATAATTTTATTTCTAGGTATCATCACTAATTGGTTAGTTGTAATTACACAAGCCTGGATGATATTTCAGAGCAACTTTAAAAAGTCTAAATTATTCAGTAAAAATTTTTTTTGGCAATCACTGATTTTCTTACAAAGATTAAAAAGAAACAAAAGTTTACTACTAAAGTTACATTTCTCTCCAGGCAAAATTGTGTAACAAGAAAACAAAAACTTAATTTTTTAGAAGAGAGAAAAGCCAAATGAGGGGCTGGGGATTTAGCTCAGCGGCAAAAGCGCCTGCCTGGCAAGCGCAAGGTCGTGAGTTCGGTTCCCGGTACCAGAGAAAAACCAAAAAAAAAAAAAAAAAAAAGAAAACCCAAATGAGCTGAAAAACTTATAATCATACAGAAACCCACACATGAATGCTCATAGCAGCTTTTTAATAATTGCCACAACACGGATGAGTCCAAGATGCTTTTTAATAGATGAATGGATAAACAAACTGGTTCACCCAAAAAATGGAATAATATTCAGCACTAAAAAATCCACAAAAGGTATAAAGGAAACTAAAAGACATATTACTAATTGAAAGAAGCCATTCCGAAATGCCTGTATATGGTATGATTCCAAGTATATGACATTCTGGCAAAGGCAAAACTATGAAGGGAGTAAAAAGAGCAATGATATTCAGGAGTCTGGGGGAAGGGAGATGAGTAGATAAAATACTAGAGATTTTTATGGCAGTGACACTATTTTGTGTTATACTAGAGTGATGGATCCATACTGAGAACCCCGTGGACATCCAAAGTGTTCCAGTATGAATAGTAGATTTTGACTGAATATAATATCAAAAAGTTAATTCTTCATTTGCAACAAACATACTGGTATGGAATGTTGATGTGGAAGAACCCACAAGGGCGATAGTGGGGGGAGCATGAGTGAGCTCTGTATTTTCTGATGCTTTTCTGAGAGCTCAAAACCACATCTGCATTCAAAAATTGAATGCAAGGTCCTTGTAATAAATGGTCAATGAAAACATTTAAGAAACTTCAGCATTATCAATCCTTAGAGAATGCAAACCCAACTTGCAATGAGATACCATGGCACACGCACTAAAAAGACTAATGTTAAAAGGACTATGTTGGCGAGGATATAGGGCACCTAGAAATTTTGCACAGTGTTGATAGGAGTGTAAATCATTGTAATCATCATTTCTTACAATGTTAAAACACACCATAATTTTACTCTTTAAAATTTATCCACAAGAACTGTTAAATATATTAATAAACACACTTATATACAAATATTCACATCAGTTTTATTCAAAATGTACCCAAATTGGACAGAATCCAGATGCATAAACAAATCACAGTGGATTCTTACAACAATGTGCATTATTCAGCAATTGATTACAGTGAACTATTGATTCACACCTCAGCCGGGGTGGATCTCACGGCCATTTTGCTGAGCAAAGGCAGTCACACATGAAGACAGACTGAGTGACTGCATGCAGATGAAACTCTATAACAGGAAAAACCATAGTGATGAGAGCGGGTCATGAGTCATTTAGAGGTGGGTGGGACTCAAGGCAGAGCAATTAACTGCAAAGGGGGATGAGGAAACTTTCTAGGGAGGTAAAAATGTTCTAAGTTTAGGATGTACTCATGACTTACACAAAGGCAAATTGGTTAAATGTAATAGAGCTGTACCTTTAAAATGTGTAATGCAGTATATAAATTATACCTCCATAAATAGGGAGATTTTTAAAAATATTTTTCTGAATACTAGTTTTTGAGAATGGCAGAACATATCCCATGCTTATAGCCTACTTTTGTGATCAGCTCTGATATATTTTTCAGCTCTCCAAGCACTCAAAGCCAGTACTATGGGTATGAACCACTAGAATTGGTCATGTCCTTGAACCCTTTTTGCCCTTCCAGGCAAAGGCCATCCTAGGAAAACCTATGCCGCAGAGCAAGGAACCAGGGCAGGCCGCAAGAAGGTGTGGCAAAGATTCTCACAGACTCCCATACAGTGGCCCAGTACTTGGTTTAATGTTCTGCCATCACCATCTTAAAAATTGCTGAGAGATTTCTAACAAGGATCCCCCCACTTGCGTGCTGTGTGGGGCCTCGCAAACTGCATAGGCTGTTCTGGCACGATGCCTCTGCATCACGACGTCCCTGAAAGCGCTTTGGCTTTAGTTTTTATTCCTGAGGTACAGTCTTTGTATCTTTATGTACAAAAGTCACATTAACTCCAATCTTCATGCCTTTTATCCTCAATATCTGGCTGTCTTCCTCCAGCCAAAGCAAAGTAAGTTGAGGACTCTAAGGTAAATTACGGGGTTTTCATTTAGTTTCTGCTACGCATCCTTCTTACAGACAGTCTCTTGTCATTATTACACCTGTAGTGTGGTTTGGCAGATTATCGAGATAGTAGTTACTTACAATTTTTGATTTGATGTAACAATTATCTGAATTACTTTTCTTCTACTGCCTACATTAAAGTTCTGAGACATCCTTGTCCAAAATACAGGTTTCTGAGTCCCAGGAGAGAACTAGAGAGAAAGATCCTTTAGAGAAGAATAACCCAAGTATCTGCATATTTTAAATGTTTTCCAAGTGGTTCTGAAGTAAACTAAAGTTTGGAAATCACAGAAGTAAGCTCTGGATGCATGGTCAGGGCCAAATAAAGAAACAAAGTGACATCCCACCTGAGCACAACTTCCAGTACAGGGAGGAAACCTCCTTATCAGAGCCAAGAGAGGGAGTCCCAGAGCGCAGTATCCTGTGTTCCTCATCCTCATATTGCCCAGAGGGAAGGAATATGTTTGAGTAAATGATTCAGTTCTTATTGGCAGTAATTTTAACCTCACCTTTTACAATAGAAAATAAAGTTACACACCAGGAGTTTATGAAGTTAGGCTTACTTCCTTAAAACTAGTTTAGAGCAGAAAAGAAACACTGCTGTACAAATCTGACTCCTTACTTCTCCAGAGCACAAGAACTGTGCTGGCTATGCTACCAAATTCAAGACCTAAAAGCATTTTTTTCCTAGATGTTTCTAGTTTTGTATATTAGGTTCACAAGATATAGAACAACTGTATCTTAAATGGATTGGAACCAAACCCAAGATAGAATGAGGCATGTGTAGGTAGGAGGAGGGTTTGGAATTACAACTTCTTGGGGGCAGAGCTTGAAAATCTCTACCCAAACTTGCAGCTCCTGGAGGTTCCTCGTGGGAAGGTTGAAACTTCTAAAACACCTCCATGTTTTTTACCTTATCTGTAAGATAAAAGGTGACACCGGAATTCTACCTTAGGACTGCTTTCTCAGTTTAGTGGGCAGAGGATATATTGCCTATGAATTTCTTTGTCTTCCTGGGAACAGCAGCCACAACTCTGAAGCCTGGTACAATTGGCTGTTTGTTGTCAGATTAAACCTTGGGTTCTTGCCTGAGGAAGGAGTTTCTGGGTTTCTTTCTAAGAGATTCTTTAAGACATGACATACGTTTAACTGAGCATCTCGAGGTTTTAAAAAAGATGTTTGGTTGGGCACATAACTTCTTTTTTAAGCTTATTTTAGTTTTTTATGGCTTGGGCAAGATGAACCATTGGAGCATTTTTGACCACTACTTGTAGACCCAAAATCACAATATGTTGTTCTTTTTCAAATACCTCAAATATGTTGTGCTATTCAAATACCTCAGTATCTTTATTAGCATGGTGAATTTCTAATCATCTTTTCAGTGCTTGAGTAGTGCTTGAGGCAAATGTCTGCAAAGTGCAGTGTAGCTAATGTTTCAGGAGTTTCCTGGCCCTGCTGCCATCCCTTCTCAATGGTAAGGTCTCCACAGGTGTGTGTGTTGTGGTGTGTGCATGTGTGTGTGTGTGTGTGTGTGTGTGTGTGTGTGTGTATACAAGCCTGAGTGCGTATGTGTTTTGGGCATAGAGGGAGTGAAGGAGTTGTATCCCTAAGCAGTAACAACTCAAATTATTTCAGAATAAGTTTTCATTTCTCGGTTAAGATTCAACTTAATTATTTTGACTTGTAAACAATTCTAGTATTTGCTCAAAGCATCCTACTTCTATTAGAAGTTTGACATCACTCTTTAGTATATCTTCCGGTTCAGCCCCCTCCCTTTAAGAATCATGTTGACTCAACTTCAAAAATATATTAGAATTCTGCTTTGTGTTGCCACTACCCCATCCTTGTTCAGGATGTCATCTCTATTTGGATAACTAGCGAGCACCCAGCTTACTAACCCGACTTCCATTCTTGCCCCTTTTGAATATTTCCTTATCTTAATCAGCCAGAGCAATCTCTTAAAAATAGAAACCTTCTCATTCTTGACATTGCTTTAAACCTCCTAAAGGCTTTCTTGGAATGAAATCTTTCACTGGGTTGATTCCCATTAAACCTTCTCAAGTTCAATGTCACAGTCTCAAAAGTGTCTTGTCCGAATCCCAATTCCTGATTAGGTTCCTGTTACAGTCTGACACAGCATATAATTTATGACTTCTTAGTATCTCTCACAATTGTGACAATATATTTCTTTTCATTTTTGAATATTCATACTTTGATTCCATCAGTAGGCTGTGGTGCTGTAGAAACAAATATGCTATCTGTCTTTCTTACTACTCTCTCGTCATTTTAGCACGATATGCAGTGGGCGCTCAATATAATTTTTTATTTGGTAAATAGTTTAACATTCACAGTATATGGAAAGCACATGGCTGATCTATAAAAGTGGTTCTTTTCTCCCTGTCTATTAAACAGTTACAGAAAACAGCACTTTCCCCATGGATTTCATTGGTTTCATGGTGAAACAGAGGAAGAAATATTGAAATTACTACATATTTATGCTTCTAGGACCTCATAATTTATCAAAAGTTAAATGATGTTATAACACTATAAATTTTTCCTAAGTGAGATCTAACAAAAATAGCTTTTATTCACCAATTTTTCAATTAAAACTTTAAGTTTGTGTAGATGAATTTGCTAGTGCTGGCCTGACAATGTCTCATAAACTAAGTTCTTAAACAGAAAAAGAGCCTCTCACCATTCTGGAGGCTATAAGTCTGAAATCGAGGTTTCAGCAAGATTGGCTCCTTCTTTAGACTGTGAGGATGAGCCTGTTGCGGGCTTCTCCCCTAGCTTCTGGTGCTTTGCTGGCAATCTTTGGCATTGCTCAGCTTATAGAACCAGTGCACTGATTTCTGCTTCGATGCTCACAAAACATTCTCCCCATGTGTGTCTTTACATTTCCCATTCTCGAATTCATTTTAGATCCTTGCCCACCACAATGACCTCTTTTGAATTTTATTACATCTGTGAAAATCTTGCAACCCTTATGGAAAACTTATTTCCATATTTATGGAAAACAGAAAATCCTTATTTTTGGAAAACAGAAAATCCACCTTACCAAAGTACAGGGTTGTGGTCACTAGAGGCAGGGAAGGGGAGGGTGGTGGGGGTACCAAGAAATTAAGAAGAACTTTTAAAAACTGGAAAGCATGCTAGTGGAGGAGGAGAGGGGTGTCAAGGGTAGAAGGGAATGGATGGAGGTAATTCCTGCACAAAGGATGCACATATGGGTCTACCATAGCGAATCTCATTAATACATATAATTAATACACATTACCAATTGTCTTTAAAAAATCCTGTCTCTGCAGAAGGTCAAATTCTGAGTTCCTAAAAGTTAGAATTTCAGCATGTAAATTTTGAGTGGGACACAATTAAATTACAACATAATATAATATGATATATAATTAATAAATATAATACCAAATATATATGTTCACTTTTTAACTGATTAATTCAAAAGTATCTGTTGAGTATCTGCTGTACACCAAGCATGATGCTAGGGATTGTGGTCCCTTTGCAAACATATTCTCTAATGGGAAAGAGACACATTAAACTAGTAAATTATGAAGTCAATGGCCTGATTTACTTATACAAAGAAGACATAGACAGTGCCATATATATTACAGTCTGGTGGATATTCCTATCTCATTTCTACTGATAGACTGTAAACCACTGAAGGATAAAACCTTAATTTTAAATGTCTATTATGCCTCTGGAGCTGGCTAACAGGCTAAAGTACATGTCTCTGGAATGACTTTTATGAGCCATTCAAAAACAATTAGTATTTTAAAATCTTTTTGGACTCTCACCATGTTGTGTGTTTATTATTTTCATACCATCTATAATAAAATTTATCTATAGCACTCTTTCTTATGTCTATATTTCAGTTTCTAATGTAATGTCTGCTTCACTGGTTGTTCAGTGTACTTGTATATGGCTTTTCTTCTTTCTTCTAATAAAGAACAGCCTTGTAATAATTTAGACATAGTTCTTCTTCCCAAGATTTTACATTGTACTTAGAATTTTGTTTTGTACTTAAGCTTGCACTGTACTTAAAACATTTCTATTGTAATTAAAACATTTCGATTGTACTTAATGGATTACTCAACACTATCTACTGGGTAGATTGACTAATTAAATGACATTGGCCAGAACTGTTACTTATTTCAAAGATGGGAGAAAACCAACATGCTAAGGTGAGTGACTTGAATTTGCAAACCTGATAAGGGGTGATAAAGGGAGAACCCTGCAGATGCACTTCTGCTCCTTTCTGAGTGACCAGTTTCAGTTTACGAGTTCCCAGTTGCAGATACATTATTTTGCCTTATGAAATACCTGTTGAAAGAATGTGGGTTTCTTGAGACTTGGCCACATTTTGCACACAGGAGGCAAATGGGGTAGGATTAATTCCTGAATTCCCAATCATTCTCCCTCTCTGTCAAATGAGCGGGCAGCGCAAACTTCTCAAGAGTAAGTGTAGGAATAGAGAGCATGTGTACATTCTGTATTAAACTTCTCAGAAAACAGCAGAGAACATTCAGAAATTAATTGATGTCACCTCTCAAATGCCCATACCATGGCCAATTTCTCAATGAGGCCTTTGACATGTATCACTGAGAAAAGTACTTTACATAAAAGCATATTGATGAAGAGAATTACACGTCTCATCAGTGTAACACAGCCAAGTTGAACACCAATTTTTTTGCATTATTTGTGGATTAACACTGTTAATAATACTTTATTAACAGTAATAATAACAGCATAATATATTATGCTGTTAATGGTAATTGTAACTACAAGTTACAACCATGATTGTTGAAAAATTTATTGTTAAAAGAAAAACATAGGTTAAGCTTTTATCAGCAAAGAGTGACACAGAAGTTGTACAGTTTACATAGGGGAAATCTCTACCCCTACTTAAGAAAGAAGAGTGGAAAAGATTTGGTCAGCTGGCCAAGAGACATTTATTACTCACATAGCTAGTAAGGGTGAACCCTGGAAGAACAGTTAGCTCACAACACTCAGAGGAATAGACTGCAAGGGTAATCTCCTAAAGCACCTTCTGCACAGAGAATATACAAAGATCGATGTAGATAGTATAAAGGGCCTAAGGAAGCCAAAGGAAAAGACATCCAGATCAGGAAATAGCTGGACAGAAACACCTGGAATTTCAATAAATTACTTTAATTCTTCCTCCATGAAGATGGAGAAATGGATGGAATAGAGCATAATATAATCCATCCCCATTTTCTCTCCTTACTTCTAAAAAAATATAGAAGAAACATGGAATCACACAGGTAGAAATTTCAATATTTCAATTTCATACCACTGTGTTAATCAGAGAATGACATTACTGAATAGATCTATGATCAAATGGAATTGCTAGTTCTTTTCCCCAAATGACAAAGGTTGCCCATTGCATGTGGAAAAGACAAATAAGTGCCTTTTATATATAGGACATTTTTTTAAAAGATTGAAAAGCATGACCCCAAATGAGCTAAGGTATATGTGTCAGTGTTCTTCTCCCCATCTCACCAGTGAGACAGTTCTTCTGTGGGACAGCCATGGGAATAAGGGATAAAGCTCTCATTACCCACCTCCATGGAAAGTTCTTCCTTATAGACTCAAGTAGAAAAACAGAGAGAAGGGAATACTCATAGGGCATACTTATTATGCTGAACTTTTATATAATAAGTATATCTGTTATTTGTCTACAGTATTCAGTTTGACCTTCTGCTATGGTTTGAATGTGTCTGTCAGAGTTTACATGGTAGAAACACCAATCCCAATGCGATTGTGCTGAGAGGTGAGACCTTTAAGAGGTGGGACCTTCAAAGAGGGTGATTAGGTCATTAAGGTTTTGCCCTTGTGATTAGATTCATGCTATTATTGGGGGACTGAGTTGCTTTTCTTGGAGTGGGCCCCTTACAAAAGAATGAGATTACCCACCACTACCACCTTTCTTGTTCTTCCATCTTCTGCTGTGAGATGACCCAGAAAAAGACCTTCACGAGATGCTAACCCCTCAGTCTGGGCCTTCCTAGCCTCCAGAACCATAAGAAACAGGTATCTATTCTTCATTCATTTCTTAAAATCTCAAGTATTCTGTGCTTATTACCTTTAATCAAGTAGGCATTACTTCACTCAGGAAAGAAACTTTTTCAAGTTGCCAACTCTGTCATCCCAATTATCTAGTTCTAATAACTTGCTTCAAAATCAATATTAAATTGCTCTTTGAATGTAGTACAATTTCACTTAGAGCCACAGTAAATTCAAAGTTGTACTAATCCAGGCTATCTTTCTAGTTAATCAACTCTAGACAACTATATAAATCTTTTATGAAAATATTACCTTGCATAATACTATTTTTGATTTGTGCTGATCAGAAGTAAATAATGACTACTAAGAAAGAAAATTATCTTTCTCTAGGTATAATATACCAAAATATATACTCATTGTAATATGCCCTTAAATATCATGTAATTTATAGTTTCATAAGACAGGCTTTCAATGTACATGTTTAAATTACTAGGACAGACTTCTACTCTTACCATCAACCTCTTCTTAAGATCTGATTGGCATTTTCCAATATTTTGAACTTCAGCTGTGCCTATATGATGTTGACCAATGAAATCAGCAAAAACTAATTGGAATTTTATAGAACAAACAGTAGATTGATGGGCATCTGGTTCTGATCATGTCACATGGTTTTGTTCAGTGCCCTCCTTTAGATTATAATATTCACTGTCAAAAATTTTTAGTGGTATCTAATAAGAAGTTCGTCTTTAAAGAATTCTCAGGAAATGAAGGTAGTCTGCTTTTCCTATAAGTATTTTCAGGACTGATATTATTCAATAAAACTTTTAGATATTTGGAACCTCACACAAGAATTAATTTATTTGACTTATAAAAGATTAAATCGGTTTTCCCTAAGCCATATGCAACATTCTGAAACTTTCAAATTGAGCTGAGATTGGGACAAAATGTTCAGCTTCCAATGTTCAATAGTTCTCTGATTGCTTAAGAATTTATAATAGAAAAAAACCCACACATACATTTACATATATGAGAGAACCCATATTTAAATGGAGTACTAATTCACCACTTTCACCTTTGATTTTTGCTTTTTTACAGTAACATACCTCACAATGTCTGTATAATCAATTGATCCAAATAGAAAAATCCTATAGATTGAGTCAAGGTTGTGGTCAAATAACCAATGATTAGCTCCAATTATAAACAGGGCTCATCTTGAGGATCTGATAATGTGCTTTAGTAACTTTGTCACTTTAGTTATTGGATGTAGTTATCTCTAAGCCAATTCAGAGGTGCTAGCTTCTCCTGCAACAAGCATATTTTAAAGCACTATTTAGCAAACATAAAAAGGGTCTCAAGACAAAATAATCCAAATGAACTTCTTGTTCTATACACTGGTATTTTGATGGGAATTGGGTAAATGTACTCTGAATATTTTCTACTCTATTCCACAGTATTTTCATCAGAGAGAAATGACAGCTGTTATTTTACGTTCCTAAAATCTGACACTACATAATAGATAAAGAGGGGTTTTGGAAAAGGAATGTTCACCAGACTCACTCGGGTAGTTATAAAACAAAATGCAACTCCTAACCTCACCCTATCCCCAGAGATTCTGATCCACCACACAGACTTTGCCAGCTGCTTCTGACACACGTGGCCTAGCCATACCTTTTTTGACAGCACTACTGCAGCAATGAATAAAAATATTGCAACCTTTTCTGCTACCTGTACTTGCCGATTACCTGTAGATTTACTATTGTCTCTCAGCCATGGGACTTGGTTAATCCAAAGGGAGCAGTCACCCTTGATTCTTGGATTTATTGTGCCACAGTTTCAATTATTTGCAGTTCACGACAGTCTGAGTATATTAAATGGAACATTTCAGAAGAAAACAATTCACGAGTTTTAATGTGTAGCATTCTGAGTGATACTACGGAATCCTGTGTCATCCTGCTCTGTGCCCCCATGGCCAGGATATGAAGTGTGGCTGTGCTCTGTGTGCTACCTGTCTGTTGGTCACTCCTTGGCTATCAAATTGACCGCAGCAGTAATAATCCCTAAGCTTATTGGTTCTGCTAATTCAGATATACCAAAGAGAACTTGCAAAGTGATTTCTTGAAGTGGAAAGGTGAAAGCTATCTGTTTAATAGAGAAAGAAAAAAATTACAGACTGAGGTAGCTAAAACCTGGGATAAACTATTGTTGTCCACCACTTTGCCTGATTTATAAACTGAAGTTTATCCTACATATGTTTGTTTATATAGGGAAAGACATAAATTTGGTGCTGGCTGTGGTTTCAAGGATCCCCCGGGGGTCCTACATGGATAAAGGGGACTGTTGCATTGATTGGCAGGTGCCTCAGCCAGTCTAGCAGTCCCACCCTCCTCTTACAGCCAAAGGAAGACCAGCCTGGCTTTGGGGCTAGTTACAGTGTTGTTTTGTTTTGTACTTGAGACCCTAGAGGGCCTTCCAATCCTTTTGAACTTTAGAAAAGGATTCATTTGCATCCTGCTCTTCCTCAGGAAACCACTTGAGCTGAATGATAGTACAGGGCAGGAAGCAGAGTGGATCCAAGGGAAGAGGACTTTGAGGGAACTCAACCAGGAAAGTTCTTAATACTTAAACTTCTCTTTAAAACAGCACAAATGATTTATGCCCTCCTTAACATGGAGAGAGAGAAAAAAATGTAACTCATTACTAAACATGAGCCAGAGAAAGAAAACTAATAAACAGCCAAAGAGATATCCTCCAGGTTTTCCCCAGAATGATGGTGCTTCTGAATAAATGGTAATGAGCAGTCAGCAAGGAGCTCATCTACAAAATGCTGAAATTATTTTCCCTGGAAACCTAAGTCTCTGCTAGAGGAAGAAGACTTGCATTTAGCTATCTGTATTCTCCCAGCAAAGGTTCTTGAGAGCCAAATTTCTTGTTTAGTATATTCTCAGGAGAAAACTTTTCCTTGTGGTAGTTAGAAGGAAGGAGAGGGGTGGGTACAAATCCACTAGAAACAGGATTTGTCCAGGAAATGTCCTTTATTTTGGAAGTTCCACAGGATATTTAGAGTTATAAAAGAGAGAACTTGAAACATCAGTGATGTCCCATAAATATGCCCTATTTTTTAATGTTTTATGTGTCATTTAGAAGTAAATTTCTGTTAAAAGAAACAAACATAACAACATAAAGGACTCAGGTTGATCTTTCCTACTATTATGCAGCAAATAATTTGTGTAATCTATGACGAATAACATCTTATCATTTGAGAAGCAAGAGAGGAAATGCATAGCAAAATTGGTCCTGCCTTGCCAAGATGGGGAAAAAATCAGAGTCCCTTTCTAATTACAGATGTGAAAGGAACGGAAATCACATAGCTTGTTTCATTCTTCCTCTGGAAAATCCTCACCTGTCTCCTTAAGGACAAAACTGTTTCGAGGACAATTATCCCCTCTGTGGGGCAGAGACTCTTAGAAGGGTAGCACAGCTCAGCCTCCTCAGAAGCACAATAACATTCTACGTGATGGCTAACTGTTGGTGGAGCACTGCGTCTACTCCCTCACCCACTAACTTCCACCCTCGGGTCACCCTGTGTTTCTCAGGAGTTCAGCCACATGACTGCCAGTAATACAAAGAGCTGGCATCCTCCCTCTTCCTGGTGTCCAGACTCCAGCTGAGTAGTAGTTTCTGTATATTTTTGGCTGTGATGCTTCTGTCAGAAGACAGCTTGGAAAACCCTTTCTGTACATCTCTAGTCTCTAGTTACTGGTCCGAAGCCTTACGAATAGGAACTGGGAGCAACAAAATACACCAGTAGATTCACTATTTAGGCCAGCTATGAACCTCAAAGTCAAACTATGGCTATTCAGATAGACACTATTCAGTAGAGAGTTAAAATTAAAACTCCCAATCTGAGTCACTGAAAAATCTTAATGCACCTAACTGCATGATTTTTAAATTCCTAAACACCAAATCACTACTTTTATTATGACCTTTAAGAAAGGGTATAGTCTCCTTTCTTACACCATAAAGGGCCACTTAGTAGTGAAGACTTTTTATAGGTTTTGCTCACACATGATCCATGTATACTTCTTGCTGCAAAATAATAGAGTGATCTGAATATTCCTTAAAAATGCAGGATAAAAATATAGCAAATAATCTCTCCTGGCTTGGTGGTAAATACTATGTCTGTCCACTCTGCTCCCACCCCATTGAAACTACCTGGAGCTGTGAGTGAATAGGTGTTGATTATGTATAAGTGTTAACCTTGAAATTTAAAGATTCAAGACAGGATACATGTTGCTTGGGCACTTTTCAGATGTACAGTTATGCAGTTTAAGCTCAGAACTTGAAATATTTGTTAATTTGTCATTGATTGAACACCTGCTGTCTGCCAGGTCTGTTGCACGCCTTGAATTTAGAAAATCAGAGAGGAAAACCCTACATGCCCTTAGGGAGCTTATGATTTTATAAGAGGTTCACAGAAGCATACTAATCATTTCATTATAGTATTTATAAGTTATCTGAGAGTAAAAGCTGGTATCCCTGGAGCCCTTAGCTTGAGAGGCCAGCAGGGAAGGACTCTGGCATAAAGTAAATATGTAGAAAGATGTGGAGATGGGAAAAGGTACTTTTGGCTGAAATGGGGAGTAGAAGTACTAAAGAGAGCTTGGAACAGGCAGGGAGTTAAAAACGCTGTACTTTAGCTAGACTAAGCAACCCAACAATACAAGATGAGGCTCAGGAAATAGGCAAGGACTGGATCATGCTAAGATGTTTGGGGTTTATCCTGAGGGCAAGTGGACAGCATCTCTAAGGATAGGATTCCAAGGAAGTGATGCAATCAAATCGGCAGTCCTGAAAACTCTTTCTGGAAGCCCCAGGGAGGATAAATTGGAGGAGAAAAATCTATCTTGGATAAGACAGTTAAGAGGAAATTTTACTTACAGGAAGAAACATGAAAAAGAACTAAATAAATCTGAGTTAGTTAATGAACATTAGGACCTATGTGACCATGTGTACAGACACAGAACACACTGTGAGCAATATGTGATATTGTGCAAAAGACTGCACAAATTATGTTCATACCCTTTTTGATTGGACATACTTCTGAGCCCAGCTGTTAGCATGAAGTTCTACACAGAGCTTGATAATTAATTACCATTTCATAAATTTCCGTAAAACTGGGCTTGTGGAAAAGGGGCCAAGGAGGGTCCTCCGTTACCTACTTGCCTTCATAGGACCTGGCTTATGAGCATGGAGATAAACAAAGATGAGTAAACTCCAGATGAATCCTTATTCTTCCATTCAGATTTTATTTTTACCATTTTCCTTGGAACTGTGCCAACCCAGTTATTATGAAGCACGTAGACGGTAGTGGTTGCATAGACATGCCATGAGTCATACTTGATTTATCCAGGATTAACTTGATTTATCCAGGACTTCAAGAATACTGATGCAACTCTAAAAGTATTTTAGGCATGACAGGACTTCGGGGGATTTCTTTCTTTACTAACGATTTGGTAAACCTAGTAAATCAGTGATGGAGAGCAACAAAATACTAATGCAAGTATTAACTGAAATTTTAGAATTATTAGGTTCCAGAAAATGAAATGTATTTCTGTTTAAAAATCAGTCAATTATGTCACAATTACAACTCTCAGTAGAATTAATAATGACTGAATAAACAAAGTATATTTACTTGAGTTACGTTCTCTGCATTGAACCCTATGCAGTGCGTGTGCGTAAGAAACGTGTATTTCCTTATTTAAGACCTACTTTATCTCAAGGTAAACAGCCTCCAAACTTAGGATCACCTTCCTCCCCAGAAATTCTGATGTCAAATATTAGGCCCTTTCCTCTATCCTGTTAATTCTACTATGCCTAATATCTCTGCAATAGGGCCATTTTAGGCCATTTGACTATTGAGTAGCTGGGCCAAGAATCATTTTCCCATCTGCCTGCCTCCAATCATCACATTGGAGTGCCCTGCACTTAAAAATGTATTGCAGCAGTGCTACTGAAAGAACTCAGTCCATAAACTATTACTGACCCCCATGGAGACAAATGAACTTGCCCCAGAATATAAATGAACACTCTGCTTCCTTTAGGGAAAATCGTGCTATTTAGAAAGAACAGTGTCAGCTCACTAATATAGTTGGCTTGTATTCTGGACAACTTCTAATTATCTTGTTGCAGACCAGCAGCAAAAAGTCACTGACAGGAGGCACAGGTTCTTCCACATGTGATAAGCCATGAACCCGATCATTGTGTGGCTGCATTTCACCTGCCTAGATTATCCCAAAGAAAAAAAAACAGCACATTTCAAAAGACCATTGCTGTCCCAGAGTTAACAAATATTTCGCTCAGCAATAAGCAAGTTTTCAAAGACATGTTTGAGTTTTTTTTTTTAAAGATGAAAGAATATTAACAAACACATGGACATAAAACAATGCAAAAACAATAAAAACAATACAGAATTTCACACAAAATGATAGGAAATTAACCATGGTTGATGTATTACATATTGTTATCCTCAAATTGGTTATTCAGTTAAACAGATATAGGCATGTAAGATTGATCAAACACTCAAACATTAACTGCTCCTTTCCATAAAGCAACTGAAATTAGTAGTACAATTATCTTAGCTATGCTGTGTATACATATATACACACTTTTCCCTTCTTTCTTTTCTCTTTTCTCTCATCCCAGTTGTTCTTTCCTTTTGAGTATTTCTTTTCCTTTCACAGTATCTATTTTACCTTTTAGATTTTCTTTATTCTTTCAGATTCTTACACTAGAGAGACAATACAGTGTTTACACATGCAAGTATGATTTATTTCACATATGAGTATGGTCTCTAGATGCATCCACTTACCTATAAAAGCCTTGAGGTTATCTTTCTTTATAGCTGAGTAATATTCCATTATATAAAAATACCACAACTTTTTTATCCATTCCTCAGTTGATGGGCATTTGGGTTGTTTCCAAGATTTAGCTGCTACAAATTGCATTGCTATAATCATAGATGCACAGATATCACTGTAGTATGATTACAGGTCCCATATTTGAAATTTTTGAATGAAAACTATAAATCTTTAAAAATTCCTCATCAAAAATTGTTTCACACAAACTTTTTGAGACATCTTCTGTGAATCTCTATAATTATACTCTGACTTAGAAAATACACTTCTAAATTATTATAAATGTATTATTTAATGATTAGGCCATAATATTTTCAGTTCATGCTATTTTCATTTCACATGCTCTTGAAAAGAGTGAAAAAGAGTACATCTGGAAATTGTATAGAAAAATGTAAAGATTTCATTAAACTCATCTAAAAGAAATATTAAAGATTAATATCTTTAATAAGGCTTTCATGTGTTCTTACAAAACTATTTTGAAAAGTATGATTCCCAGATATAATCTAGCTCTGAGGTTAAAAATATCTTTGCTTCATACGATAATATTTACCAATAACGTATGGAGGAAAATCTAGTTCCATCATTATTAGATATTTTATTCTCTCTCTTTCTTCCTTTTTAGGAAAATTAGTCCATTCAGACCAAAGGGCAGCACTTTATAAATTCTAAAAGCCAGGAAAATCATTAAAATTAACATTTAGTATTTACTTAAAAGTAATTTTAAGCTAGCAAAGGTAATAGTATTTATTTCTGTATTTCCACTTCATAGTAAATTGAAATTTCTCATATAATTTTAATAATCATAGCATTATGATACTCACTGGCCTTAAAATACAATTGTACTATTTTGAATGATATGAAGATAGAGAGTTGCCATAGTTTTGCCTATTGCTGATTGGTCAGAAGTACATCATATATCTGCCTAATGAAGCAGAAACTATTTACAAGGGGTTAGACTTTTTTATCTCTAAATGTTTACTAAGTACCAGTTATGCACAAGAAGTATTAACCTTGTCTTGAAGGGTGCTAACTGAAAAAAAGCCCTCCTTTATTTTGTTTTTTATTTTATGAAAAAAGAATACAGAATTTCATAACAAAATAATAAGCAAATAATAATTATTACCCTGTATTATTATCTCAGTAGTTAGAGTATAAGACATAGAACAAATGGATTTTTATAAAGGAGAAACAGACAAAAACAAAATTTTCTTTTCAAAGACTAAGATAAACTGATAGTATAAATGAAGCAAATTACCATTTATATTAAAATAGTTTTGAAACAATGAAATAGGGAACTTGGGGAAGTATTCAAACTTCTTTCTACTTCCTATTTCTCTCCTATATTGCTCTTTAGTTGTCATTTGATTGTTTTCAGAAATTAAGAAACAATGGTAGTCAATGACACTCTTTTTCCCTTCCTAAGAATCATTAAGTAATTACACTGACCGAGGAGGCAAAATAAATTTACCATCATATGTGAATTTAACAAAATTTTTATATGTCCATGCAAACATGTTCTAGTCATTTCTGAAGTCAAAACAACTTTTTTTGCACATTCTGAAAAAAATATTACTCCTGATAATAAAACATTAAAATGTTGAAATAATGCATTCCAAAATAATACACTATTTTCAAATTCAGTTTCAGGTAATAATAGTTAAGTTTACTGGAAAAAATATTCTCATTGTCACTTGGTATCTGTAATGCTCATAACATCTCATCTTTAATAGTATTACTTTAGTCATGCCTTGTCTCTTTATGCAAATAGTGATACACCTTGGTTAGCCTAATAACAATAATCTTTATAATTGTATAGACCTTTCCAGTTCCAGGTTTTATTTATTGTCATATTGAGTTCTTGCAGTCACCCTGTGGGATGACTATAGGACTATTATTCTCATTTTACCACTTAGGAGACTTAAGCTCAGATGGATAAAGTACTGTAGTGCGTGGATGTGAAGCTGTCTGTCTTGGTTCAAATCCTGGCTTCACAACTTGCCAAATGGGTATAATTGTGAGCAAGTTACATGACTTCTTTTTCATCTGTTTCCCAGTCAGTAAAACGATAGTGATCACACCTGTCTTACTGAGTTTTTAAAAGCCATTTTACTGTTTTTGAGCTGCTTTCTACAGTACTGTACCTGGAATAGAATGGATGCTACATGAATGTGAAAAATTGGATTTCTGACTGCATGTATATTGTTCTCTCATTACAGAAGCATTGCAATTACATCTTGTTTCACTACTCCTTGTATCAGTTAAGAAATAGACTAGAGGAAAAAAATACTACTCCAGAGGTATGTTCCTACATTATAACTTACATATTTTCCCAAATTAAAAATAATCTAATAATAATGTCCATGAAAACAGTTTACTTAGTAAACCTTCTTATGCACAAAGCTCAGTGCTAGATGACTAATACATGCTTTACATTAATTATTCCACTCAGTCCTCACAGCAGGCAAATTTATCCACATTTCGAAATGAGGAAGTAGAGGCATGGAGAGGTTAGAGAGGTTAAGTTATGCAGCTGGTCGGAGGATAATGATATGCATCAAAGGGGAGCTGCATGTCTGACTTAAAACTGGTATCTGCAGAGTGAAACAGGAATGTACTTAATCATATCAAGTGATCTGATACTCAGCCCTCTATCTTCACCGGGAACTGTGGGTTTGGCTGTCTCACAGAACACTGCAAAACTGAAATTAAAGCTAAAGCAGGGGGAATTCTAATCTAAGCAATACATGATTGTTTTTCACCAGATCAGATAGGTTCCAATAAATTGAAAACTGAAAGAGAAGAGATAGCAAATTAACAGGCCCCTTAAACTATCTACATTCTTACATAAAGATTTTTTCTTCCCAACTCAGAATTATTCTTCTAAGAATTCTATTTAGTTTACTATTTAAATTATTTTTAATATTTGTTACATATACGAAATTACATACAAATGTCCTGTGACCTAATACAAAGATAAAATGAATCAGTTTGTAAGATACTTGCTTGGAATTCTATAAAACACAGTGGTCATATTTTCAGTGCCTTAGAATACTTGAAACCTTTGGAGAGTTTCATATCATTTTGTCATTCTGAGTATTATAATCAAAGTGCAGTTTGACCACCTCAGAGGATAAGATGAATGGCAGACCCAAAACATAATTATCAAAAGGAAAAAACAAAAAATGAAAGTGAGAATTAATTTTTAAGTAATTTGATCCAAAAGCTGTTCGACATTGTTCCTGCACTGGTGTCCAAGCAAACTTCTTGGTCTCACTTGGTTTTAATGCTGATCTTGTAGGGGAACCCCTGGAATGCGGCTGGGACATCTCTGAATGTGAACCAAACCCGAGTGACAGCCAGAACCCTTCTTTTACTTATTGAAATACAAAATATAAACTGATAAACTGGAATTCCCAAAGGAACTTTTGACAGTTCACCAATTCTGGGTGTCCTCAAAGCCCAGACTTTTCATAATAGCCTCCATGAGAAAAAAAGAGAAGGTACATCTGCAGTATTAATTAGTTTTTGTGACTCCTTAGTGCTTCCAACCCTCCTGGGGCAGATGAAGATCGGAAACTCTGTGCCTGCAGCTTGGCAAGAATTGCCTCTCTCCTTTTTTGCTTTCAAATCACACCACATCCCAGCTCAGGGAAGGCAAAAGGCTAGCAAAAGGTTTGAATCTCCATCTGTCCCTCTCTGACATTCTGTCACAGCCCTTATTCTGTTTGTTGGCGGTCAAGAGATAGAGTTTCTGTCAGGTACTAATATGCAGTTTCATTTCTCAAAACTTAATAATGTTCTAAGTTGTTATTTTAAAGAATTAAATCACTGGTAGATATATTTTAAGGATCTTTAAATAATAGGTCATTATTTTAAATTGCTGAAAAACTATTACACTTTAAGCATTGATTATCAAATTATTAATAATCCAATTAACATAATCAAGGTTAATGGTGATGGAAAGAAAGTACGATTGAAGAGCATTTGGGAGTGTTTCTGCCCAAAATTATATAGAATAAACATGGCAAAAGATGAAGAAGACCATATACATAGACATATGCCAATTTGCTATACCAACATGTTACTTACTGTGACTTTTAAACTGACCACCAAGTTGCCCAACAAAATTTAAGGTTCTACCTAATGTCTTCTGACATGTGAAGGAAGATAGATAATACATACAAGCATAAGTACATTAAAACCTTGGCAATATGGAGACTAGAAGATGCACATAAAAAAAATATTATGAATTTTTCTATATGGGACAGTACCATGTATAGATAATTGTTTTCCTTGTTCTTAATTCTTGTTGCTAATCACCAGAATAGTTTCCTCATTTATATACTATGTCTTGACAATTAATGTATGTTGCATACATTTTACAGATATGTGAAGAAGTTTTCTCAAAACCAAAAAGTAAATCATTCAATGAGACATTAAAGCTAAAAAGTGGCACTTTCTTTGTCTTAACCCACACTCTCTCTTTTCTGTCTTGCTTGTTTGGAAAGGAATTTTGCTCAAGAAAATATATGACAAAGAGGTTGATTTTTAAAGAAGGAAGTTAGAGGTTGTTTCCTTCAAAGTACGTTAGAGTTTTGTACTGGCATTTCTTCCATTTTTGTTTGTTTGTTTGTTACAGTTTTCCTTTCATTGAATTCATAAAGCCTGAAAACTTAAAAATTGTCCTTTAGGATAAAAGTACCCAGAGAAACTTTTACATTTGTTTTGTTTTTAGATCAGTAGGATGGAATTACTAGCCTAGGCAAATGGTTCCATGACTGGGTCCTGCGGATGAACAATGTTCCTCTGCCTGTGTGTGTTCTCGGGCCTCCTGTGGGTTTCACCAAGAAAATGCTGATCAGTGTTAGGATCAGGTCTAGCATGCCCTGCCCTGACCACCTAACCCTTTCTCTGTGAATATCTCTTTGCACTTCATTTTGGCGGGGCCTTAGCTATGCAGCTTTCCTTTTGCATCTCTTCATTCTCATGTCCTCCAGCCGTGTCCTCTGATCATGATGGCTTCACATTAGCTTCAAAGATACCATGATCCTTTACATCTCTGATGTTTATTTCCTCTGATGAGTGATTTTTATCTTGTAGCCTTATCATTCCCAATCATATACTTATATTGTGATTACTGAGGGTTAATTTCATTTCATTTTTCTCACAGTATTTATTTCTATTTTAATCAGAAAAGTAGTTTCTGCCCTCTATAAGATGCATTTTTAATATACACAGAATCTCATTTCTTTAGAAATATGTGATGCCTCAAAATATGTTAAGTACCAAACTTAAAGCAAATGTAAGGTATTGTAATCTTGGTTGTGCTCATCAAAGTTCCCAGGCTGCCTCACTTTCCTTCTCAGACATTCTGACGGTCCCATAGACTTCAGCCCAGTCACTTTCATCTACCACCAGTCCTCTGCCTGGGAAGCTAAAGCTGTTATTTTTAAAGCACTTCTTTTTCTGTTGCCTCTATTTTGACCCAGAGGAACACATTCAAACTACTTGACCTGGTAATGTCACTCCCATTTCTCCTGTGCTTTTTGACTGGAATTCTACAACTGCTTTTCTGATAAGGTACCTCTAGGTAGGAGCATACCTAAGCTATTCTCCATGTGACTAAAAAAATCTATAAAACTTCATGACGTCTTATAATAGTCACAAATTCTGCCAGAGAGACAGTACTCATAAATTCAACTACTTCAAATTAAGGCTACATATTTTTCTTCTATATGTTTTATTTGTTAGTGTGTACTTACTAGACACATTATAAAGCCTTTTGCTTTTATTTACTTCCTTCCCTTTCTTTTTCCTTGCTTTCCTTTCTTTTTCACTTTCCAGGGTTTATAAACTATATATATGTTTAAGGACACCTATGGAGAACAGTTAAACAGTATTTGAGATAGATGTATCATTACAGGGCAGAAGTACAATTTATTTTCTAAATTCTTCGAGGAGCAAGAACTAGTAGCTGGATATCAGCAAATGTCATTTGTGACATTAAAGATTTTGCGGTAAGGATCACCCCTAATGTTGCTTAATAACATCCTACAATACACCTAGATTCAGTCTTGCTATTTGATTAATATAGTCACAATGCAACTAGAATAGGCATATCAATGTTCCTGCTGTGACAGCTAGAAAAAGAAGCTGGATATATGACAAATATATTTTGAATGTATCAATGCTATGGAAGCAGCGGGCACTAGCTGTAGAAAACAATAAAACGGAAGAAAATCATGATAATTGATGATTGTGCCAGTTAAACTTTATTGTCAACCTGAGTGGATTAAGGAACTCCTGGAGGTGACAGGATTATGGGGTGCTCTGCTCATCAGTGGATTATCCCAGTGATGTCCATAGATGAATGTGCTCCTAGCAGGTAGAGTCTGGGGGAGGGGGACATGACTTCGGAGGCTCTGTTTCTCCCTGGGGCTCTTCCACTATCCTCTGAGTCCTGGCAGCCAAGAAGTGAGCACTTTTGCTCCCACACACTTTTCTGTCTTGATGTTTCCCTACCCAGGATTGAAGCTTCTGCAACTATGAGCTGAATAAAAACTCCTCCTTTATTTGTGTCAGATACTTGTCCCAGTAACAGGAAAGCTGACCACTACCATAACCAAAAGTGCTTACCAGGAGGTTTTGCCTATTTTGGGCTCAGGCTAATGATCAGATGTGACCCAGCCAGAGGACTTGTAGGGAAAAGAAAAACCAGCAAAGCTTTTTAGTCCTGGGACTAGAAAGAAAGAATGGAAACTGGAAGAGACTTCCAATGTTCTCCATGGGGCACTGGCTGAATTCTGAGATTGTGCAAAAGAACACAAGAACCCAAGCAGAAACTTCCAAAGGACAGAGTAAAACTCACACGGGTTGGCAGTGCTTAGGAAATGTAGTCAAGCAAGTAAATATTGAATCCATGTGGGGATGTAGCTAAGCAAAAAGTCTCTGGAGGCCATAAGTAAGGTTCCATAACCTTGCAAGGCAGAGAAGATAAAAACCCACCAGATTTTCACTGTACTCAGGAAAGTCATCTTCTAAGAACAGAAGCAGATTAAGAGTGGACAAAGTCCAGCTTGAATCCAACTCAGTCTTCACCTAAATAATTATCATAAGGAAGGAGAATCTTCTCTAGTGGAAAATAACGTTACCTAGCAAATACATTATCTTTTTATGTACAATATACAAGTATGTAAAGAACAAAAACTAAAATAGAAAAATATTAGAAAACATAAGATACATGTAGAACCTAATCAAAAGTTCAGACATTCCCATAATTGATTCATAGTTTGAAAGGAAAGAGAGAATTTTCCAAAAAATGACATATTGTCTTCAATGAAACAAAAGTATGACTTCACTAAGAGTTATAGAAACTGGAGTACATCTTTAAGTGCTACAAGAAATTAGCTGGTAACACAGAATTCCACAACCAGCTAAAAACACCTTTTAAACTAAAGATCATAAAAAACATATTCAGACAAACAAAAATTGAGAGGATTCATTATAGGGAATTCATCAGGCAAAAGAAAAAAACATATTCCAAGATGGAGCCATCAAAAATGCCAGAATAAATAAAGAATGAATAAATATGTCAATAAGCAAAAACATATTGAATTTTAAAAATAGGTCGAATATCTTCTAAAGTATAAAATATTTTGAATCAAAACGCAAGACAATCATATAAAAGGCAGAATAGAAATAAGTGATTTGCAACAATTTATACCAATATTAGATGAATAGCAACAATAATAACTTGTTATACTAATTTTAATATAAATATTTGTTTACTTGCCTTTGTTTCTTCCCAGATGGGAACACTTTGTCACTCTTTTCTGTCTCTTTCATCCTACTCCTCTCACCCCTACAGTTACTCTAATACCTATTGTATTAAGAATAGCATATGATTTTGAGAATTTGATATAAAATGATGTTCACATTTAAAATATGACTAACAGTACAGTTCAAAATAAGTGGTAAAATAAGATTATAGAGTAATATAAAATGTTTCATGGGAATGTTTTAAATATTTTTAGAGTTTTATTTTACCTCAATGTTTGATATGTCATGATTTCCACTTGTGTGAGGAATTAGAATCTGGTGAGATTTCATGCGCTTTAACCAAGTATAACAGAACTAAGGGATTTTAAATAATTTTCCTTACCATGGGAAACATTTGCAAACCTGTTTCTAGCTGCTACTTTACAACCTGTTAGCAGAGGTGAGCTATAAATATTCAATCAAAACGCAACCTGATGGCAGATAAAGCCAAGGTTGCAAATACATATGACTGTAGGTTGAGGTGCAAGAATCTGACTTAGAACTTTTTGCGCAGGTCAGCTCATGACCCACAATCTAGGAAGTCCTCCAGGTCACATTCATTTCTCAAAAGGATTTGTGGTTATTCATACCTCCCAGATACAGGAGCTATTTTCCCAATTAAGAGTAGTTTTTAGTTCGGACAGAGGAAGTTTCCCTAATGGTACTCCCTCAGTTCAGGTTGGATAAAATATCAAGTATTTATTGATCACTCTCCTGGATACTCTACTGTGTTGTTTTAAGCAGAAAAAATATATACATGAGGAAGAACACAATGCATGAGAGGAAGACAATAATCACAGCCTTCTGTTTTGGCTGAAAGAAAACAGGTACAGCCAGACATAAATATGACGGAGGAATCTCAGGTTAAATTGCAGAAGTAGTCCACAATAGAATGAAATTTTTTAGACACTTTAGACACTGATGAAAAATAATAAGAGTGTTGGATATTATTGAGAAAAAATAAGTTTGAAAAGTTCTTTTTTCTAACATGCTAGATATAGTTTAGGCAAAGAAGAAGAGCGTATTAAGACCAAGACAGTAAAAGTGTTTGCTGTTCAGAAGCCTGCTGTAGTCTAATTTAAGGCAGTGTAGTATCATGGGTAAAGGCACAAACTGCTGGATGTAGGAACATTTACAACTACGTGACTCTGATTAATGTCTTCATCTTTTGTAGGTCTCAAATCACCTATCAAATATGATTAATAATGACATAATTTTTAGAGAGTCTTGCTATGCATTTCAGGCTGGTCTTGAAATCATTGTGTACCCCAGGCTGGCTTCAAACTTGTGATGATCCTCCTGCCTCTGTCTCCCAAGTGCTGGGATTATAGGCATGCGCTATCGTGATGGGCTCTGGGATTAACAATGCCTAACTTATATTATGAGGAATGATGCATGGATGCCACTGATGTCTGCTAAAGTGCAGCTGACACAGAGTAACCACAGTACAGTTTGTAAAATACAATTTGGCAGTTGTGAGAAAGAAGCATTGATTGCATGCAAGGGAATGGTGACTAGAGGCTGGGGAAGGATAACCTAATTTGATATGAATAATATAGAATTGACCCAAGGGCTGATTAGGAGTCAGACATGAAGAATAAGACACAGTCAAAGGTGAATTCCAAAGTTGAAAAGGGAAGGTAATCTCAGTGATGCAGATAACCTGAAGGGAAAAGCTCATCCCCTACAGCAAAGCATGGTCAATTCCTTTGCTCTGTGTTTCTTTCAGACATCACAATAAATGCTCACAGAAAAACAGTTAGATATGAGCTTCTACAGAAAGATGGAGATTATAGCTCCAGATCTGATGTGGGGAGAAGAGGGTGTACAGTGAGACCAGACGACCAATAGCTGCTCAGTCAAACCACTCCAGAGGGGTGGAGGCGACCAAAAAAAGGCCTCCTGAAAATCAGACAGGGTAAAACTCCTCGCAGCTCTGGAGAACTATGTGATTTGTCCAAAATAGCTCACCGAATCTTAGTGGAGTTCGGGGTAGTCACATAACCAGGAAAAGAAGTGTCTTATTCAAATAAAACCGAGGGGAGATGTGTGGAACATTCACATTTCCCCCACTTTCTCTGCACAGGAACATTTTTCATAGGAGTCCAGGTATTCCTTTTTTCTTTTTCATTACCATTTTGTGGATGAAATGATTATGTAAGGTTTAAAAATACATGGTAGCTTTTGGTCATGTCTTTTTTTTTTATTTATTTACTTTTGTCTTTTTGAGACAGGGTCTCACTATGCAGTTCAGGCTGATCTTGAACTCACTTCATAGCCCAGGCTGGCCTCAAACTTGCAACAATCCTCCTGCCTCAGCCTCTCTAGTGCTGGGATTTCAGGCATGCACCACCATGTCCCACAGGTCGTGTCCTTCATACCATATCGCTAATGAACGGAGGCCATTTAATGGCAGGTGCTTTCTGTCCCTGTAACTTTCAGGAGAAAGGAATATTTGGGTAAAAATTATACTGGCAAGCACTTCCATGGTCTCTGAATTCACTCTGTGTCCCATAGGGTTAGAGAGGGTGAATATTTCTGGGTGTCTATTCAGGAAGGGCAATGCATGGTAAAAGGTACCTTCTTCATTTGTGAGCCTTTCTGGGCTACATGCTGTGCCAGCAACATTCTCACTTACATTAACGGGATAATCTTTAGTGGTAGTGTTTGATGGCCTTAACTGGATGAACAAGTATCTTGAAAAAGCCCACCTGTGTTAAGTAATCAAGGCTTTCGATGTATATTTTCCTGTTTTTGCTATGGTCTTTTTGGATTTTTAAAGAAATCATATTTTATTAGACACATTGGAGTACACAGTGATTGCCTTCATCATGCGAGTTGGTCCATGTGCATAGTACAACATAATTTGTTTACCTCTTCTCCTCAGCCCTCCCCACTCCCTTCATCTCTTGGTCCCTTTCCCAATTGCACAAGTTCTAGCTCCTCATTTCCTATTATCTATCTCTTTTTTTTTTTTAGGTATTGGAAATTGAACTCAGGACCTTGTGCTTGCCATGCAGGAACTTGTATTTCTGAGCTATATCCCCAGCCCCCTAGCTTTTCTTCATCTCTTTATTCATGGTTTGGGTTTTTCATTTAAGAGCAGCCATGTGACATTTAAGTTTGTGTGTCTGATTTATTTCCCTTAACACTGTGGTCCCAAAGGTTCATACATGTTCCTACAAATGACTCAAACTTATCCTTTATATGTAGCAGAGTAGTACTCCATTGTTCCTGTATACTGCATTTCCTTCATCTGTTCATCTGTGACTGGACATGTAGGCTACTTCCAAGATTTACTTATTATGAGCTGTGTTGCTGTAAATGAGGGTATCATTGTAGTATGATGTCTTTTAACTCAGGTAGGTACCTGGAATAGGAATAACAGGTTTGAATGGGATTTCTGTTTTTAGTCTTTTGCGGAATCTCCATGTTGATTTCCATAGTGGTTGTATTAATTTATATGCCCACCAACAATGTACAGGGGTTCTCTATTTTTCTAGAAATCTCATCAGCATTTATTATTTGATTTCTTGATAATAGCCTTTCTGTCCGGAGTAAGGATGAATATCATTCTTGTTTTAACTTACACTTCTTTAATGGCCAGCTGTATTGAACATTTTTTCTGTATTTATTGGCCATTTGTACTTCTTCTTTTGAAAAGCATATATTCATTAAGTTGGCCTTTTTTGAATTGTGTCATTTTGGGTGTTCTAATTATTTTTTTATATATCCCAGATATTAGTCTCCTGCAGAGTAGCTGGTGAAATGTCTCTCTCATTTTATAGGTGGTCTTTTACTTCTGTTAGTTGTCTTTTTAGGTTGTGATACTGTTAGGATTCACTTTCCATTTTATTTTATTTTAGGTTTTGTTGAGATAGGGTCTCACTATGTATTTCACATTGGCTTTCAACTCTCTATGTAGCCCAGAACTCAGCCATCCTCTTGCCGCAACCTCCAAAGTGCTGGGATTACAGGCTTGGGCCACCCCGCCCCCTTCATTTCCCATTTTTGTCCCTTTTCCATAGGCCATAGATGTGAGTTCACATCTCCCAGGGATGTGATTTTCCATTGTGTCAGGTTTTGTGACATGTGTGCAATTAATTTTGTACACAACTGTGGTTGGTTTTTCCTTTTCAAGCAAAAAATTTTAAATACTATTGTTGCTAAAGCTGATGCTTTAATCAGTGACATATGGTGAGGGGGTGACAATGGCAGGGGTCCAATCCATGGGAATATTTTGTCACTGACATTGTTTAGATTTGCCAGTGATTCGTGAAAATGAAAAGCAGACAGAATGCTAGTTGCTTTTATCATTGTTTTTAAATGCTTCTCCAATGAGGCACATGCTTACTGCCCACAATCACACCTTGCAAAGCCTTGGAGTAGTCTCTTGAAAGTCCATACTACGGGGTTTCATTATTAGAAAATCCCTCCAATGCTCCAATCATTTCGCCAAATAACTGTGCTCTTAATGAAAACTGAGAATTTAGGATCAGGAAACCATTTCAAATCAATCTGTAAAATCTCTAAGATGTCAATTTCTTAGGCAGGCTGGGGGATAAAAGGAGACACTGCTGATCTGTTTTTGCTATGGAAAAAAAAAACAAAGGAAAAGTTCATTCAGAAGAGGGAAAAATTGTAAATTGGAAAGTTAGAGTATAAACAGTTATAGTGCCCCATTGATATTTTGAAAGAATATCTTTTAACAAAGATGATATCTTCCCAGGACATGGTTGAACAAACAAACAACACATTACTCAAAAATCAATTATCCAGCAATCCCTCCTATCTATAAAGTAGGAAAAAGTATAAAAAGTCATGAGTAAAAAAATTAGAATCAAAACATCAAAGCATAAATCTGTGTTGATCTTTGAGGCTGTTCATAAATCTTTGAACACTCTCACTTCCTAGGATGTGGTGGCACTGCAGTAACCACCCTCTTTGACTTGGATACTAATCAGATGAATGTTCTATGCATGTGTCATGGAAATACATGTTAAGATAGAGCTCCCATAAGTCTTGAGGCCTGATTGATTATCACGGATAGAATATCTCCACCTGTAAGCATTGGACATAGCATGAGTAAGAAATATACACCTCTGTTCTCTAATGTAATTGAGGTTTTTGTTCCTATTTTGTTTATTGAGACAGAGTCACTATATAGTTCAGTCTGACTTTGAACTCACTATGTAGTTCAGGCTGGTCTCAAACTCATAGTGATCCTCCTGTCTCAGCCTCCCAAGTTCTGAGATTGCAGGCAAGTGCGCCACTATATGGTTTTTTGTTGTTGCTGGATTTCTTTTTCCCCAGGGGATAGTTATTTTTAATCACTGAGGTTTTAAAAATGTTAATCCCTGCCATATAATCTATATTCTACTGACTTATAGAATAGTTTTCACAAAAATGGACATAAAATTTTCCACCTGGAGAGAAAATATGAAATACAATTTCTTCCTATAGACGAAGTTTTAAGTTGGGTTCAGCTAGAAATCTGTTCTTCCACCACAACCCAAAAGATCTTGTGGTGCTCACAGAAACAATGTCCTGGGCTACATAAGTTGAATGACAGCATTTCCCCCAAAGAGGTCAGTTTGCAGCTTGGAGGAAGTACACTTTACAGTGATAAGCCTTAAATATCAGCCTTTAGGTAATGTGTGCATTTGCTACCTCTTAGAAACTCATATACAAATTTAACTTTACCATTTGACAATTGCAGATTCAAATTCCCTGGTAAGAGGACTATGGGCATGGTCAAAGGAAAGTAACCCCTCCAACCACAGAAGGGCATGACTCACTAGACTAAAGCCAAATCTCAAGAAGAAATGAAGAAAGGACCCCAAAGCAAACCACAACAGGCTTTAGACTCAGAGACAATGGAAATTCAGTTCAACAATCATTCTATACCACATTATAAATGTCACTGATGCTATGACTCGATTGCTTCATTTATTTATTTTTGGTTTTTTGAGACAAGGTCTCACTACATAGTGTATGCTGGGCTTACACTTTCTATGTAGCCCAGGCTGGCCTCAAACTTGTGGCAAATCTTCTTGCCTCAGCTTCCCAACTGCTGGGATTGCAGACATGCACCATCACACCAGGCATGCAGTTTTTCATTCCATAGTTTAGGCTTAGATATCCTTAATTTTTGTGTGTTTATAATATCTCAGAGGTTCCTTCTAATTCTAAATATTATGTAAATATATGTTTAATGAATATTTATTATTTCCTATACAGGAACTGAATGAGAACTCACAAACTGATCAGTAGATATAAGAAATATTTTGTAGACTTTGCAGGTAAGTGGGAGCATCACTTTGATCAGAAAGCACCCACAGAGTACTTAGAAAAAATCTGAGTTCCTAGATCATATCTACAGACCCCAACCTTCTATGGGTGAATGCCATAAACTCTGCCACCAAATTATATGCAAATGCAAACACAGGTAGCATGTTCTCAACATTTTCTCAGCTTCTGTTACGTTCCATGGTTTCCACAGACTGAGAAGCATGAACCTTGGGTGATGTCATTTTGAGGGTTATTCTGATCTGGCTATGCTACCTGCTATTTATGCACAAAAGTAACAGTTGGTGGAAGACAGAATGGTGTGAGGTAGAGAACCGAGGTTACTAGATGCAGCCATTGGCAGTGGCAATAAGGGCATAGCAGGACATGATAACACAGGACAAACGGGAGACATTTTTTAAAGGTTAGAATGGTTTACTTTAAAGCACTCTAGTTTGGCACATTCCAAAGAAAAGTAAAAGCCTATCAAGGTATCACTGTCTGCCTGTACCAACAGCTACTTACACAGTTTTATGAGGAAAACGTGAGATTTTACATTATATCCTGTTTTCATTGTATTTTTGCACATATTTTTTACTCCAAAATCATGATAACAACAATGGTTTTATTTTTGTAGGGATCAGGCTCAGTTATCTAAAACATTTCAATAATTCTAACAGCACAATTTGTTCAAAAACCCTGGGAAAACAGGGATGCCTGAATCAGAAGTGTGGTGACAGCAGGAGTTCATCGTGACCTGACACAGGTAATACCCACAATTTAAGAATTTTCTGAAAATACTCTGTGTCTTAGCAACAGTAATGTTAGCAACAGTAACATACTGAGTGATTTATAATCAGGGTTCTTGTTTAAAAGCTGCTGACTCAGCTCATCATCATTACCCATATTTGAATTTGTCTCTTGGCTTGATATCCTCTATTATGGTGTTTTCTCACTTGCCCAATTGAGTTACTGCAATGTGATTACATCCTTTACGGCTTGGCATAATTAGGTTCTTTGTCATTGGAGTCAAGTTGTATTGCATCATGAGAGAAAGGACTCAGATGTACGTGTCTCAGGGCTGGACCACACGACAATGTGGCATCAAGGTGGCTCAGTCTTTTGCTCTTCAACTATTAGTCTTGCTCTCTCTTGACTCCATTAAATTTATCAGAAGATAGTTTAAGGTATTCCAATAGTAAGCAGAATGTGTGGATTTTATTCTTAAAAATTACATTTTGGGGACAAGTAAAACCTCTGCATTATGACTGCATTCCTTATAAACTGGAATTGTGTCATCGCAGTTCTACTCCTGTAGCAGGTGTGTAGTAAAGATCAATAAGGGGTTCCACACAGAATGTGCTAAAGCCTTAGAAAGATGCTATGTCAGTGGAGGTGGATTTTTTTCTTTGTTATTGTCACCTCCAATGCCCTTGCCAATCAGCAGCCATGACTGTGCTCTGGTGGACAGGTGCAGCTGAGAAGCTCAGGCAGTAGTGAGGTTTAGACAAGAAACCAAGAGGAGAATTAACTGGACCAGTTCAGCACACAGAAATCAGGAACTGGGGGCTTCCTTCTAAGGGAGGATCTCAGTCAGTGATGAGCTGGCCTTCACAGGCAGTCTTACAGTCATTGTCTCCTCTTCACCTACCCTTCCCCACTTGGATCCATGGTGCCCTAAAAATGGGATCGGGCATCTTCTCTCTCACCTTTCAGGGCACAGGAAAACTATGAGAAGCTGTGGGCAAATTCAGAGGCAGGGAATTTTAAGAGCTTGAGGCTTAACCTACACAGAGAGTGAGGGCTGCATCAGCCAGCATTCACTAGCCCACTGGTGGGTGGATTTGGCAGCTTCCCAAGCCACACTGTGAAATGAAGATGCACAGAAGGATTTTTAGTCACAGCGAACCATGGAATCCAAAGTTATATTTTTCACTCTTAAATATAAATGAAACCTATTTTCAGAAAGCCTGTGAATGTCTAAATTCAGTAAATGCAATAGGATGTAGACAGGCGATATAGTTCCTAGCTAATAGATGACAACCACGAATCTCCTCCGGTGTTATTCTCCATGAGCGGATGTTACTGTCTCTGTTGGAAGGTGAACTAGGATGTGGGGATGAAAACACAGATGTGGAATAAAAAGTCTGGAAAGTCAGTCAGTGTGGAATGCAATGCAAAGAGTCATGCGGTGGAGGCATCAACTTGTACGGGAAAGAAAATACAGCTTCACGTATAAAGCCTAATTGGGAGGGTGGATATGATTAATGTTTGTGTCAGAGTTCAGTCTGGGAAACAGAACCACAGTAGGTGACAAGAAGTAAGAGATTTATTTATTAAAGCTTATTTATTATAGCTCCCCCATAGGGACAGGTGAGGGACCAAGTGTAAGGGAAGTGGTTGTACTTGCTTCTGGAAGTTTTTATGGGTCACCAGGGCTGCCTGGATGTGAGCTGCAGAAGAAGGAGGTGAACACGACTTGCAAAAACATACTAGAACCTACATCTAGTTCTGTCTTCAATCTCAGCAGTGGGGTTATTGACAGAAAAAAAATGGCACACTTTCACTGTGGACAAATAAAATAAGGGCACCCAATTAAATGTGAAATTAATGCAAGTAACAGTAAGACTCTTTTAGTATATATCTAAAACATTATATGTGCATACACTAAAAAATGAGTTGTTTGTCTTGAGTTCAGACTTAACTGGGCGTCCTGTATTTTCAGTTACAAAATTTGGTAGCCCTCTGCCCTTTCCATGCAGTGTCCCAAAACTCAGAGACACTGGTGGTGAAGGTCAGGCAGCGGTGGCTGCCTCCCCGCAACAGGTTACACCCCGCCATCCTCTGCAGACCTTCAGGTCACCGTGGGGGCTCCTTAACACTTGCCTTCTGCCCTCCAAGTGTCTTGCTACTTTACTTGTGGCCAGTTCTTACTTAGAATCATAGAGGGATGGAATTTATGGAAACTAGCTTAGCTAAGCTGGTACAATAAAACCACTATAGTACCATTAATACAGGCAAAACCCACTGACAAAGTATACAGCTTTTCCCTTACCTTCAATAAAAGAGGTTAGAATGACTATTGATAATTATTGTTCCAGTAAAGTCCTTTTCTACTTTCTTCTTTTTATCCTTTGCTATAGAATATTAATTGTTTCAGATTGTTGAAGTTATTACCTCCAAACTATTCATTTTTCAATAGGGAAAGTTTGAGTTGTGTGAGTTGACCCAAGGCAGAGTAAATGTATTACTGCTGAGCTGAAAATGCTGGTCTCTTTCTTCCTAAATTCTATGCTTTCCTGCCAACATACTTGGTCACTCTCTTCAAGTCTTCTGTTTGAAGACTTTCTTAATTAATTCCAATCTTTGACCACTGTCTTGTTCTACATTGCTTTAAATAGCTCAGTATTACAGTTAATTAAAAATTCCAAACAACACAGATGTTGAACAAATCAATTTCATTAAGTAACTTTTTAAAAAGCAAAAACATCCTTTTTAACATCAAGTTTTTACTATAATTATTTTGTAATAGTAGTTCTATTTTATTTGGCAAGAAGTTATGCTAATGGAATTTTGTATAGTACATGAAAAAATAACTCTTTGTTGTCAGAAAAATTTTTCCAGATTTAGAACATACATATAAACAAAATTTTCCCTATGAATTAGGATGGCTGATATTCCTATTCATATCAGGATTTTGCTACATTTTACTATCCTATTCATGGATCACCTTAGATTTACATCTGAAGATACTTCTTTTTTATTTATATTATTTTAATAGATACAATAATTTATTATATTTATAGACTACAATGTGATATTTTTATATATGTGTACAGAGGAAAGGCTAAATTAGCATATCAATTGCTTTATTTATTTAAGATGTTTTGTGGTCACATATTTGCCTCAGGCCAATGTTTTTAGAATAAATTAGAATTTGTACCTTAACTGGAGCATTAACTCATGGTAAATTAAGAGAATTCAAAACATGAATTATGCAAAAATAACAGTTTTTAATATGCGTTATACAGGTAAGTCCAAATACCTGACAATGTAATCAGAATAACAAATCTTTTATTTAGTTGTTACAGTGGAAAACGGCAAGATAGGTAGTTAAAGTCACCTTGTCTTTTGCTGTAAGAACAATAGATATGAATTGAGCTGAGGATACTTGTGAGTGTTTCATGGTGCTACAGTGAAGAAATGTATTCTATTTGCCGAGAATCAGAATCTAAAAGTGACTGGTTAGAAAGAACACAGCCAGCAAAGAGAACACAGTGTTGATGTTACAGTGAAGTTCAAGTTCCAGAAAAAATTAAACGCCATCCTCTCTCACTAAGATAAAAAAAAACACCAGAACAAGATGCACTATTTTGCAAAATATGTTGAAGAAACCAAAACCTTTCTGAAGACTATTTACCAAAAGTATTTTGAGTATGTGCTGAAATAAAGCCTAAAAGCTATCTGCAAACAGTGATAGATGCCTTGATATGATCCAGATGCATCCTGTTACAGAACTGCATCAGACAAGAAACCTCCTCCATGACTCACTGAGAAGGTCAACAGAATTGCAAAGGACGGCAAACTCAATTAGGGGGAACCACCAGACTCTTGCTGGAAGTCTATCATATGATCTCCAATATTTAAGTATATAAATATGTTATGTGGGCATTAAAAACACTCATGGAGATCCACAGACCATCATTAATAAGGCAGTGATATGATCGAGTCTGTTCTCATCTCTGTACAGTGGGTTATAGAATAATCTCTATTTCCTATCTCTAATTAGATAGAGGTACTTGACATTACTTCTTAAACCAATAAACAGCCATTCTAGTCATAAGTCTTGAAGTTTTACCCCAGGAGAGGTCATATCTAGGATTTTTTTTTTTTTTCGGCTGTTTTTTTACTTCTGAACTCCACCAAGGCCTATCTAAAGAATATCTAAAAATGGTATCCCAAACTGTGTGTCTTAAAACAATAGTAGTTTTGTCTTGGAATTGCAGAGATTAGAAGTTCATCTAAGCATTGGCGCAGCCATGCTTTGTCTGAAGTCCTCAGAGGTGAAAGTCTGGTGGTTACCAGCAAAGCTTGTCGTGTTACCTTAGAGTGATGTTGCCCTTTACTGGCTACTTTACTAGATTGGTTCCTCCCACCTTTGCCATCTGTGTGTTTTATCCTGTCTAGAACTTTTGTTTTTGTCTCTACTTTGGGTTCTCTTTTGAGGCCGACAGCTTTGGAGAATAAAACCTAGTCCACCCAGGCAGAGCACAGCGGGCCAAGAATGGACCCTTTCCAGCATAATTTATCTAGTAGCTGATTAACAGGGATGTTTTTGCTCAATTAATTTCTACTGACTGATACAAAGGATCTCTCACTATTTCTGTCTCTTCCTCCTCCTCCTCCACCATCTCTTCCTCCCCCATCTTCTTCCCTCCTCCTTTTCCTCCCTTCGCTCTTTCCCTTTCCCTGCTTTCTGCTTTCTGATTGGCCCTCCTTTGCAAGCCACAGACAGAAAGCCTTCACTATGAGTCTTGGATTTCAGAGAGATCAACATCTGCTACTCAGCTGGGGAATAGCAGAACCTTGAGAAAGCGTCCATCCAGTCAGTTACCCTCAGCTTGGAGTTGGAGATGCTAGGGCTGCCTTGAGCACAGCAGCCCTTCTCAGCAGGCTGTGGGATAAGATTGTAATGCTGATTTCCATGGTTATGTGCCCACCGCCTGCCAGGCAGGAAGCCCTGTGCTTTACACTGGGTAGGTATTATCTCCATTTACATAAGAATCATCAAGGGGGTAATGTGCCCAACATCACACAGCAACAAGTAGAAATACTGGAGTTCTTAGCACAATCTGTCTGATTCCAGAACCCCCGCCCTTGTCTGTGTAAGTCTTCTGTTTCTTTTTTCACTTTCTTCCTTTATTTTCTATCAGACATTTATTTCGCATTACAAAATAAATACATACACAGATAGGCAAAAAAAATAAAGCCCCAAATCTCATGGCATCTCCTTTTCTACTCAGCTTCACCAACAGAGAAATATGTAGAGCAATTTGGGACTAATTCTTTTGTATTGTTTTGTGGACATATAAACATATAGGTAAATACATATTTTCTTATATGCAGGCATACTTTTTTCTGTTTAAGTAATGTCTAATAGCATCCTCAAATTGAACTTTTCATTACTCTACCTGACTATCCCTCCAGATAAATACTGGAATGAATTCATCCCTTAGTGGTTCTATAGTTTGGATATTTTAAAAATGTTTTATTAGTTTATGTTTGCTGTACACAATGTTTACATTCACCTTTGGGAGTGGGTATATGTACTTAAAGAATCCTGATTCTTTTTGTTCCCTTTCACTTCTTTTCCTTCCTCTCTCCCTATGGTTTGGATGTTAAGTGTTCTCCAAAGCCTGCGTAGAAAAGGTCTTTTCCCCAGCAAGGTGTTCCTGAGAGATGGTGGAGCCTTTGGGAATGGGGCCAGCAGGTCTGCAGGGCACTAGAGGCCCATAAAATGGACATGGAACCTCAAGTCCCTTCCTGTTCCTCTCTTTCCCTACTGGGCTATGAGTAAGTGGCTTTGCTCAGCTACTTGCTTCCTGCCATTGTCATCTTGCACCACCAGTGGAGGTCTAAAAGCCAAGGGATGGTCTGACCATGGACCGATGCTTCTGAGACTATAAGTGAGTGAAAATAGACATTTTTTTTTGTACTTTGATTATGTCAGATATTTGGTATAGAAACAGAAAGTTAACATAATTTTTATATAATTTTCCATGGAAAATTTAATTAAAAGTTCTTGATTCATTCAATTATTAATGAGAACTCACATCATCCTCTTTTGGTATATTTGTTTGCTCATGGGCATAAAAAATAATACTAATGCATTTGTGCTTATATCCTCCATACTGGTACTTGTCTTTCTTTAGAAGAGACTCCCCAAAGCAAAAGGATATGATTGTGTTAATTTTAATAGGAATTTCCAGTTAATCATCAAAAAATTTGCAACAATTCATTTCTCTATCATAATATAGAAGAGTATTTTTTACCCTAGACTGTGAATAGCACTGTATATGATAGCTTCACCTCTTTGTGTCGTAAAACTGAGGGCTAACATGTCCATTCATTTTGCAAAAATAATTTTGTTTCAGCATAACTGTAACTTCCGTTGAAAATGTGTTTTATAGTAAGGAAAAGAAAGTGTGTGTGTGTGTGTGTGTGTGTATGTACTGTGTGTTTGTGTGTGTGTGTATACTGTGTGTGGATATGTATACTTTGAAATTTTTTTTTACAGTATTGAAGTGCAAAGGAGATAAGCAACTGCTAACCCCAGAGAAGGCAGTGCACATGATAATGAGGTTTAATTTCCAGACGATTGTCTCTTATTGAACAGCAGAGATTAATATTGAGTCCTTGCTTGTGAAACTGGGAAAATAACATTTGACCCTTAACTAGTAGAAGGAGCATAGATTTATGAGTTCCTATCATTAGCACATTTGTAACTCCTTGAGAAAAATGCTTTGGAAATTCAAATGTCTTATCACTGTTCTATGGATTATATAATGCAATTTAAAAGTATGCAGTACATATTTTCTATAGAACTCAAGATTTCACTATGCATAAAAAGAATCTCATTAAAAATCCACTGCATCTATTATGTAAGATGAATATCATCACTAGATGTGTCTCAGCTTTATTCTCATAGCAAGGGGATGCTGACAACCTCAATTTAGTACATTTCTAATTCCAGGGTTGTTCTTTAAGAAATATTGCACTCTGGATCCTTCAGAGGGGGAAAAAAAAAGCATGAGAGATGGTTAAAAAGGGATCAAACATATTCAAAAGGGTGGGTTTTTGGTGAGGATCTGGAATTATCCAGTTGGAAATGAAAATTCCCCTCCAGCAAGACTGGTCAGCCAGTGTGTTTTTAATTATGCTGAGTTGTGTCTATCTTTTGAACACTCTCAACAAGCTAAGATGTTGCTAGTTTCAGATAAAAGTCACCAGAATTAGTTTCTATGGAAAGAATAAACATTTCACTGGAAGCAATCATGAAGTATGTCACTTTAAATAGACAGCCTGGCTGAGATGGCCGCAAATGGCTGTGCTTTAGAACAGACCAGTTCAGCTCTCTTCTCAATGCCAAACCAGTTGGCCAGGCCTTCCAACCAGTTCAGGGAAAATGACTTTCAAGCTAATTGGGCTTCTTACAGACAGCCTTCAGCATGCTTATCATTTACTATTTAATGAGGGTTCTACCAAGAAACAAAAGTAAAAACAGTTAAAACTAGAAGGGCAATGTGATTGGAGGTAAATATCTTAAGTTCCGTTTTCTAATCGGGCTTATTGCATTTATGAATCTATGAATTAGGAAAAACATTTGCATTGATATCTGTAGTTGTGAATATAGATTGCAGCTAGACAGTTATCTCATCAAAGTCCGTTTGGTTGATGATTATAGGAAAGAAATTATTTCCAGGAAAGTTACCATGAAGGTGATTTTTTCTGTTTATGGAAAGTGGTGGTCAGGATAAACAAGAAGCGGGTAGATTTTGGAGGGAGACACATTTGAATGAGAACCTACAGTCATTGCTGTGAAAGTTCGTTATTCTCAAACCTCAGCTCCCTTGTCTGGCCTCTTAGTTGTTTCACTGACATGCTTTGGGATCTTTGCACCCTTGATCAGGAGATCTCTTTTTGCAGTTATCCATTTGGCTACTTTCCTTGCCTCATTCAAGTCTTTGCTTACATGTGATTTTCATAATGGAGTCCACCCTGTGCATCTTTTTCACATTTCAACCCCCACCCTGACTGGATACTCAAGTCCTCTGTTCTTTTATTTTTGCATATTATATCTTCTGAGATACTTTTTCATATATTTACGTTACCTGCTGAATATTAATTATCTGGTTTCTTGCTCTGCCGTATAATCTCTACTACAGTAAGAAATTGTAGTAGGTTCTTTCAGGAACATATCTCAGTACCTAGAACTGTATTGCACCAACAGTGGCTGCTCAAAACAATATTTGGTGTGTGAATAAATAAAAATACCTGCAAATCTGGCATGTAATTGGTTCTGATGTATATTACTTCCCTCTCTTTCCCTTCCCTTTAAGCAGCTAAATCTAAATACAAATTCTTGCTCAAGCTTTTTTGTACTATTACAATGCTATGTGTATAAATCCAAAAACTAACAAAACTGTGTCCCAAATGTTTCCATCCTTCTATTAAAGAGGTAGAGTCATCTATCAGCTAAAAAAAAAAACAAAACACCTTTCTTGTAATATCTTCTGAAATGTAATAATCCATTCTTTAAAACATCCTGGAGAGGAAATTCCATCAATTCCTGCAAGTATTTATTCAATATCTAGCCCTCCACTGTTGATCTATAAGTTATTTCATATACTTAATATGATTACATCCTATTTTCATTGCATTTTTGTCTGGCTGATTTCCAATGACACATTGGATGGAATCTTTGTCTTATCTACTCTCCTATGGACAGACTTTCTCCAATCTACCTTTCCCGTTAGCCTATACGAAGCAGTTGTTCTTTCAGCCCAGAGGTTGATATTTCCATAGTTTAATTTCTTTAAAATTAAGCATCTGTTACACATTGGGTTCTCTAGGGAGCAGGCAGCCAGGTAGAGATAAAATGGGGAATGGTTTATTACATAGCAGCACCTGAGAAAGAAGAAGAACTGAAGAGTGACTGGGTAGAAGGAGCTGTTAGTCTGAGAGAAATCTACAAAAATATCTAGCAGGGGAGGTAAAAAGCACAGTTTACATGTTTGAAGAGTCCTCTGGGCAAAAATGATAGACCCTAGTACAACTGCCCCAAGAAGAGCAGTACTTTGGCTCCAAACCTAAGAAGCATCCTGAGAACACTAAAAGCCAGAGGTCACCAGCGATCTCTAGGATGTGAGCAGTGCAGCTGGCTGTCAGCCACAGTATTATAACATATGCTGGCACCACCCTGCTCACAGCTCCTCGGCACTGCTCTTCTCCTCTCCACATGTGCCAGTGGCTTCTTTGCACACCTGGGACACAACACTGTGTGCTATCTATGAGATGCTTGGTCAGTGTGCTTAGTGAAGAGACCGCTGGGGAGATGATATTCCTCACTCAGTCGAAGAAGAGAATTGGAGGAAAAATCATCCAACTTCTTCTCTCATCAGATGGGACAACTCACCCATGTTCTAAACAGTCTTCCCAGAGGTCCCTAGAAGAATAAATTCACAATTGTCTGCACTGTTAATCTGTCATGATCACAGTCTGCATGGACTTCTTGCCTTTCCCTATCACATCTCTTTACTTTTTTTCTGAGTATTTCTTGGGATCACCTCCCACATAAGTTGCTTACACTCAAATGTTGTCTCAGGGTTTACCTTCTTGGGAAATCCAACTAAGGATAAGTACCTAGCCATGTATATGATTTATGAACTGCCCACTGGTTAGAGATGAGTCTGTAAGTTAGTAAATTGTCCTGATAATCTCAGAGAGGTCAAATAACTTAACAAAGTTTACTTAATGAATTGATGAGTTAGAAATAAAACCTAAAAGTTCATTTGTCACAGTTTTAGTTAGGTGAGTTCTAATCATATATTGTGCTTTACATAAATATCCTGAGTGTTTCTTCAAAATAGGACACATCACCTTCTACTTAGTTGCTACAATACCAGTATTTCAAAACTTCTAGTTAAAAGCATTTCCCTTTATTTCATTTCATTTTTTTTTTCAGTAATCCTGACATAGAGCTAGAGATCTGAGGCTCAATTTTACTATGAACAAACTGAGGCATAGAGAACTTAAGTGTCTTTATTTTCCATAGTTAAATTGTTATTATCTGGAAAAGGTAGGCTTCAGACTCAGATTTTCTGGTTCTAAATACAATCTCTTTAGATTTGCTCATTTACACATAGGCATAAGCAATTCTTTCTTCTCTTTCTTCTAATTATCATCCTCAATATATTTGTTCTGACCAAGGATATAGCTCAATGGCAGATCACATGCCTGGCATGTGTGAGGTCATGAGTTCAGGTCCTGGTACTATATATGTATGTATGTGTATATATATACATATTCTGTGTAGGCTAATTTTGATATCGATATATTTTCATACTGTTAATCTCTAGATAGAATTAATACATTAATAAATATAAACAAGAAAACTCCAAAGTAGTACAAATACTTACTAACCTTTTTATTTTCTATTAAAACTTCACGCAAAGATGCTAATAGAAAAATGACTTTCTTATTTGCTTTGTTCCTGTATTACCTTTACTTTCTTATTAAGCTTGGATTCAAGGAAAAATATTTAAAAAACAAATCTAATGAAACGTCATCTGAATAATCTACACATTAGAAAAGAATTCTTTAAAAATCTTTTGACTTCCTAGAACTGTACAGAGAAAAGCCATAATTATTCAGTGAATACAACTATAAACAATGATAAGAATCTTGAAGTGTGTTCTATATGCTATCTTTTTACCTCATTTCCAACACCAATTATTCAATCATATAGAATTCAGTGCCTGCTGTGTATAAGGACTTGGAGGGTAAAAATGAAGACCATTAAATTGTATTTTCAACAGGAAAATACTTAATTTCAAATTTTAACAGTGGAAATTAAAACTTGAACATGCTGGAATAGGAACAGAGATGAATATGGAAAACATAAAGTGAGAAACACAGGAGAATTCAGTCTCCTGGATTCTAAGGAGCAGGACAACTCTGAATGTAGAAGCTGTTCATCAGAATCCCATGGTACAGAGTCCAACTAGAGTTGTGTCTGCAGTACCTGGCCCCAGAAATAGACATCACAACTAAGGAGAGGTCTCTTGTGATTATTTTAGACATCTTGCCCTGAGGGTTGACAATATGAAAGGATGCAAGTCTGAAGTCTTCCAGGGAACTACAGACTTCTTTTAAGTAAAGTGCAAGAAACTCTATGAGCACAATAATATCCCATCTCTATTCCAAAAACCAAATCTACACAAGCAATCCCAGTTTTTTAAGACCAGCAGTGCTGCTCAGGAAAATAACCAAAAAGGTGTATCTGAGCCTGAGGTGAAAAGTACCTGTGCTTCCCCAGAATGGTCCTTGTGTCTTAGCTGGCCTGGCTAAAATTGCCCAAGTCTAAGTCCTTGCCTGAATTTCACATTGCTGGTTCTAAATCTTTGACCTATAGCTGTGCTTCCATCTTCCAAAATCCAAACTAGAGCAGATCCCAATCCATCTCTAGTTCTGTTGACCTGGTGTCTGTCTACCATGGCTTGCGTACCTAATGACCTAAGAAGTCCTCTTATACCCACCTTGGGATTCCAGGACAATCCATAATAGAACAAAACTTGAAAACCAAACAAAGGATCACTCATCTAACTACAATAAAGGTTTTTGCATCTCAAGTCTGCCATGTCATTATACAGTCATAGATCTGCTTCTTGAGTTGATCCACAGGATATAAAGATTTTCCAGGGTAAGAAATATTAGGGAGAGCTCATCATTGTCTCTCAGCTCCTCTTCAGGAAGCAGGACTTTTGGATGATAGGTTTGCGCATAGAAAATTTAGCGCATCTGCCAAATGTTTCGCTTCGAAGCTATTTCTCATTACTTGGAAATAAAAGTTCCTTCCAAAACTTAACTGTGGCTTTCAGGAAAAGCAGGATATATTTGCACAAGAATTCAATTAACAGCAGTTTACAAGTTTTAACCATTTCAATTGCATCATTATAGATGATATCACTCAAGTATAGTATGGTCCAAGTCACTCTTTCAGTGTGAAACTCGAGAGCATGCTCACATGCATCATCTCTACTTCACTAGGTAAGTCTATTGAGAATAATTTTTCTCATTTTATAAAGAAGGCAGCAATTGTATTAATCAAGTCTTTTGTCCCAATTCATAGTTATTAGATGGTAATACTTGGGTTTAAACTCATATTTGACTAACCCAAAATTCACATCATAGTGAACAGTAGCACAAACTTACAAAGCTCACTCTTGACAGTCCTTAGTCTGCGAATCAGAATTTCTGATCCTGAAGAATTCATTATAGTATTACAAAGCAGAATCTTGGTGCATTTCTCTATATTTAAATTTAGAGACATATAAAGTTTTGAATTTTCTTAGAGAATAAGCCATTTATCAATCTAACACTAACAAAAAAATCCTTAGGTAATATAATTACAATTTTAATGTGATAACTATTGACATATTTATTTAATGGGAGAAGGGAAACAGTAATATACCCAGTTTGATGAAAATAGAATCAAGTCTTTTTCCACAAAGGTTACTGTTCATGAAACAAACTTCTTCTGTCAAATAGACCTCCTGGAGTATCAATATAGAAAGCAAGATTCTATAAGATTGTTACAAATTTTGTATTTCTATCTGTGTTTTTTCCTTGTGCTTGATATTCTCTATAAAATAGGATCCTTTGAGTGGGAAAAAAACAACAAATCAATGCTATAACTTCCAGTATGGGTATGGTGGTATATGTCTGTAATGCCAGCACCCTGGGAGGCTGAGATAGGATGATAAGCTCAAGCCAAGTTTAGGCAATTCAGAGAAACCCTGTCTCAAAATAAAAAGTTAAGAAAGAGTCAGTGGGTGTAGCTCTGTGAGAAGTCCCTGAATTCTACCCCAAGTACCACATCATTCAATCAATCAATCAGTCAATTTAGAGCTTCCACAAATTAATTCACACACATACACACACACACACACACACACACACACACACACACAATTCCCATAGTGAGGTAACAATTTTGACAGTACCTGAACAAGTGAAATATTTGTCTTTTTTGTTGCTATTTTGCTATTGTTTTTTTCTCTTTGAAATGAAAAAAGAACCTGTGAAATAATGAGATTTGTTTCTATCTAATCATTCCAGATAAAAATTGCTTGATAAATTCTGTTCACATTCATGAAGACATCAGAAATCTTCTTAATCAAACCAACCTCCACCTTTTTTCTTTGAGTTAGGACTAAGTGCTGTTATCCATACCTAAGCAATGTTTTCTAGTGTCTTTCAGCACACATTGGTTGATAACGTAGTAGTTCTGTTTTGAATGAGAAGCTGTTTTCTCTCAACTTCATTTGCCAGTGAAAAATTCTCCAAAACATTAAATAATTTGTAATAAATTCTCTTTTTGCAGCAAAATAATAATGTTAGAAACTAAACTACCAATCTACAAGAGGGAAAAGTTTTTAACCATTGAACTGCTTCTAATGTGGCATGAGAAACATTGAAAAATCAGCAGAAGCTTTATTTAGCCCAACAGGAAAAAACACTAATATTTGGACTTCTTGTCATATTTAATTTTAGTTTCCTAACACGTGGACAATTTTGCTTTATTTCTCAATGTTCAGCAAAGAGACAAGCAATTACCTTAGCCAAAAGTTGTTTTGTGAAAGGTTATTTTGATGGTGAAATCGTTAAAAATAGTTTTGCTTTCAGAACTGGAAAAGGAAAAAGGCTTTATCAATCTTACAAAACAGTCACGTTATTAAATCAAAATTTCAATGCAATGTTAGACCTTTGGAAATTCTAGGTTAAAAAAAGCTGCTTGAAATAGACAAGACAAACAAAAAACAACCTGAAATGGACCGTGGGTGGATACAAATATAGATATAGATATAGAGGATATAGATATAGGTAGATGTAGATATTTCATGCACTTAGGAAAAATATCAGTTAACAGTGTTTTTGTTAAATTAACTTTCCTTTTAAAAGTGTCCATGAATTTAATAGCTTTTAAAACTTTATTGGAATCTCTATTGGACTCTTATTAACAGGTTTGAAATCCACTTATTAACTCAACTATCTTCTCTGACTACTGAAGTTTCCACTTCTCCAGTAGAATATAAATCACAAATACAGAATCCAACAGAAATGGAAGCAATAACTCTGGTTACTTTCAGATCTTTCAGTAGACTAAGGGCATTGGGAGAAAATATTAACATCTGTCAAGCCACTTTTAAATGTAAAACATGAAAGTATCAAACCTTTAGGGAAAAATCTTCACAGCCTATGACCAGGAAAAAGTTTGTAGATATGACACCAAAGGCACGATCTAAATTTTTTTTTTTTTTTTGGCACCAGGAATCGAACTCAGGACTGTACGTTTGCCAAGCAGGTGCTGGTGCTGCTGAGCTATATCCCAGGCCCTACAATTTTTTTTAAAAAAATGATAAGTTAGACTTCATGAAAGTTAAAATTTGGTTCTATTGTTCTTCTAGTATAAGAATCTGAAAGAGTAACTAAAACCTAAAAGTTGGGGCTGGGGATATAGCTCAGTGGCACAAGTGCCTGCCTGGCAAGTGAAAGGACCTGAGTTTGATTCCTGGTACCAAAAAAAAATAAAAACATAAAACCTAAAAGGTACAATAGATATTGTGAAAGGGAAAGAAACTGCTCAAAAGGAAAGAACCACTGGGATAAGGGAAAAGAAAAGAAAGAGAGAAGGGAAAAATATGTATATATGAATATACAAGATAGCACAGATAATTGTACAACTAATTTCTATTGTTTTATTGAAAGGAACAGTTCATAGTTAATTGTTTGATCACTCTTACATGCTTATATTTATCTGAGTAATCAGTTTGAAGATAACAATACGTAATACAAGAACCATTGTTAATTTCCTATCACTTTGTCTGAATTTCTGTATTGCTTTTATTGTTTTTGTGTTGTTTTGTTTATGTCTGTGTGTTTCTTAATATGTTTTGGTTCTTTTATTTTTAAAAGAAAACAGAAAAAAATAAAGACACAGCACAATGAAAATTCAAATGAAAGTTAAAGAAAACATTCAAGCCTATGAAACAAAAGCATGTTATCATATATCCAAAAATGATTTCTATTTAGAATATATGAAATATTCTCAAAGTTTAATAATTATAATACAATTTTATTAAAATATAGGCAAAGAACTGAAAAAGATATTTTACTAGAGAGACTATAAATCTGGTGAATGTGAACATGAAAATATGTCTAAAATCAATAAATTAGAACCATGGGATACTATTACACACCTATCAGAATCATTATCATTTTTCTAAAAAATATGGTAATACAGAGTGCCATAGAAGATCAAGAGCAACTGGAGCTCTCATATATGGCTGATACCAGTTGTACAATGACCATGGAACTCTTGGATATTTACTCAAGAGAAAGAAAGACCTATATTCATACAAAAACTTATAAACAAATATTTCAGCAGCTCTAGCCTCAAATGTCTTTGAACAAGCTGCAGTACATACCAAGGAACAAACCATGGATAAACACAGTATTATAGATAATTCTTAAAAGTTGTTATGCTGGGTGAGGAAGCTGGTCATAGATTGCATCATATATCAATATGTAATACAACAAGCATTGTTAAGCTCCTACCACTTTGTTTGTAACTCTGTATTGTCTGCACTGTTCTTTTGCTATTTTGTAAAAGGTTGTCTGTCTGTTAATGTTTTCCTCCTTTTATTTTTAAAATAAAAAAATAGATTGCATCATATACAAGTCCTCCTATATCACACTCTCAGAAAGTTATCCAACTATTGTGATAAAGAGCAGATTAGCGATTGCCAGAAGGTTAGAAAGACCGGTGCTACTTTGTGGCCATAAAACAGTTCTGTGCTCTTATGGTGGTTCCAGTTACCCAAATCTGTACATATTAAAATTAACAGGCCTACATATAAAAAGAAAAGGTCAATTTGCTTCACGATAAATTTTAAAATATAATTCAGGAGAAAAGTAACAAGTAAGGACCTAAAAGCATGAATTAACCGCCATCCCATCATCTAGAAAACCAGTAGGACTAACTTTGTAGTTGACAATTAACAAAATTATTTTCCCCAATCTCTTGGGCTTGTCTATGCCAAAGCACTCTCGCCCTTCCTAAGGACAAATCTGGTGCCAATGTTGCTATCACCGTCAAATATTCAATCTAAGCAGGACGCAGTATTGTATACCCATAACCTCAGACATTCAAGAGACTGAACAAGCGGATTCCCTGAGCCCACAAATTCTATACCAGCAGGGGCATAGTATTCTAGTGACACTTCATCTCGAACGTATGCATTCACGATATCCTGAAAGAACCCTGTCTAGTTACACTTTCCACTGTAGAGTGGAGAATACTGGAACACGATGTCATGGCCCAAGGTCTCTCAACTAGTGAGTGACTAACTTTGTTTTCAAATCAGTGCGGTCTGGCTATCATCTGTGATTTCAACCATGATATTGCACTTTTTTTTTTTCTAAATTCACCTTAAAAATAAAGGGACTCAATTTGAATCTCTTAGCTGGACCTTATTTAAACATATAAAAATAATGTATTCAATATAGTATCCTCATCTAAAAAAGAGATCATTTGCCATCTCTGAGTGACTGACATAGGTTAGATCTCAAAGCACTTGGTCTTAGGGACAGGCAATTTTTTTTTTTTTTGGTACCAGGATTTGAACTCAGGAGCTTGTGCTTGCCAGCCAGGCACTGTGCCACTGAAATATACCTCCAGCAGGCAAATATTTTATTTTTTATTCTGTTGCTTTGCAAAGGAACTACATATCATTGTCAGAAGTTCAGATGAATGGACTTTGTATCAAAGTCTGAACTGAAAGAAAACAGTGGATCGATGTAATTTCTTTTACCCTGTTATTGCAACTAAGTAATAACTGAGAGTAGGATATTTAATACCTACAATGGAACCAATGATTTATGGAAAAGTTATAATTCATTTTTGATATTAAAACTCCCCCCCCAAGTTTTCAGTGCCTACTGAAATTATTTACACCTTATTACTACTCAATAGGTCAAATACAAGTATTCTCACCCTGCTTAGCACTCCAAAAATAATAAATAGACATACAAAGGCTAAAACCTCTACCAAGAATAAATCTGTCATACTATTCCAGAGAGAAAAAATTTATGATTGTGCATTTCCACAAAATGCCATATAGTTTAGTACAACTATTGTCTCAGAAAGAATGGAGCCAGGTACCCCATCTGAAATAACAGAGAAGAACTCAAAAAATGATAGGAATTTTATGTTGAAATGCCTAAAAAAATATTGGAGATAGGAAGAAGCAGAAAGTACCAACCTCTTATAAATAAATAAGAGGAAAAGCAAAGGAACAGATTGTTGCTGCAGAATGATGAATTGGGTAAGTCAGTCAAGTATGTCTCAGAACAGGCTCTGAAACTGATGCATCCACTTGGTGGATAGTGATGGTAGGTTGCACCCCGCTGCCTTTAAATAGAAAAAAAACAAAACAAAACCATAGAATGAGTTTAGTACAGTGGATTATTGGATCAATCTGACTATATCAATATCTATCTATATCTATTTATATACTTGATAGTAACCAAGCTAACAAAGGAAATTCCAACAGATCTGCTTTCTTCCTGAACCCTGGGCAGATATGAATGCTGGGAGATAGAGTTTCCAACACCCCACAAGGTAGGAACCACTGAGGTAAACCTAGGAAAATGTATATTATATCCTCCCCATATCTGTGCCTTGCCATGTTTTAACACTCTTTGAATCAGATCCAATTAAAACAGGCCAGTTTAACCAATCAAGATAAAAAATAAGATAGCTTCTTCTATAAATTCATCTGGAAAGAAGAACAGAATGCAGAACAATTTCCTTTGACAAGCCTATAAACTGGAATGTGATATTAGAGAATATTTAAAATGACGGAGCTTACAGCAGCAAAGCCGAAATATTAAAATCATTAGCCTGCTCCAGGAAGTTGATTATACAATGTTTATTAATCAGGATTAGCAATGAAGGATGAAAAGGTTTCAACTAAATGCTTCCTTTACTAATATCTCCCAGCTTTTTTCATTAATTAGAAATATATTCCTATAAACAGTGTAGTTTCTTCTGGAAATTCAACCTTTTGAATTAATATGTACTTTTTCCCCTAGAGCAGTAAACGGAACATTGGGAGAATAAATAATCCAGTTCCTGTGTTTTGGAGCCCTTTTCTGTAGAGTGTCAGAGAGCACCTTCCTGAAGTCCTCTGCATGCGGTGGCAAAGGGGTCCTGAGCTGCCTCTCCCCTCCCACTGGGCTACATCATTGAAAGCCACTTGGCAGCTGGGGGATTATTTTCTCATGCTGAGTTTTGGAAGCACCATGGGACTCCTCCACTTCCTCCTGGATCCACATCAAACCCTAGTGCAGCCTTTCTTAAGCTGTATTTGCCATGTGACATTAGCATGCCACAGATGGCCCCAAGCTCTTCCTGCTCTCCACAAAAGCATGGGTAAGAAGAAAGGGTTACATTTATGACTCATGAAGGGCCACAGAATAGTACCATCTTCTGTGAGATTTTTCCTTCTTTCCCAAATTTACCCTAACTCAATAGCATTTATATTCTGTCAGGAGCCAACAGAAAGAAATGTGTGATGAAGGCTGGTGGGAGAGGAAGCCTCCCACACTCATTCACTATTGAGAGGAGGATAAACTGGTGTACCCTCTCTTGAGAACAATGTGCTACATGTACCAAAATCCCTTATAATAGCTCTTTTTTCAACCAGGTAGTTTCACTTCTAGGACTTAATCCTAAGGAAATAATCAGGTGGTTGAAAAAATGGATGCTTTCATATATTTATTCCAAGATATTTTATAATCACATAAAATAAAAAACAACCAACTAAATGTCACAACTAACAATAAAATCTTCTTAAATGAATAGTGGTATATTCCTGCCAAGAATATGCTAGTCATTTAAACTGTTCATGTAAATCTATTTTTATTGATGTTTTAAAATATAATTTCTTCAACCTTGCTGGGCATGGTGGTGTATGCCTGTAACCCCAGCACTCAGGAGGTGGAGGCAGGAAGATTGCTGTGAGTTCTAGGCCAGCCTGGACCACAACAGTGAGTTGAAGGCCAGCCTGGAATACAAAGTGAGAACCTATCTCAAAAAAAACTAATAATAATAATATCACCAATCTTCTAAAAAATTATGAATGAAAATAATACTCTGTTGTCATCAAAGATTTTTAAGTTTATGTACAAAATGTATTTGTATAGAAAAAAGGGTTAGAGGATTATATGCATCAAAATATGCTCTTTTTGGATAGTGGGATAACGGGGTTTTTTCTTAATTTTTTTTAACAAAAATCTTTACTTTCTATTATGGGAAAATGGTAGATATTTCTGTTTTGAAGAAAAATAACTGGAAGAATAAAAGAGATTGTTCCTTCTCTTCACCACCAGAACTCTTTCTACAGTAACAGTCATTTGACTGAGACATGAAAAATGACTGGATTCTGTTACCGGTACGATGGTTCTGGGAAGCCTTTGAAATAGTCAGACTTCATGATCAAAGGCCCAAGTGGCTCTGAAGATGGGAAATCTAAGTGACCTAAGCATGGACTGCTTAGAGGCCTGGATGATTTGTGCCCCTTGCAAAAGCCAGTGCTTAGAGCCAGAGGCATGTAGATGCATGTGGGAGGGGTGGAGGGGGAGCGTTCCTGGGTGAGCCCAGGCCGCACTAGGAGGCGCTTTGAGGATAGCTGAGCAAAACGATCATTTGGCTGTCCAGTGTGGTAACGTGTTTATTCTCTCCTAGATTCTCTGTGGGTCCTTACAGAAACAGCTTCCTCACATAGATCATAGGCCAATATGTGTCTTACTGCACACTCTTACACACAAAAGCACACTCTCTTTCCTGGAGTGTTACTTGTTCTGCGTAATTACAGAGGACAGGAATAATAATGCTTCCTCTCATCTATACTAGATACAGGCTTATAAAACAGATTAATAATTATTCTTGAATAAATGTACTTTGCATGCATCAGAACAAATTAATGTTTTTTTTAAAGATACATAATGAAATCTGGAATTAAAATAGATAGCTAACTATTGAGTTTGTCCTGGTGCATTTCTATTTTAATATTGCTTAAGGGAGACCTATGCAAAATTTTAATAAGGAAAATTAGTAATATTACCATAGAAGCAATTTATTAAATTTCCAGATATTTGAAGAGGTAACCCTACCCCTAACCCTGCCAAAATCTACTCTAATCATTTTACAGAGGGTAAATTTAAATCTAGCAATACTTTCTTTTTCATGATAGTAAATTTCATGAAAAATAATACTATTCCTAAGGTATTAAGTTACTGTCAAAAATATTTCAGTATGCTTAGGCTTTTCCTAGCATATGTAAAACATATCATTCTAAAGCATTCCACTCATATCCTGTCTTTTTTTTTTTTTTTTTTTTTTTTTTTCTCCGGTACCAGGAACCGAACTCATGACCTTGCGCTTGCCAGGCAGGCGCTTTGCCGCTGAGCTAAATCCCCAGCCCCCATATATCCTGTCTTTTTAATCACTTTGATTTGAAAGTAAATTTAATCTCTTGCATAACCTCCATCTCAGATGTGATTATTTTGGAGAGAGAGAAAGAGAGACCATGCCTGGTTTTATAGGTAAGATTAATGCTATGCTAGCTAGAAAACAGAATAATGCCTACCAGTATAGAACAGAGGAAGAGATATTTGGCATGGCCTCATAATCACAACTCGTATTTAAAAATGGCATCCATTATGCCAATAAAAGTAAACAGAAACATGCCAAGGGAACTGTGACTTAAGAAACTTCCAGGTGAGGTTCTCACAGCCTCTCCTCACATGAGTAGTGACATTTCCCCATCCCTTGCATAAACACATGCAGACATCACAAAGAAATACAGCTGAGCCTTCACGGGCTCCATCAGCCACAATGCTATGAAGACAAAATGATATAGTGCTGTTAATCAATGCGTCAACAAACACTCCTTATGGTGAAGCCTCTTTCTGCTCTGTACATGCCATTCTGTATCTTAACTATGCAGCCATCATCATAATTATGTTCCTGGAACTCAATGCACTGCTCTTATCAATAATAAGATTTCAGAATGGCTCACAGACAAGTAAACATATTAAATAATGTGATGTAGTACTATTGGTACCAGAAACTGTACAGCAGGCCAGTTTGCAGATTCTTTTAAGTCTTCCAGCTTTCTTTTCATTTTTCAAATCACTTAACTTTATTCAAACTTCTAGTTTTCTTGAGGTTCCATTAGGACCTACTGGAGGTGTTTGCAAGGGAGCCCAAAGGAACCACTGCAGCTTCTGGTGAACTTAGAAACACGTGAGATGCCCCAGCTCGGTGGCTCATCAGCTTAATGTACGATGACAGAGACTACAGGCCCTGCAGGTCTTGCATAGCCTTTCTCACTGTTTCCAGAGACAGTTTGTCAGGGAGACTTCACTGAGTTGGGCTCAGGAACATTGGTGAGTAAATATCACCCTGATTGTGCTGCAGACCCTTCCCCTGCTGCTCCTCTAAGTCCAACAGGAAAATACTCAGCAAGCAGATGAAAGAATAAAGATCTGAGGTTTCCAAGACCATTGCCATTTTATATATCCCAAATTTTAAACATCCTGGCCTATCATTTAGTGAAAATTGAAAAGAAAAGATAAAGTCTCCAAAATATGACTCAAATATATTTTTGCTTAATATCTGCTCAGATATTTGCCCTTGCTCCAAATTGTTCAATGGTTCCTCAGGACACTGTTTCTGATGGTGAAACTCACTGGTGATCCGGATTTTTTCGTTGTTATGAGCATAGCATTGGAGAATAGAATAGGATGGCTTTCCACATCTTCACTTCTGCATGCCTCAGTCAAGTTTACTTAGTCTTCTCTTCACAAAGACCTTCCACGACTACCTGGTTTAAAATGCACCCACTAACTCATCCCTCTTCTTTACATTTCTTCCAAGTATTTCCAAAATCTAGGAAATTCTACTGCTTTGACGTCTAGTTTCTATTTCCTGCATTGTAATGTAAACTCCATGACAGTAGATGTCTTTTCTTTTTGGTTTATCACTGTATCTTCAATGACTAGAATAGTGTCTTGTACATAGTAAGAAGTACTCAATAAATGAACGCAGAATGAATGAACTATGTTGCTCATAGTTAGATGAATAAATAGTACTATGCTATAAAAAGACAAATATGGACAAATTGACAATATTTCCAATATTGGTGAATAAGAGAGCACTTTGAATAGTGGTTGGAGAAAGAGCTGCTATGAAGTAGGGCTTTATTCTAGGCTTACACAGTGATATTGCAGGGATTAAACATCATATCACAGTCTAGTGCTTAGACTTCCAAAGTACTCTCACCTTCCAAAGGTGATTTAGTCTGAGTATGTGTGCCCCTCCAATTTTGTATGTTGTCATATGGCTTTTGGACAAGTTGACTTTGAAAGATGATTACATCGTAAGAGTGGAGCTGCTGGGGATTTATCTCAGCGGCATAACGCCTGCCTGGCAATCTCAAGATCGTAAATTCGATTCCCAGTACCAGAAACAAAACAAAACAAACAAACAAAAAAGTGAGAGTGGAGCCCTTATGAATGAGATCAGTGCTCTTCTAAGAGAGGCCCAGAGAACAGCCTAACCCTTTCTGCCATGTAAAGACAGAGAGAGAATTTGGTCCAGCAGGGTATGAATCAGGAAGTGGGCCCTCCTCAATCATTTTGGCACTCTTAGCTCAGATCTTCAGTTTCCAGAACAGTGTTTGTAAGTCACCTTGTGTACTGTGTTTTGTTATCACAGTTTGAACAGAATGAAAAAAAGAGAACTTGACTTTGGTTTAAGAAAAGAATAAAGTGGTGTTTGGTTCTAATACTAGAATAATAATCAGTTGAAAGTTTTCAAGAGAATATTCTAATTAATCCAAAGCTTTTACTATTTTTTTATTTTGAAGATTAAAAAAACCCAAGACAACAACAATGAAGACAAAAAAAAAAAAAGTGATACATGACCTAAAAACAAAATGATAGGAATTAACGGTGGTTGCTGCATTACTTACTGTTATCTTCAACGAAGTTACTCGGTCCACCAGATATAAGAATGTAGGATTGGCTGAACAATCAAAGACGGTAACAAGAAAAAACATTCTAAATGATGCATAGCTTCACCATAGAAGATGGCAGGAGTTCAACAATGGTTCTTATACTACATATTGTTGTTTTCAGATCAGTCATTCTGATTATCAGACACAAGTGTGCGAAATTGGTCAAGAAAAAAGAAAATTTTAAGCATTGACTGTTCCTTTCAATAAGCCACAGACATCAGCAATACATGTATCCCAGCTACCCTTATATATACATATAAATTTTGCTTCTCATTTTAAAGAGGAAAAAAAAATAACAAAACAAATACACAAGCAAAACAGCATAGAGAACAATAAAAATGATTCACAATTTCAAAACAAGGTGATAGGATATTAACAATGGTCGTTATATTCCATAATGTTATTTTTAAAATGGTTGCACAGATAAACAGATGTAGGCATAATTTTTCACCATTAAAAATCATCCTAGACTATTGGATATTTGAAAGAATAATGACCTGAAAACCTGAGGCTGTCATTCAGGTGATGTGGATTTGGGTAATCTTAAGCAATTCATTTTTTTTGCTATGTATCTTGTTTTCTCACTTCTAAACCTAGATGTGCAGTGACATGATTGTCATCATATTGCTGGGATAAATGCAATTCAGTAGAAATGTTTACCACATTCTCAGACAATACAGGAATAGCAAGGATTTTAAGGATACTTCTAAATATTTATGAAAATTTTCCAAATCTAGAAATTGTATTAAATGTATATCAATGACAGGAAATAACTTATACAGTTTCTTGATTTTGCTTTTTGAAACTATAATAATTATATTTTATATTTCTCTATAGATTCTTATTGATTTTTATCATTTTTAATTATGTGATCTAAATCATCATATATTTTGGCTAAGGGGATACTTGGTAGTGCCTTGGGACACTTTTAAGTGTACTAACATATAGTTGTTAGAGGTAAGGAATGTTATAAAACATCATACAATACGTAACCTAGCCCACACTGTAAATTCTCCAGTCCAAAATTTCAATAGTACTGAGAGAGAAACAGGACTATATAACTATGGTGTTCATGTTTTTTTCATTTGTACCTTTCCTAAATAGAGAAACCAAACAAAATGGCAGTGAAGGGCCCATCTAAATAAAACTAAAAAAGAATTTAGTAGAAACAATCACTGGTGAAGAAAATCAAGCTAACAAACAAAATAAAACAAAACAAATTGCCCAATACAAGTAACTTCCTTCAAGGTAATTGACATTGTACAGAAAATCAGAGTTAAAATTTTCATGTCTTCTCAAGTAATCTGAAATTTTCTTCTCTTCAGTGTCCCCTCATCAAGTCTGGCATGTCATAGAAACCAACTTAAATTTTGTCAAGTTGCTCATACTTAGTAATTATTTTATAAGGAAGTACTAATACCTGAGTTGTGCAAACCAGACAATATGCAGCGAACAAATCCAATGGAAAAATTTTTAAGGAAACTTTTTATATAACTTTTTTTTCTGTTTTCCTCTATATCTGTATGCATATCAACAAAAATAATTTAAATACGTGCCAACTTGAAGGTAAATTGTACTACACATGCCCCTGTCGCCTGGGGCAAAACCCAGGACTTCCCAGCCATGCTTGCACAACCGCCCTACTTGCAGGTGAGCACTTCCCCTAACTTCCTCATAATTGTCCCTGCTGTCATGACATCAGCTCGTCTTTGTCAGACTCTGCTGAAATATGTAAACCTTGCGCAGATGTCATCCGGGAAATCGATGGTCTTGTGGATAAATATATAACGTGCTTCTCTGCATACTGTTAATCTTCAGATTTAGGATGGACTCTTTGGCACATTTGGGCTTATTAGACTCACAATTTAAAAAGGAAATGTTTCCAGGGCGACACCCCTGCCTCAGGATGTTACATCACATGCTCTTTACTCTACTGCAAAGCAGTTGTAACTTTCATTTGATACATTTTCAAATTCACAAACATAAAAACGCTGAAATCCACCATTATTACCCACCTTTGCCAGAGCAGCTTATCCCTCTGCCTTTTTTAAGCATAGATGATTTTTATTTTTTAAAGAGTAGATCTAAATAAGTGTCAGCTTAATTGTTTTTCTTCAGCAAAATCTGTATCCTTATAAAAATATAAGTACAGTATGCAAGTAAAAACTAAATATATTTTCTCCACAAGTAAATTTAAAACAGGAATTAATGTTCTATTTTTTCTCCTCTCTTTTGTTTTGATTTTCTTCTTGTGTTTTCTCTCTCTTATTTTCTAAATTCCTATTTCTTTCTTCTAGGAACACAGCAACTTAGGTTGTCCTAATACCACAAACATTGTTCAATGTAAAATGTGTTAAAGTGCAATTATCATCCCATTCAAAAACAAATTTTACTGAAGAAATGAGAATCAAAAAAATAGAGCATATTAAAGTACTGGAGAATTTAATAACTGACAAGCAAAAACTAGTTTGGCACTGAAGAGGGTACATATATTTAAGGAAAATTTAAGCATATTGTGGCAATTGGATATTAATCTGTAAAATACCTTGAAAGTTTTTAAAAAGTTATGACATGACAATAATTACCCTTTTGATAGTAAAAACCTAGTTAGAACACTCATAGGCCTTGAAAGTTTTCTTTTAGTTAAGGAAAGTTTAAGAGATACTTAGGAAGGACCAATCAGTGTGCTAATCACTGAGGACTGTAGAATGAATCGGACCTTGTCTCTATCCCCTGGGAGCCTATCACCTAGTAACAGGGAAAGGAAGATATGTAACATATACCATAACAAAGTGTTAAAAAGGAAGCAAGCATATGTTAATGGTGCAAAAGGAATTCAGCCAATTCTCCTAGGCACTCAGGAGACAGTCTATAGTGGAGAGATCGCCCCATTACTGAGACTGTGTCAACCTTGGCCTATGCGGTTTGTAAAGTATTGTAAAAGCGTTCATCATTTCATCATAGAGTTATCTGATGCCAGAGAACTCTATGATGAAATGATGCCAGATAACTCTATGATGAACCCTTTTACATACTTTACAAATTAGTTGTAGGAGTTAGTCATATTCTTCCATGCATAATCTTCCTTTTGGAAAACTCCATTCCCTTGAACCAAATCATTTATACAAAATGTTCATGGGGAAAACTCTCCTCTTTTTCTTCTTAGTAATCCCTAACCATCCTCATTAAAGCTTTGAAAATGTTCCGCGATACTTCTCTGCATACTTCTCTTAACTGCTAGCTTATCGAGTTTTCAGGGTAGAACCAGTCTCATTCACCCCTCTGCCTCTTCAAGTGCCAGTTCTGTAACAGGTGAACCACATGTTTATTGAATGCATAGCGAAAAGTGGAATCTACCTGGAAGGATGACAGCAGTAAAAGAATGACCCCCATGCACTGTGTCCTAGCAACACAATAGGACTCTGGAAATGACGAGTTCTAGGTGGAATTTGGAAATATATATGAGAGTCATTTGATGTAAAATTTTTACATTTTATATTCAAGGTCTAAAATACGGCAAATGTATACTTACAAATATGGAAAATACATTTATGTTGGAAGTTCTGAAATTTATTTAAAAGTTGCAAGTTAAAGTGGTCAGAGATATAATGTCTTTATGGTTTAGGAGTACATCGTTCCCAACTGTCGCTATCACAGACCCAATTATCCTTATATTGAATCAATGAAATTTAAAAAAACCTTAAGAAAATGTACTGCCCCAAATGATTTAGTGGTGACACTATAGGGAATTAAACAAATGTAGAAATTGATAATATTTTAATTCCCATTAACATCTATGACATATTTATTTGGTTTCTTTTAGGCTATGATTATGTAATGCACAAAAGCAAAACAAAACAAAAATGAGGCCAGCAGTTAATGTACTGTCTTGTTTACAAATTATATGTTTAATATGATACATTGGAGTCATTAAAGGAAAGATTGGTTTTCTGCAGAAAGGAGCTTCATTAATGATAATTTTCACAGGGCTCAGAGACTAATATTCTGCACCATTTCAAAGTCATATTTAAGTCACCAGAATTTTGTGAGCACTTTTAATTAGGCCAGTGCATACCATTTTCATATTGCTTGCCATACTTTGTATTTGCTTACATTATTATTTTGTTAACATTTTGGTTACCATTGATTTAGAGTTCTAACTGAAATAAATTTATCTAAAAGAAAATTTGGTAAATGTAGAGTGCTATATAGAAACAGAATATATTGTCGTAAGTGTCTATTCCTGTACTACCTAAAGCCATAGCAATTTCTATACCAGTTTTATGCCTACAACTTTTGGACTATAGAATTCTGAGAGCATGTTTCCCTCAATATCCACTCGGCAAATCAGCCCTCAATCAAATAACCACAATGCCTTTTAATCATCTCTTGCCAGTTACATACCCTATAAATCGGCCTTTTAAAAAATACACAAGAATGATGATTGCTAATGATAAGAAAGCAGATATAGCTTTAAATATGTCATGGTAACTTTATTTCATCTGAGTTATTTAGGGTTTTGGTAAGCCAAAACATGAATTCAGAAAGCCATGCTCTAAAGACTAGAGCTAGGGCAAAAATACAAAGCTGGCAATTTGCTTTCAAGAACCTTCTCCCCAAGTATGCTCTCTCTAATCACCAGACTCATTCTGAAATCCAGGCCTCTTTTGCCTTCTCTCTTATGTCCTCCTTACTTTCCTGATCTCCTAGGGATTCTTTTTGCTTTTTATAAACTTCAGAGAAGGATTTGAAATGCACTCACACTAAGCTGGTAACAGCTTAGAGATTTACATCTCCCAAGGATTACTGCCTTCAAAGAGGATGAAAGCTAAAAGGAGAAAGTCTAGTGCTGTGTGCCAGGATCTGAACCACCTCAGCATCCCACCCTGCCTCACATACCACTGTCTCCAGCCACTTAATATTTATATGATGCTAAGCAGGTTATATAACTTCTCTAAGCTTGTTTCCTCTCTGATAAAGTGGGAATATTTCCTTCTTTATAGGTTTGTTATGAGACTTTAATGAGATCATGTAACGAATTTACCATTGTGCCTGGTGCAAATTATGAGCTTCATAAACTACAGCTAATTTTATTATAATAAGCAATTTCCAGCAAATACAAAGTTTGACCCCTTCCTAGGTAGAATTCAGCACATTCCCTAAACTATACGCGGAACTTGATGATACTGTGCTATCTGCAAGTGTCTGCTTACAGCAAACTTTGTTATTTGTTAAGGTATTATTTTCTGGAAAAAATGAGCCGATTAATGGATATGACTCAAAATGGTTGCAGGAGTGTTAATCAGAAGGGAAACACTTTGAATCTATTTTATTCAAAAGAACAAAATTACAAAAGGAAGTTTCGTGAAGAGAAAGTCAGTTTCCCCTACCCGCAACCGTCACAAATCCACCCAACAATGGTCTTAAAGTTTGGCTCCAAAACAATGCTTTGCTTTTCACTCTGCTCTAATACAAGGGGAGAAATCCACTTTCCCAATTATTTCCATAACTGTGGAATTACGAGGCTGATTTTGACAGATGTATCCAGCCTACAGCTTTTTTCTCATTTACTTGAGTTGCCACAGGTAGACCCTGAGCATCTGGGAAACTGGCGAGTTTAACTCTACAAGTCCTTTTGCAGGGATGGGACAAAGGCTGTGATCAGCAAATGACAGGCCTTGTTTCCTGAACGGGAAGGTGTTTGTTCTGAGTTCTTCCCTGGGTTTGTGATCCACGGTTATCAACTGAGAAAATCATCTCCGACTGCTGTTGTTTGGTGGTTTCCCCTTTGGGGCGGGCTCTTCTGCCAGCACCTGCTGGGTGACTGGGGAGGAAAGGTCATGAGAAAGTAAACAATTTCACAGCCATTTCCTGAGCCATCCTGATCTTATCCTTGAAGATGGATCACAGGCTCCAGCTGAACCTGTTATAAATAGCCCTCAGCAGCAGCCCAGTAGCAATAGTGAGAAGAGGACTGATAGTGTGGACCTCCTCCCTGAATTCCTACTTTGAGCCCTAGTGGCCCCAGACTATTTTGCTTGCACGCCACCATAGCTGTAGTCTATCTTATAGCTTCTCTCAACTAGCCACCATGCTCCCAAGCCTGTCTTTCTGTTGTTTGTGTTCAGAATATAATAAGCTACATAGGTTTTATATTGTATTTAGTATAATCTTTCAAATGGTATCATTTGACGTGGTACCTAAACATTATTGGAGATTTACTGGCCCAGCGGTGTTAGATTTCCCTAAGCAACGTGATTCTCTCATTACCTTGAAGACCCAAGGGCCAAGTTTGTTTAGGGGAATTGTTTCCATTCCAGATTCAGCATCAAAGGGTCTGAACTTTAAGAATGGAGAACAGCCCCATAAGCTCTTTTTTCTGATTATCAAAATATTTCCCATAAATGCAAGAAACCACCAGCTATCACAAAGGTAAGACAAATCTCAAAATAATCAACACAGCTAGAAGCTTCCATCTGAATAATCTATAGGGTGTTACAACCTAAAAAACACTAAAGGATTGTTTTCAAAGTAGTATTTGATAGCGATATTTTAGGCATGTTTTCATTTTTGTTTTGTGTTTTGAGACAGGGTCTCTATATGTAGTTTAGGCTTTCCTTGAATTCGCTATGTAGCCCAGGCTGGCCTTGAACTCATGGATATCCTCCATCCAGCCTCAAGCTCCCAAGTGCAGGGACTACAGGTATAGGCATGGTTTTGTTTCTTCTTTAAATTATATGTTTTAACACCTCTGAAGTTTATCTAACACAAATATTATTAAAAGTGTGCCAGAGTAGAAGCAGGCATGGCTAAGTATCATTTGATATCATTGGCACTTCTGTCATGTACCATGACCACTTAGGAGAGCAAAATGTCTCACCTTCATGAAGAGTCAAGCTGGTGGGAAAAGTTAACTGAGGGAAATTTTACTGAACCAAGAAAAGTCCTTATTGCTAACATTTTCAAAGGCAAAATCAATGCTATGTGGTTGTAGGAATATGAGATATTATTGGAATTAGATATAAATTTTCCCAAACAAGTTTTGTCCTATTAACAGTTTAAACATTAGGCAAAATATATCTGGCCCATTGTTTCATCACTACAAAAATAAGGACTTAGTTGAAGTCCCAGCATCCTTTCATCCTAACTATTCTCACCTATTACAATAAATTTCCAAAATTTATACAACAATGCACATTATTTGACAAGAATGTATTTGATATTCCTCTAAAAGTTGCACATCCATAATAATATGTTTTAGTCAATGGACTCTGCATGGCAAAGATTGCATGGTGTTCTTATTCTTAGGAGGGTTTGGAGGGATGTCAGTGCTGGAGTCACCCATAAATATATGTTGAACCTCCTCACTGTATGGTGTTTAAGTAGATGCAGATTCAGAAGCTGGTATTCAGGAGGGAAGGAGGTGTCCCTGTGTCTTACACCTTCCAGTGCTGCCACTTCTGCCCAGAAGAACTGGGTGGAGCTGAGCAGAGCTCTGCCAGGCCAGTGCAGAGGATGAGGGAGGCCCCACCCTGTGACCTTACCAGCTGCCTTCAACCTGTGGGAACGGTTATTCCCAGTCCTATTGTTTAACACTTCCTGATCCTGCTTGCTCCATCTGACTCACCAAACATGAAATCATAGCTAAGAAAGCTTCAAAGGGACCATGGAAAGCCTTACACACACACTGTTTAAGTGATAAAATGGTGTTGACCAAGAAATGGCTAGAAACAAAATTATGTGTTTATCCTGCTCTATAAAGACCTGCTCTCTAAATAAAGCTGGTATATCTTAATCTGCTTCCCAAGCTTTTCTCAGTCTAGATGCCCCACTTCTTTCAGTCTGTAAAAACTTAACCTTCCAACAGTGTAATGTACGTCCCTCTTCGTTCTCTGTATGTGACTTGCTCGTTTTAAATTTGTTCCTCTGAATTTATGGCATCATATGGTCGGCATACCCTCTTCTTCACCTGACCAAGGCTTCTTCTACTGGAAACCTAACTGGGAGGCCAAGTTCTGCCCAAAGCCTGGCTTTCTTTGTGCCTCTGGACAGAGCTAGTCTTGCCCTGTCTCTTAGAAGGTGATCATATTTCCATCATTGTCCCTAATGGAATTCTCTGCTGACACGGTCCCAGATTTCAAACTTCTAAAGAAAAAGGCCTTTGTTTTTCTCATAATCCATAGAACTTTCTGCTTCCTAAGATTCAGTTTGTTCAGTAAATGAACATATTCTGGCTTCTGTCTCAAGAGACATAACTTTAGGAGTGTTGTACATATTTGAATGGCAAGTTGAAAAAGCACTGTGAGTTGGAGTGGGTGGCAATGAGCCCAAGAAGTCACTTAGAACTAACTACAGAAATTCAGCATCCCCCAAAACTGCACCCATTTAGTGAGAGTGGCTGATAATTAAACCTCAACTCATTTCTTTTTCCACTGATCTTGTTCATGAAAATTGAGTGATATATAGGGAGTAGAGTTTAATATCCTTACATGTTTTAACTCTAATAATTATTGGAGGGAGAATAGAAGTCATACAGTGATCAGGTAAGCTAAGGAACTGTCCAGGTTCACCATGAAGACACAAGTTTTTATTTCTACAATAGCTCACAACTGAAATTAGAAATTAACAAAGCAAAACAAAAACAAAAACAAAAACAAACAAACAGCAACAACAAACAAAAGTCAAGTCCTTCCTCACCTATATACTCCAGTTTGAAAGTAAGAAAAAATGTAGAGGAGAAAAACTAGAATAATATTCCAACCATCCACATTCAACTTTTCAAGTTTTTGTAGAACTTCATAGAAAAGGTGAGGCAGGGCAAAGAATATGATTTGAGACAATTAGCACTAGTTTCAGTAACAAACACTTCCTAAATCCCAATAGCTTGACTCAGTCAAATGTTCTCAGCTTTGCCTGACACAGTGGATCACTCCATCCTATCAAACTATCACCCTGAAACTCTGCTAAGATACAATGTTCCTCTGTTGTGCAATGTGACAAATAAATCCCAGACACTTAAAATGGGAAACTGACCTAACACATAGACCTGACTACTTTGATTTAGGGGTTTTGTCAAAATTATGCAGGTACTGTAATTATAGGTTCAAGTCACCAGCAAGAGCCTCTTTTTATTAGTACATGTTTCCAGCACATCATATTTAGATTTCTTGTGCAGAGTTGGTACATGTGTATATTACATCTTAATCACTTTTTCCATCCCCTTTCCTTTCTCTCTCTCCCCTGCTTCATCTCTTGGTCTTCTTACCATTTGCAAAAAAATCTCTCTACTTCCTATTATCTATCTTTTATTTTGCTCTTTATTCATGAGTTGGGCTTCTCACATAAAATAAACGATGTTATATTTAAGCTTGTGTGTCTGACTTATTCTACTTATCATTATGGTCTCAAGGTGCATCCATTTTCCTACAAATGACTCAAGTTTAATTTTCTTTATGGCAGAGTAGTCCTCCATTGCATATAAATACTACGTTTTGTCTATCTATTCATATGATGATGGACAAATATGCTGCTTCCAAGATTTAGGTATTATAAATTGTGCTTCTATAAACATGGCTATGCATATATCCCTATAATATCATGTCTTTAAATCTTTCAGGAAGATTTACCCCAGAAGGAATGGCCATCAACAAAAAATCAAATAATATCAAATGCTGATAAGGCTGTGGGATCAAAAGAGCGTTCTTTAACCTGGAGTTGAGCACTGAGTGAAGTAGCAAAAGCAAGGGAGGTAGCATGTTCTTCTCTGTTTGACTTTGATGACTTTCAGTCAAAGCAGCTGCTTCTAGAGAGGAACAATGACAGGAGGGATGTTTGGGAACACTTACAACATGAGGAAATGGAGTTGTGAAGGACTGTGTTGAAAGTGACTGGATTATCACTAAAAGAACGAGTGAGTGTCAGAATGGAGAGATGTGAGCTATGGAGAGCCGTAAAGCATGCTGTCTTGGAGTCTTTTGGAGGCGCTGTAGAGGAATTTTACGTAGCAACTGCACAATCGTGAAATAGATTGTTTCTCAAGTCACATCCAGTAATATCTCAGAAACCAGGACAGCTCGTCCAAGCAGGAAACCCCTCCTGAGCGGTGCATGTGCTCGTTACGGACAGATTATGATACGGAAGCACAATGTTCTATGTTCTAATTAGCTCTTATGATCTGACAAGGGTGGTTCCCTTACTGAAATATCCTCTCTGTGTTGTTTTACAGAGAATTTCATGAGAAAGTACCACAAACACAACTCTTTTCAACTTTGTTAAAAAATATCAGCAAATTGCATTTGTTCAGGACCAAAATATCATAAGCTTGGCTGCAGAATATTTACGATGCAAAAACAATCGCAAAATGCCTTGCTGTAATGTTTAATTGACACAGCCTTCCTGTCCCTGCATCTTGCTTCCTCTCAGGAAAGTGGGACGTGTTGGTCGATTTCCCAGCTTCTATTTGGAGAGGAAGTCTACAGGCTTTCCACCATCCAAGCCACTGCCAATCTGCACACCCCAAAAAACACCTGCAACCAAAGGCTGTGCCCATTTCCTTTTGTGTGTCTGCAGCTATCAAAATAAATAAGCCATCTTGGATGGAAAAACATTTCTTTTCAGAGTAACCTCACTCTCCATATGTGACAAGAAGGCATATGCCCTGATGTTATCCACAGTGTTTATGACTGGAATTACAATGCAGGCATTCTGCATTGGAAATCAATGTCAATAAATATCACAAAAGAAAATGTTTCTAAAAACAACAAAAACCTCACGTACAAGCAGCTTTTTCTTGGCAGTGTCCATTTATTTTGTACACAGTGCACTCTTAAACTGATACAATGGAAAACAAAAGAACGCGGCCTTCTCTCCCCGGATGTATCACCAAGACTATACTAAAAATTCCTTCTGGGATTGAGTTTTTCTTTCTGTCTACTCATTCACTCTCATCCCAAACACCTGTCTCAGAATCCAGAGATCTACAGAGAAAGACACTTGCTGTGCTCCTTGCACACCTGCCCAGCCCTCCAAGCTCTGAATTTGGTGCAGCTGCCCTGCGCACTCGTGACAGTTTTATGGTCAGCCTTTTGCTCGGTACAGAGCTAGAGAGGGGCCATTTCTCAGATGGGTGTTTATTTACTGCTTATTACTTATAACCCTGGCTTTGAAAGAAGAAGCAATCTCTTGATATTGTTTTGATAGCAAAACAATAAAAGATAACAACTCAACAGGCAAAAAAGACCAACCCCTAGCCTCAAGGAGCCCTGCTTCTTCAGCAGTATCGGAGCATGCTACTGCAGCCAGTCCTACATTCCCACTCGTACCCACAGCTAAGTGAGTGATGGCACAGGAAGAGGAGGTACAAGCAAACACACGCCTGTGTACATGAAGATAGATTGCTCAGGGGTTCCGAATTCATTTCCCAACTGGAGCTTCCTCCATCACAATGGCTGGATTTAGTGAGAGCCAAAAATACAGTGCTATGAATGACCATCCTACCCCAGACTTCCGGACACTGAGCAAAGCACTCCAGTCCTAACCCTCTACATCCTCTGTCCTCAGTCCCTATCCAAGGACCGCTCACTTCCTCTAAAGTGACTCAGTGTAGAGGGATCAGAATGTTCAGCTAATGCCATTTCTAAATGGCCTTTTCTGCTCAGATTGGATTCATAACTATTTCCTCCTGGATTCTCCTTTAACTCTCTCTCCAGCATTTTGTCGTCATACAAAACACTCCAGTTTCACATCCTCATGACGACTTTGGGTTATCTTAGAAACATCCTACCCAGCAAATGCCTTGTCTTCCGCTCTCGTCAATTTCTGCTGCATGTCCCAAGCTCCCCTTCCTTCCTGCTTATCTGAAGTGTACCAGTATTTCAAAGGCCCAAAAGGAGAAGTCTTCTTTCTTCAGAAATCAAACCCATGCTAATCTCCCTCTTCACTAAATTCTACATGTATTTACTGCCTGTCTGACCAGCTAGGTTGCCATTAGGTTCTACTTTCAATTTGAAACCACTCTGTCCATATGCACACCATGGCAACAGTCTGGAGTGGAAACGTCTTTAAGGGTTAGCAATCAACTGTGCGACAGCTAATATTTCTAACAGAGCCTAACACGTGGTAAGTTCTCAGTTCATGGCTTATGACTGACTAATGCAATCAAAGCACAGATAGAGGGCCAGTAAACTTACTTTGCATTAGGAACAAAAAAGTCTGGCCTTTAGACATAACCTCACACTCTCTTGCAATCCTGCTCACTTCTGCTCAAACAGCTCTAAATACTGACACCACTCCTTTCTCCCCTGCCCCACTGTAAGAAGCCCAAGTGTCTCTTGTACAACACCAGTCCTTCTACAGTTCCATTATGTTTCTCCTACCACTTCTCATTCCCTCTTCCATAATCCCTTATTTCTCTTTGGTGGGTTAAAGGGCCCTCCTTTAACTTCAGCTCTTGTTGGTTTCATTACTTCTCCTTGTGTCCCATTCAGCTGCTCAAAAGACTAGTCTTCATTTGCTCGGGGTTTTTTTCTTTACTTTATATTGTTTTTATTTCCAGTCTCGGTCACTTTGTTTCAGCCTTCCCCTCCACTAAACTTATTTTAAACTCAATAATATCCTTCCTGTACAGTACAATAGGTGTTTTTATATTTTTATCTTGATGTCCTCACTACTGTATTGAACATCATTGATCACCGTTTTGTACCTACTTACTTGGCTACTCTGCATAGGCTGAAATCCTCCAGTTTTCCCCCTACTTCTCTAATCTTTCTCAAATCTTCATGCGCACTCTTTGAAACCACTTAAAAATGTGTCCCCAAGATTCTCTCCACAAACAATTTATCTTGTTCTATATGTATTCCTGGACAAACAGGTCACTCTGGAATGCATGAGTAATACCATAGTAACAATAACCATATAATAAAAAGTAATAACAGTAATTCACAAAGCCCTTTTTCTGTACTAGGTACTTTCTGTTCTAAGTACTTTTCTATGTATTAATTCAATTAACCTTCATATGTATTTTACAAATAAAAAATGAGGAACAGTTTGCTTCTAGTGAAAGGAGTAGACTCAGTTTTAATCCAGAAATTTGACTATAGAGCCTGTGCTCAAATACAAATCCTAAGTTCCATAGAGAGAATTAGAAATTCCAAAAAGCCATAGCATCATCTTTTATTCATAACCTAATTCCCAAATCATGGAATCACTCCTAGCTCTTCCTACCCCTCGCCTCCTCAGCCCAACAATCACTGACTTCTGCTCCTTCTTTTGTTTTGTGTGTCTTTGGTCTCTGCTCTGTGTTCCACAGCCATGTCAGCACACCCTGGAACTGAGCCAAGCTAACTCTATTTGATCTGCAAGTCTGAAATAAGGCTACAAAACTTGGGTTCACAGTTAGTAACATTGTGTTTTTACAGTCAATAATGTGAATATGTCTTCAATAATCTTCACTAGATTATTAGCTCCTAAAGATAAGAAATTTTTAAAACTTTGGGAAAACTTGCATCGTTCCTTTCACAAAGTAGGTACTTCGTGTTTTAATGAATTCATTAATGTACAAACAATTCAATGAATGAATAAATAGAAATTAGTCTTTCATATGTTTCTTTTACTATGAGTTATTTGTCAATAGGGCACACACACAAAATAAAACCTACATAAAAGAATCTTATTGCTTTTACAAATGGACAGTTTATAATAATAAGTATTAGTAACAAAGTGTTTATTTTGTGTGTGTGTGTTTATTTTTCTTGAAGGAAGACAAATCTTATGGAGAAAGAACACTAAGTTCCATAGCATAGCCCCATACTTGTTTTTCTATCTTCTCTTTTTAAAATTTCCCTCTATATTTTCCTAATGCAATACATAAAATGCCTGTCCAGTTGTAACACATACTCACTAGTAACAGTATGACTTATGCAAAATTAGCTTCATGTTATAGAAAAGCTCAAGATAATAGTTACTGAGGAAATAGAGTTTCTTTTCTTCTCACATTATGGAGCTCCTGAGAAGGACACCCAGCAGTGATCCTGTCCCTCCTGTTTTGCTGCTCCTTGCTCCATAACCTCCCAGCCCAAAACGGTTGCTGGAATTTATGCTATTCTGTATGCATTCCAAGTAGCAGGAAGAAGGAAGAACAGAAGAAGGGTGTGCCGCTCACCTTTACAAATTCTTCCTGGAAATCCCACACAGCACTTCCACTTACTCCCACACTAGCAGTTAGGACAATTGCAACATATATTTTGTTTCTTTTCTTCTTTGTGTTTATAGCTGGTGATAATATTGGGGAAAAAAATCCAGTCTTTGCTGCTAATGAGAAAGAGGGTGCTGTGTAAATGTAAGCAATCAGTAGTCCTTACCATAGTCTGGTCTGAATACATGGAAAATACAGACACCTCAGAAGTATTAATTCTGCTGGTAAGCAACCTATAGTTAGCTGAGGGACCATTTGGGAATGATTATTATCTAACTGGTGAACCTGCAAATCAAGCCAAGAACAAATGGAGCAGTACATCTGGCCTCAGAGAACTGAAAGTTGAGAGCAATAGAGGCAATTCACCAAACCAAGAACGTATATTATGCTCCTTCTACCATTATTTAAATGCACTACAGCAAAATATCAATAAAACAGATTATATAGGTTGTTCTGGAGATATATATATATAACTTTGGATTAACCTATTATTTAGAGAAATGATTTTCAAACTTGCTGAGTAGAGGAATTGCCTGACACTGCTACAACACAGATTCTAGTTCTCACTCAAGCAGGTCTCAGGTGAAGTGAGAAACTCTAAGAGCCTCAGTACAAGGTGAGTCATGTTCACTCAGGTTTCAAGTGAAGCAAATTCCAAGATGATGACAATATTCAAAGATTTATGAGAAAGTCTGTAAAGAACCATCGATGCTGGGGCTGGGGATTTAGCTCAGCGGCAAAGCGCCTGCCTGGCAAGCACAAGGTCGTGAGTTTGGTTCCCGGTACCGGAGAAAAACAAAAAACAAAACAAAACAACAAAAAAAAGAACCATCGATGCAACAACTAGAGAGTGTACAAGAAACACTGGACTGCAATGGAAGTTGGGCATGGGCAGGTAGGAGAGAGGGAAGTAGGATTCAGAAGAATCTCACAGGATAAAGAAGCCAATGAAGAGGCCTGAACCTGATGACCGTCAGAGGAGTCCTGCATCTCATAGGAATGTGCCCATACCAGTAACTCAACCACTGGCCAGAGCAGCTCTTGGAAAGCATGGTCTTGGTATCAATGTGATATGGATCCAGAGGAATAGCAGCTGGAGCTATTAGTCAACCACTATCTCTCAAGCAGGAGACCTGAGTGATACTTTCTTATGAATGTCATGGTCTCTGTATTTAACTAAGTAGTACAGTAAATATACATTAGTATTTATTTGAGGAACTTGAACTGTTTGAGAATGTTTCTTACAAAATGGATTTACACTGCATAGCCTTAAGGGCCTTAAGGGTTTTTTTTTAATTAAATAAATAAGATTGAACATGAAGGGATTAGAACAATAAATACTGAATTCGAGCCAGACTCAAGAGAAATACCATGGAAAGTGCATGCAGCAAGGAAAAATAATTTCCAACTTAATAATTTTGGTGGGGTATTTTTGCCATAAAAATTGATTTCATAAAAAAAGTTGCTGAATTTTAGGCTCCACTTAGTTAATATTTGGTATTTATTAGTTTAACAAGTTGGATTCATTTCATTCATTCAGTTCTTTGAAAAAAATCATTTCCTGAAAAAAACCATAAATTTATGTAATTCCCCCATATATCCATTGAACATATTTATATAATAATTTTGATTCAAATTTAAATCATTTGGCACACTTTTGTTGATTGAAATTAGCAAAATCTGATCTAATTTGTATAGAGGATGAAAAATTTCCACTTTTGGAAATAAAGGTCTTAAGAGATGAAGGATCAATTTTAGCTATTATCTTTTTATCCAGGTTCACTTATAATTTGCTACAGTTCATGAAATTACAAGTAAAAATGAATTTTCTGAATTCATAAATTATATAAACTTCAACAGAAATAAAAATTGTCTACTTTTATGAGTATTGAAAGTTCAAATTTTTCTCTAATTCTTTCCCTCTCCCTGTTATAATCATATTTACTATTAGTCTTTATTTTCATATAAATGGTAATGCAACCTTTCACTCTTTATCTATAAGTAATCAACAGTATTCCTAAAAAGACCCTCTGTTTTGCAGGAGGAACTATTACACTGGTAAAAATGGTTTTGAGATATTCTCTGTACATCAAAATAGAACCAACAATCCATTATAGTTCACAACTCTGTATCTGAAAGATTTTTTTATACTGAAAAGCACCATTCATTCTCTCAATACATCAATATAAGGTCTACTAAGAACAAATCACAGTACTGAGTCCTGTACGGAATTCAAGAATAAAATAGACAACAGACACTTTGGAGTCAGTCGTACTTGAAATCGAGCCTAAGCTCTGTCAGTTAGTGGTTAGCTATATTATCCTGGGCAAGTTACTTTGCCTTTCAGACCTGCAACTGAATGACTAGTAATAAAAAACTCTAATTCATGGAATTATGAGCTGTCAATGTGTAAATTACTATAACATCACAAGAATGTCTCCCACATTCTAAAGTTCCTAGTTGTTTATTTTTACTATTATTATTCTTTTAAAAAATATACCACTATTTTTCCTCACCAATTTTTCCATATCAACATCTAGAAAGTAGTCACCTCTTGTTCAACTACCTATCGATCCTTAGATACACCTTGAAACTTAGCTATCTGCAAACTTCCTGTAGCTATTGCTTCCAATGTAACCAGAGAGTACAGAGTAAGTAGAAGGTTAACTAATGGCCCATCCTCACACTCTTTACCTCCAACTTTCTCCTTTGATTCCTTCCATATCAGAATTAATCTCTGTAACAAACTCTCTAGGTTCCACCCTTACCTGCATAGCAGTGTTCTACTGAACTTCTTTCTGGATTTAAGAAATAATTATATCTATATAATATATATATATACATTTCCTAAGATTTGCCCTTGATTGCTATTTTTCTTCCAAGATTCTATCTTCTCCAAAAGCTCAAATTATCTTTTCTAATTGTGTACAAAATCTATTTCTTTAATCTTGATCAATCTCTTACACTCTAGTACTACTGTTCAACTCCCCTTTTAGATGTGCAGTGTCACTATGAACTCAACAAGTTCAAACAAAATCCCATTTGCAACAAACACATCCCCTTGGTCTTCTCATTCTAACTGACACTACTCCTTAACTAGGCCACTCTAGGAAAAAAGCTCAAAATAATCTTATAATCTCCATCCACTTTCACCTTCTCCACTTCAATTTAAGTAGTTGCAAATCATATGAATTATATCCCTTTAGTACCTCTCAGAGCCATTTTAAAACTCACCTTTTATCCCAGCTCTTGATTATTCTTCACCTAGATTACTATTTAACAAAACTCAAAGTCATCTCTCTGCCTCTATTCTCTGACTTTTTGAAGCTTTTCTATAAGCTTTGCTATATTACTATCCCAAACAAGGTTCAAGAAAGAGGTCATTGCTTCAAAATTCCTGACTTCCGTAGGCTGAAACTATACTTCATCAACAAATCAATTATGAATGGATTACTCAGACATAGTAGCTATATGTGGAGACATGTATCTATCTTTATATCTATATCTAGGCATGCATGTCTTGTCTCCTCCACAAAAAAACTCATTAAAATTAGATGTCATGTCATAGAGTTATGTCCACTCATATTAAAATGAAACAAATGAAACAGACACAGGGTGACTGCCTTATGATTCAATTTTCTGTTCAATAATGCCATCCCTTTGCTCAAAAATTATCAATGGTCTCACATGTCTTACCAAGAAAGATAAAAATTCCTCAGTTTTAATTAATACTTTCTAAACATAACCTTGATCTACCCTTCTTTGTCTCTGCTATTCTGTTTTGCACCATAGTGTCTAGTGCCACTGAAATTCGGTGTCCTATATCTCCTTGTTTTTGTTGCTATTCCCATGACATTCCTCAGTCTGGAATATATTTTCTATCTTCTTTCTATAATTTATTTCTACCTTGATAAAAGCTGCCTTCTCATTTAAATTTTCACTGACCTTTCCATTTTCTTTTTCTTTTTTTTTTTTTTTTGGTTTTTCTCCGGTACCAGGAACTGAACTCATGACCTTGCGCTTGCCAGGCAGGCGCTTTGCTGCTGAGCTAAATCCCCAGCCCCTACCTTTCCATTTTCAAAGTAATTTCTTTTTTCTCTAACAGTTCTTACAGCATTTTAACTCCAGTTAGGAAGTAAACAATCTCCCTTCATAAGATAGTTGCATGTATACTTGTGTCATGCAGGTGATTGTGAGCTTTCCGTGTATAAAACATTGTGTCAATCATGTTGTAATCTTATTGTACTGCATGTAGAGTCTGGGCTACTGAATGCTTTTAACTCTTACCATGATATTCTAGCTAAGATGAGATCCAAGCATAGCCAGAGGTTCTTAATGGAGTAGGAGAATGCATAAAAGAAGGGGAATCCAAACTAGTGTAAAGGTGGAGTGAAGAGGTAATGGATGAAAAATGTTTTGAAAGGAAATGATGAGGGAATGCAGTGTAGCTGAAATGGAATCTTCAAAGGAACTATAAAGAGGTAGGTGAGGTTAAAGAGCACAATAGCAAGGTATGGATGAAATAAACAAGTGGAATTTTTGTCCAAAAGTCCTGACGGAGGATGAAGGTGGATCCTGACAGGACGTGCACAGCAGAGGTGAGTTTTGGAAATGAGCATCGATGAGGCTGTAGTCAGAGTTTACACACCTCAAATGAAGACGTTGTGTAGTGGTCCCACTTTAATTGTTTCAAAGAGCAAAATGAGGCATGAGTAGCACAGAAGTCCAGTTTCTGGTTTTGGTGAAGGACCTCAGGAGAAGAGGAAGTCTATAGTATGAATGATGAAGCAGTGTTTCCATATTTTGAAAAATTACGGCACAAAATTGAGCAGGCATTATGCAGAGCAGAAGAAGAAAAACCAGTAGACTTTTGAAAATGATAGATGGAATCTAAAAGAAAGGAGACACAAACTAATTTTGTGTAAAACAGCAGTGGAAACTCAAAATGAAGTGAACAGGAAGCTGGCATGAATGATGCAGCACAGATCTGAATATATACTGTCTTCCCCGGGTGACAGGAAGCACAGGCAGGCAGGACACACACAGGTGATGTAAGACTTTGCACACTTGCACACTTTGCACTCTTGCTCTAGCAGTATATGGCAATGGTGACTTCCAGCTTCTCCTTCCATTTTCACTCTGATGCCAAATCTCTGTCTGACACTCTGAGCTCCAGTCATATACTTCTAACTGTCTTCAAGATTTGTTCATTTAAATATTCTCCCAACAATTCAGACTCTGAGCATTGAAAGCTGTATTCTTTATTTGTGTTTCTAGCCCACTCCTTTGACTGACCTCTCTGTTTTTCATTAGTATAATCCTGGTCATTAGTACAACTCTGGTTGTATGTTAGTATCATCCTGGTCAAAGATCTTTGGCTTTCTTTCACCATGGTAGGCTGGAACATGCTTCCCCTTTCAGTAACAGCTATACCCTAGAACCTGTGATGGTATCTTATGTAAAAAGTAGGAATGTCTATAGGTGTGATTAAGAAAATTGATATGAATTTTTCCTGAATTTATTCAGATAATTTCTAAATGCAATTTCATACATTCTTTCCATTGAAACTAAGGCAGGAAGACAGTCAGTCAAAGATGCACTTAAATTTTGGAGTGATATGTCTCTAACTAAAGAATGCTAGTCACCACCAGAAGACCAAATAGCCAAAAAATGAAAGATTCTGCCCTAGAGGAGGAATATGATACTGTTAATAACTTGATTTCCATCTAGGGATACTTATTTTATACTTCTAACCTCTAAAACTCTGAGAGATACAATTTTTACTGTTTTTAAAATACCAACTTTGTGGTAACTTGCTACAGTGGCCCCAGGAAAGTAGTGGGCATGGTCTTAATTCTCATGCACAGTGGCCGGGGTCTGCCTTTCAGGATGTTAAGTGCAGCAGTGGGGACTCTGGCTCCATCATTTAGCAGCCATGGAGCTTGTGGAAGTGACTTACTCTGGCAGAATCTCATTTTTCCCAATGGCAAAAGGGAGAAAAATTTTGGAGAATATTTTGTTAATTGAGAACATCAACAAAAAACTTTTATAGCAGTATTTACTTATATTAAGTAATCCATATAGCCAAAACTTTTATCATTATTTTCTACAAAATGACGTTTGTCTTTTTTGTCACTCACTTTTCTAATCCACTCTTCCAAGTACTCTCAGATTATTTATTTCCAAATAGACCTGTGACGTGGTAAATTACCTCTTCAGTTTTCTTTAACAATGTACTAGTACTTAATGAAGAAAATCTCAAATTCACTGGTGTGGCATTGACACTGTTGGGGCCCAACCCAAATCAGCTCATTGCACTGAGGGGTGTCTGCTAATGACAGCTACCTCCTCTGAGGTGGGTGTGAGCCTCCCTCCCCAGGGGAGTCACAGCCACTGAGGAACAGGGATCAAAAGGCTGCTGCCCTTTGCCTCAAGTGTTCTTCAGGTCCCAGGGTCCCTTCTGGCTCTAGCTGTAGAAAGACTCTTGCTGGAAACCACATTTGTGCTGATCTCCTTCCCCTGTGGGATCTCACTGCCTTGGCTTCCTTTCTCCAGATGTTGTGTGCATATTAAAACAATCACATCTGCACCCATGCTCAGACTGTTTCTAGAAATCTTGTGTAGGTTATGGTTTTGTGAAATAACCCTTTTCTATCCTCTGTTTCTCCAAGAGCAGGCATAATTCCAATCTCACCATGAGACCACACTGGTTACCTGTTTTATGATTGCTTTTTCCCTTGAACTTCTCTACTGTACATTTCAGCACCATTTGTTTGGCAACAATTTCATTGTTCCATCAAGACATGTGATACAGTGATTTGCTGCAGATTGTTCTGAGGACCTAAGTGAGATTTACATAAAATTAATCACACAGCGCTAGTCTCAGAGAAAGATCATAATGTTCTATTTTAGGATATTAGCCGAGCAAGTATCTCTGCTCCTCTCCCTCCTGACTCCTTGCTCTTTCCCAAGAATAGGCCAGAGACCGAAACGCTATCTTAGACCTATGTGCCTGAGTGAGGCATTTTCCTGTGGATTTTGTCTCCCTTCTATTCCTCTCCAGATATATGGCAGCACATTTCTCCATAGATGATTAGCGGAGGCATGAGGAATGGTCAAAGACAGGTAAAGTTTCTCAAAGCGTAGTTGATCAGAACTTCTCTGTTGAGGCAAAGAGGTATTTTAGCTTTCAAAAAACAAAGTATTTCTTTTCTTATTTGCCAAACTTATCCAGCATCCAACATGGATAATAAATATGTCTGAGAAAAAATGCTACTGGGTCTAAAACATCCCCATTAAATTTCCATTGAGATATAGCGCATGTAGAAGATAAAGGGAAATCCATTTTTGGCCAAATGCCCAGTGTGTGATTTCTGTGAAAGAGAACGAAGTGTTTAAACAAGCTCTGAAAGGAGCACTGACTTTATTTGACTTAAAGTGGAAAGTCTTGTAATTCATTTATTGCCAGTCTTATTCAAAATTATCTGTAAACTGCGAGTTTTGTTTCTACTTAAGAAAATTTTATGTCATATCAGCAAACTAATTTCTGTTAAAAACATGTAAAAGGATAGAAGGGGACAAAATATGGAAGTATGATCTTTTTTCATCATCAGGGTGATTTGTTTTGCATTTGTAGTGAGTCATTTTAAGGGAGTTTCTTATTATGCTGGACATCTTTTCCAAGTCCCTGAATTATAGGTTTTGCTCACTTTAAGGCTAATGGTATGTTATTTAAGGACAGAATTAAGAAAGGTGTAAAAAAAATAAACATCATCATAAGCAAACTAGCCAACCAACACAAATGCGTGTGCACGTATGTACACACACACACATACACATACACATACTCCAATTTATTTTCAGTTTCCACTCAAAGTAAACGACAAGCTACTTACCCTATCTCCTGAGCACTTGTTAGTCTATTATGTGTTTTAAGGTATATTTTTATGCCAAGATTCTCCTGGTCCTGCATAGCTTGCATCAGATGTCACCTGATTTGAGACTTTTATGTTTCTCCTCAACCAGAAACTGTCTTTTTCTCTGAGCCTTCTAGGAATTGACAAATTTTTAATCTGAGGTTCCCTCCTAGATATGATGAATGATTTTTCTGGGCCCTGGGCATTTGTACATTTTAATATCTTTTTAAATAATTTTTAAAATATTGTATTTTAAAATAGTATTGGTATAAGTACACGAAAATATTCTATAGGCTACATTCATTATTATCTATTAATTATTATGATAGTACTCGTTTCATTGATTTTAAAAATTAAAATGAAAGACTTTCACTGGCTCCTAATCAGGCTGTGGTACTGTGTCTCCCCTATGTGCTTCACGGGTGTTAACTGTCCCACAGTTCATTTGTATTATAATTATTTATCTATATGCTATCTTCCTTGCCATGGAAAGAGCTTTATGGCAGAAGCTTGGAAATGCCTTCCTAGGAGACATCCAAAAAAAGAAAAAAATACACTCTTTCATGGTGCAGACAAAAGAGAATTCAAGAATTTACTTGGTCCTGTGTTTTCGGAAGGAGGGTGGCTCCAGTTCTTTGTTCTGACTAATTATGATTACTACATTTTTTTATACTGATAAACTACATTATTATTGTTATACCTAATGTTCCTATTTTTGGTGAAGGATTAAGGGAACAAAGTTAGAACAAACTAGTAATGGAGAACTCTAGAGACTTGTTTCCATGTTTAAAGTTTCCTGTGTTGATTAGAACTTTGTTTTTAGAAAAGGGTGTGGGGGGATATGTACCCCCTCAAAAAAATCTGGAAAGACCTGAAAAATGATGTTTTACTTCACTCTGATACATCAGCTTAACCAATTTTAAGTGGGTGAAGTCACTAAGCTACCACCTGAAATATATAAATCTATATTCATAACTGGCTCTAAGCCAATAATAGTGTTGTACACATTAGTGAAGTGTATTATAGGAAAAATTTTCCATTATTCAAACCATCACACTGCTCTGCCCCCAAAATTCTGAGTGATTTGAAAACAACAGTGGGGGGCCAAGGATATAGCTCAGTGGCCTAAGCGTTTGCCTGGCAAGCCTGAGGTCAGGAGTTTGATTCCCAGTACCAAACAAAAAAGAAAAAGAAAAAAAAAATGAAAACAGCAATGGTAAAGGCTTATAACATTAGCAAAGTTTCTAATCAACCTAGGTTTTGATGTGAACCATTTTATAAACTAAGTTGCTTTCTCCATAACCAGTCTCATAGTCAAGATTCCAACTAACATAAATCACCTTGCTAGTAAGCATATATTCTAATGTATGCTTTTCCTGGGATGGCAGGTATCCGGCAGAAAGCACTTAATTCTGAGTGCATTGTTTCTTGGTTCAGTAAATATAGCTCCATCAGCACATGGCATTTCCAGAAAGTTCCCAGAGTTCTGAAACAAGGGATCTTTGTAACAGTGTCAAATGGTTTCATCAAGGTCATGCCCCCCCATACTGAACTTCCCTAAGGGCATTTTCAGCAAATATTTGAAGAGGTGATGTTATAGGGAACAGTTGGGTAATACGGAATGACCTCTGTTAGCAAAAGTGCTGAAGATAGTCCCTGAATTTATCTCTCCTCACTGGAGTGCCTAGGGCTGACTTGTAGAAGTAGGAAGGTCTTTTTATCTTTAAGCTCCCCTCAGAACTCACTCTACACTACTTCACATTTCAAAACATTTTAAAAATTATTCATGGGGATAATTATTGTGTTCTCACACTTTTATACAGTACACACAAAAGCACGTTAGAAACTGTTATTTTTGTTGCTCCATAACAATTAAGCCAAATAAAAACAATATTCTTGCCATCCCTGAACAGTCCCAGCTGCCACTTGACAGGTGGTTGCCCAGACTCAGAACCATTTCTCCAATGTAAAGAAAGAAGCCCATTGATAGGGAGCCATCACTGCTTTTGGTTGTCATTCCCCGAAAACAGAAATTACTGGTACAGTGAATTTGTTTGAGAATAAAAACAAAACAAAACCAAAGTCACGCGCACACACACACACATTAATTGCTGACTGCGGTATCTTCATTCAGAGAAGAAAAATAAACATAAAACAAAATGATATCATAAGCTTCAGGACACAGTAAAATTTGCTTGTAAGTATTTCGGATAAGGGAATAGTCTAGCTAGGGTTTAAAAGTGTCAGATTCCTTCAGAGGGTATTTCCCAAACACAGGGCAGTCACACTTATGCTGTAGTCATCCCTCCAGAATATAGCACATTTGCATAACCCAAGCAGTGTGCGGGGGCTGCTTTCCAAGGGCATTTCCAGTTCTCTCTGGGGGAGAAAGAATGATGAACTGCATTCTTGCCTGCTCATCTGTCGGGTGATCTCTGGAGCAATACTCAACTACAAGGCCAGCATGAGTCAGCAGTGTGGCCGCTAAAAATGAAACTGACCTGATCATGCTGGAGTACAAGCTATGAAGTAGAAAAATCAGAGCAACAAGAATGTCCCCAGTGTACCCGGCCTGGCTCTCACTCTTGCTAGGAGTTCCAGTTCTGAGTTCCAAGTAGATTTTATAGAGTTCCAAGTAGATTTTATGGGTTGCCAGTTAAAACACAGACGCTTAGTTACATTTGGATTTCAGTAAACAATATATAATAATCAATTGATTAATGCAACTGCTTCTCTGATATCCTGAACCTTCCTGAACCTTTGCTGGGTACTTTCCCTTTAGGTCCAAGGGCCTTAGTAAGACAGCAACCACCAATATCCACCCAAAAATCTTTTCAGTTTTCAGAGAACCTTTCACATGCACTAGCCTTCTTTTTAGTTTTTCTTTACCTTGTTCCTAAAAGTTGATATTATTATGGCCAATTGATGGACAAACTTGAGTCTCTCCTGGGATTAAAGCATTTGGTCATTTAAGTAAATGTTAGAGTTAAGGTTAAACCTCTAACATCAACTTCATTACTTTCCCAAGGCATTCTGTTCCTTTATTGTTAAAATAAGAGTTTACAAAAGTTTGCTAGATATAATATACATATGTACCAATTCTCACATAATGAATGTATTTACCACATATCATAAACATACTAACAAAAAATTGAAAAAAATATATTCCATCTTACTTACTTTGCTTTCACCTAAAGTTTGAGTTTTGTGAGAATGGAGATCAGTTGTTTATTGTTATTAACCTCACTATGCCCTTATTTTCAATAAAAGGTCTATTGATTAGAGTTGGATCAACACCTATTTTTTCAGGTTAACCAAGATGATCTTTGATCCATCATGTTCACAGTTCTGTGAGACAGAGCTTAACTGTAGTTATATTCTATATACTTGCTTAAGGAAACACAGTGAATTATCACAAATACTGAGCAAGAAAAGCAGGCTTCATTTTCTTAGTCACTGTGACTGTCTGTCATCCTCCAGTATGCCTTATAGTTTTACCTCTCAGGAGGCCTCTGAACTCTCCATGTCCTAGAAATACTGTAGTATATATGTTGATGAAATAATATGCATGTGACACACTGAAAGAACTCTGGGAAAACAGAAGTATTAATCTCTCAGCCTTAGATAGCAGAAGCTAGTGTTTGTGTGTGGTTAGTAAATCTCTTAAAATGTATGTGAAAAAAATGCAGTAACCACAAATGGCTTTTATGTTATCAGATCTTATTGCCTAACAATTAAATCACAAATTCCCATCATTGAAAATGTGCAGAAAAAAATTAAATGGTGCCCCTTCTCTACATGATGGAGTAGCTACGTCTCTTTGGCAAGAGGTAATGGAAGTTGCCAGAAAATGTTTACCTGTGCAGCATGGTGTTAAAAGGAAGCACATTTTGGCCAGCTGGAAATGTAGGCTGGGTAAGCTCCCTCCTGACCTGCTTTCTGTCCATTCTCTTTATCCCTTGTAAGCTTGATGCTCTGAATTCAGCAAGACCAGGATTTCCTGCTTCAGTAAGTGGCAGTGTCAAAATTCTGGCAGGGTGCCTTTATTACGCTGTCATTGTGCAACTACAGGCCCCAAAAGAGAGGAATGCATTTAAAATTAAAGATTTGAGATCAGCTCTTTTGATACAATTTTAGTTTATCAAGTAATACAGCAGCATGATTCAATGTATGAATACATTTAAGAGACAGGCCGGATTATTGCAGTTTCAAATTCTGTCTCTATTCTGAGATCTTAGGCAAGTAATTTAACTCCTTTAATCTTCAATTTCTTTTCTGTAAAATAGATCTAATAATCCTGACTTCATAAAATCATGGTAAAAATTAAATAAAATTCTACTTAACATAATGCCTAACACATCATATGTCCCCTGCAAGTGTAGATATAACCATTATCCCTAAATAGTTAAAACATAGAAGCATATTCTGAAAGCATCTGACTTCCATATGCATATATTGTGGAGCAATATTCAAATTCCTAGAGTTGGGGCCCAGTAACCCAGACATTAGTCATTTTTAAAGGTTTCCCCAGGACATTCTAATATGAACCCAGATTTGAGAACTATAGCCCTGGAGTAGAAGTGATATTAAAAAATTTAGATAGCTGATAGAGACCTACCAGTCAGAAAAAAAACTTGATCAAGCAGGAAGAGTCCTGACAGTAAATAAACATAATCCTGAAGTGAAAATCAACTGAATGTCAGCTAAAACTAGCCTGAATATAAATTTCTTTGCCAAACACACTGGGAAACACTTCTTATTGAAGATTCCACAGGATTATTAAAGTCCCCGAAATGTCATGCATTGAAAAACAAATAAACACCAGTTTGCAGATGTTCCATGTCCATCAGCATAGAGAATGTTTTGTTCACACCGTGCAGCATCTCAACTGGTAGGCTGAATGGACATACTAAGGGAAAGGGAAACATTCCAGTGTAAAAAAATTATATGATCAGTACCTGGACTTTGATTCTTTCTATTATTTTTCTTTCTCTGTTTCTCCTCAGCAATTCTGACTCTCATTAGAATGTCAAGTCTCGGGTGAAATTCTAAGGTGGTTCCCATGAGTTTTACCATTTGGTGTTCATTCATGTATAATCCTGTTGAGTGTGGACAGAGCCTTACAAATACGAGGTCTCACTCCCTGATTGTTATGCTATATGGCAAAAGGGAAAACAGCCAGGTTAGCTAAACTTTTAAAAGTTTTCTCTGGCTGGTTGTAGACTAAGTAGTCAAAATGATGTCTCTCTGTGGCTTAGTTTTCCACAATATCTATCACATGAACTGCCTATAGGAAGAAGTGGCCTTCAGGAGCTTAATGCTGCCCCTAAACAAACAGCTCATGGAAAAAAAACCAAGCAAACAGATTTCAGATCTACAAACATAAGGAACTGAATTCTACCAACTTGAAAAAACTTGGAAAAGGGCTCCCAGCCTCAGTTAGTCTGCAGTTGTGATTTGCAGTGTCTTAATAGCTTCATCCTAAACCATATCTGTGGCCTGGACAGGTTGAAAAACATGATGTTGTAACATAAGAATTATTTCATAAAGGATCGAAGACGTTTAGAAAAGCAGATGTCCGTAGTCTTAGGACGAACAGGAATGAACGACCTAATTGGACTTTGTGAAAATAAGGGAGCAATCAGAAAAAAATAACAAGTGATCAAGAAAGCTCCATAAAATGAATCATGTAAATGCATGATTATTCTTTGTATCTGAAGGCAAAAATTATAGTATAAACAAAATGCTAAAAGGGTAAGAGCAAAATTAAAAACAATGACGAGCAGCTTATTTTAGTTGGGAACAAAGTACAAGTGAAAGAATTTTCAGGTTCTCTTTCCAGCTTTGCTACTGTGATTATATAACATTATTCACTGATCACTGACTTAGCTAATGTAGTCATTCAGTCTTTGAATTATAATTATTGAGTATATTCTGTGCATCAGCAGCTGAAGATCTAGTGGTGAATAAGGCATACAAAACTCCCTGTCCTCAAGAACTTTATACCGCAGTGTGGCAACAATGATTCAGTCAATCATTGTAAAGTGTAAGAGCTCCAAGGGAACAAATAAGCCATCGTGAAGACACAGAGTGCATTGTGGAGTGGGAGTCAACTGTAGCAACTTGGTGAAGATGTCTATTCTTGCTTTGAGCTGAGACATAAATTGAGACTAGCTGATGAATTGGATCCCAGGCTAAGAGGGAAAAACAGGATTCATGGATAGGCTTGGGATTTTTGGCCTAAGCATTTGAATGTAGGCTTGTGACATTTTTCCTATTAGAAGCACTGTGGGAGGAGTAGTTGTTTAGAAATGTAAGAGTTCATTCTGGGACATGTTATGTTTAACTCGCCTGTGATCAAAAGGGAGATAATGACAAGGCTGTTGTACTTGAGGCCCCGGCTCAGTGTCTCTGCTATAAAACTCATGTGTTGAATTGGAAAGTTTAAATCCTTTTCAGTTTCAATAGTCTGTCATTCTATGAAACATAAATCAAAGCAAATGCAAGGAGTTGGAGAGTAAAGAAGAAAGGTTATGGAGAAAATCAACTATATTATCTATGCAGAGAAGATCATTCATTTGTAAATGAGGCAGACAAGGAAGGAGATGATATTTAAACTGGAACAAAAACAAACTAGCTGTTGTCTGATATAGAACAACTTTTATTTAATGAAATATAAGAGTAATTGGTAGCAAACTTATTATCAAACGACATGAAGGTGATAACCTATACATGAGTGGTGTTAAAAGTGCTTTAATTTACATACAATGTTTACTGAATGAAATATTCTTGAGACAGTTCTATATCCCAGGAGAAAATGGATACACTGATCACATATGTTTTGAATAACTGCTCAACATTTTTCCTGATACCACACACCTGACATTATCTTTAAATAAAAGAACTTCCTCTTTGTAACCTAAGTCAGTATAGGATATTAATAAATCATAAAACATCAGTATATACCATTTTTTAAAAAACATGAAGCTTATAAAATCAAAATCAATCAAAATTATTTTCATTTCATATTTTAATAAAACATATTTTTGTGAAAGAGAAAATGACAGGTATGGGTGATGGGACAGATGCCTGCAAAGGAATAGACTCATATTTCTGCCTTCTTATGGTTTCCATGGCTACAGCCCCATCTGAATTGCATTAGTCACACATAGCACCAAGAAAGAACAAAAGGAACTGGAAAAATAAACTGCATCAGTATGCCACAAAAATGTAAAAATGATCACAGTTTTTTATTAAGGAATGTCACCCCCAGTGTCAAGACTTCTCTGCTTTAGAGTCCACCTTCTAAGTAGGAGATGCTTCTAGTAGGATCTAGAAATGTAGCCAAAGGTTTAGAAAATAAATTTACAAAAAAAATTATTTTTTTTGGTGGCTATGTGGTAATTAGGACATTTGGAAGAGGTTTAATATAGTCACAGAAATGTAAATTTAGAATATGTAAAGAGGGAGAAATCCCCAAGTATGAACTGATTCTATTGGTTTTATACAAGTTGTCTTACAGTATCAGAGCTACTCATAAAAATGAGCTACTGGCTTTTATTAAAATATATAATAAATGGAGCTATTAAAATACTAACATAGATTTTTCTACCTATTTACATACAAGTATTTTGCTGAAAAATACCTTTTAGAAAAAGAAAAATTTGAGAGTTAGTTCTAAAAAAAAATGCTTCAACTACTTTCAGACATGGAAATATCAAAATTAACCTGATTCCCCAAACCAGGCCAAGCATCCTCTGTTCTTGAATTTACAACACTTCACCTTACCCAGTGAACTGAAGCTCAGTAGATCTTTGACAACCAAATGAATGAAGAAAAGAAGGTATAAATGAATGAATAACCAAGTGAAAGTAAATGTGAACTTGCCAGTCAATGCATTTCTCTTAACCTTCATTTTACTTATAGAAGCCACCATAATAAAATGACAGCTACAATGAGAGACATTCCACAGATTGTAACTGTCAAGTAAAATAAATCCCCAGTAGAGGTCAATGTCAAATTGTGATTCAAAGGTATGTGCAATTTGAATTAAATCATGTTACAGACAACACTATTTGATTGAGCACATTGGTGGATGTAATGCCCTTGGCAACTGTGGTTTCCTTCAAAGTTTCATACTTTTTTCTGAGAGCTTCCTTCACACATAAATCTCTGCCATGCTTTAGTTATGCTTTTAAGATTTTTACCTTTTAAGAGTCTTAAAGCTCAGTTTTCTCAATCACAAATGAATCTACTTGACACTTTATGATGACCAGGGAAGTTAAAGGACCACTTCATCTCTGGTACCACCTTATTTAGAAGGTCTCAACAGGATTTTCTTAATAATTTCAGGTAGTTGCAATTTGTCTTCATTTTTCTTTCTCCAGCTTTTCTTCTTTGTTTGTTTTTATGTATATGCCTCTCTTCCCTCTTTCTCCTTCTTTCTCACTATTTCCTCTCAATCCTGGATTATTCCACAGTATCAAAGACAGCAAACTTGGCAAGTATTGCAGTTGGGGTTTTTGCAAGGAGAACAATATAATACAGGACTCATATTTTATAAGATTATTTATAACAGCCACCCAAAGAATCACATACAAAAAAAGTACAGGAAATCTGTTCACATACTAAAGATCAAAGAATCCAGCTGAGGGCCTGGATCCCATGAAATGTCCTACATGAGTCCAGCTGAAGATGTAGAACCCACAACAATGCCTCCCATGAATCCAACTGGAGGCCTAGAGCCCATGACAATATCTCATGCAGGCCTGTTTCACGGATCTGCACTGGGAAGGCCCAAAGGTCAGTGGTGGAAGCTAGAAAGTCTGTGCAAGTGGAATGAAGGATCTGTGCTAGCAGGCTGAGGGATCTGCACTGGAGCCAGGGAGCGATGCTCAAAGTAAGAACCAGAGCTTCCCCCCTGCGGAAAGGTACAACAGCCATCTTCAGCAACAGGGATGTCCTGAGCTCCTCTGATGATGAGGAAAGCTGAATTCTCATCAGGAAAGCCAACACAACAACCTTCTCCAGGAGACTGAGCAGTGTAGAATCTTCCTTTCTGGAGCCAGGAAGCAGTGCTCAAAGTGAGGACCAGAGCATCCCTAAAGTGAACCATAGCCATTATCAGTGACATCGCAGGCCCAAGCTCCTCCTCCAATGAGAACAGCTGAGTTCATCAGGAAAGCCAGCATGATAAACTCCTCCAGGAAAACCAACAGCTCCCTACAGCTTCTCAGTAGCTTCCAACAGCCTCACTTCTCCAGTTCTGCCTCTTATGCTGCTGGCAACAATCTTCAGGGGGGTCTCCCATACCCAGCACCATGGTGGTTAAGTTCAGCTGGGTGTTACAAGTTGACCACCAGTTGTCAATCCACCACATTAAGCTAGACACACACTAAAATATTTGCATTTCAGATTTTAACTGTAAGGAATGGATTTTGTAAATACAGAGTTAAAAATTTAGGCTGATTGTGTAATTTCCTCACTTGTGTTCACTATTTGAGGGAGATGTGGGTCTTATTTGCATGTCTGAAGTCATTCTCCATAGAAGCAAACTACATGCATCACTAGAAAACAATGAAACATTTCATTGTCTGGATTTGTTCGCAATCTCTTGAATTTCTCCTGGTCCAACAGCTTATTAAAGCAAATGATGTTTCCATTAATAAAAAGCATCCTTGATCTGGAAAGTCCAATGACTTGATCTTTGTGTGGTCCAGTCATAGTCATTAATCTCTGTCTCGGTGGCATTGGGCATTAATTTCTACAGCTCTGTGTTTAGTGAGGGTGTTTAGCAGCTCCACCAGGCTTCCCCTGCGTCACTACTGCAACCTGTTTCCTGCTCACCTTGGCCTCTGAGGGAACTCAGTTAAGATTTGGCAACTCTCCATCCATGTGGATGGGGATGTTTCATAACAACTTCCACCCTCTCTTCCCGACCCAGTCACACAGTGAGCAAAGTTGCAAACATGTCTTATGATTTTTCCCACAGGGACTGAGGGACTACAGTTCAACTCTGGCAAGATTTTAAGTAGTTTTCCGTCAGTACTGTTGGTCTAAAATGAAAAGTACAAGTATACTTTTCAGTCCACCCTTTTCTGTTTCCTTTGCATCTGAATTGATGCAAAGTCATTACCTATGTTCTTTGATCTATGGCTTTGCACAGTTCCTGACACTTAGAAACTACTTAGTAGAATTCTCTTTGATAATGTAACTCTAAAACTGGGACTACGGGCTTTGAAAGGTATGGCTAGCAGGAAAGACAAGGGAAAGGGAATCCCAGAATACTAGAATACCAAAGAATGCAAGGGGATTTTAGTAGTGTAAGTAAAGTACACTTCTTCTTTACTAGTAGAATTTTTTCCTGTAAATGCCCTTAGATATTTAAGAATGAATCTGGCTTATAGAAACATTATTAGGCAAAACTGACCTTATAGAGGGCCCAAGATTGGGCAATATGAATACATATACATTTTCTTACAGGTAATTTATAATGTAGTTCACCTAGCATAAAAGAATATTAACTGAGGTAAAAGTACATTCCAAAATACACAATTCTGAATGCAAGAACTAGAGGACTAAAGAAATAATGATGAAAGATAAGATGATGGGAAACATACTTACAATTAAAAAGTAATTCACTAGACTCCCATAATATGCATAGTTAATTTAACAAAGGCAATTGTATGTGCTTTGAAATGTAAATATTGTGGCGCATTCCACTGGCCCTCCACTGGATAAATGCATGGGTGATACATTCTCTTCCTGCAGTGGGTCTCTTTCCCGATTTACAGTCTGAGAGTCTTTTCCTTAAATGTAATTCTAGAGCTTAAAGCTTTCTTACCAGTGCATTAAAACTTTCCAAAGGAGTTCAAGTATATGTAGTGACCTATAAAATCATATTCTGTATGGCTCCCCACCTCCCCACTTTATTATGTAGGCTCTTCTAATGAGCAAACTACTGCATTTTCTCCTTTTTATGAAACTATACAGGGCCAGGGATATAGCTCAGTGGCATAAGCACCTGCCTGACAAGCACAAGGTCCTCAGTTTGATTCCCGGTACCAAAAAAAAAAAAAAAACTATACAAAGAAAAAGGTGGTTTATGTAGTGATTCACTGATTGATTATTTGATTGACTGAGTTATTCATTCGCTTTTAAGTAAAGATCACTTACCAAGTTTCTACTTTTACAAGACATGTTAGGCTTTGGGTATGCATTTGGATTTTTTTATGTGGATAACTAGGTTGAAAGTCTTCTGTGGATGTTTGGACTAAAAAGTATTGTATATTTTTACATAGTAACATAATAAAAGAACTTTACTTAAGATTTTTAACATTTTACAAAGAACAGATGACTTAATATTCAGAAAAATCAAACAGAAAGACCTTTGTCATCAAGAGAATTAAGGTTTCAGTTTCTGACAGATAAATATTATCTCCTTGCCAAAAATAGGACTTCATGTTTAGTGAATGTTGGGAAAGGGCTTTATCTGCATTCACAGTAGTACATAATAATGCAAGTGCACAGAGGGGAAGGCTTCCTTTGTTTGAAGCATGTCAGTGGTGAGGGCTTACAAGCCATATGAGATGTGCTGATGTCCCGCACAAATACTGCAGTACTTTTTATTATCTCTCCACGAGAGATCAACAAACAGTATTGCTGGCTCCTGGGTAAAAGCCACAAATGGAAAATCTAAGAAAGAAGCAAACCATTTCTATTTCTGAAGTTATCTATTCCCATACCTCTCTTCAGATCATCTGAAACGAGCATTTGGCTATCTTTGATGAGATCCAAGGCCTTTCAGTGTAAGTACAAGCAATGTGTATGGTAAAACGCAGTCGTAACTTCCTTATTTTTTCTCTTTTTTAGAAAATTTCATTCTTTTATTTTTAAAATCAAAAAAAATCTTTTACATATACTGTCAAAAATACAAATCTACTGTTTTTCTTTCTTCAGATTCCTGAAATTTATCTGACTCCCTTAGGATGGACAGAAACACAATTAAAATATATTTTCCTTTATAAATACAATTTTGTTCATAAATGAACAAGAGAAGATTAAAAAAAAAAACTCTGAAAAAGTTACTGATATATTAGAATCCCTCCCTGGGATAGCATGTACTGTTTACTGCTCTAGTAACAGTATCACTTATGACTAAAATGAGAACAAGTTAGATGTTAATATGCAGGTCTGTAATCCCGGCACTCTGGGGGTTGAGGCAAGAGGATCCCAAGTCAAACCCAGTCTGGACAAATGAACAACACAGCAAGATTCTGTCTCAAAATAAAAAATAAAAAGGCCTGGAAATATAACTCAGTGCAAAGACTGTGGATAAAATCTCCAGTACTGAAAGAAAGAAGCAAACTATTCTTTTATAGATTTTTATATTAAGGCATAAAAATTGCAGTTTAAACTTTCAAAGAATGACTCAACATTAGGGTAAAATGAAATCCAAATTCATGTTAATAATGTACGCTATGACAATTTCATGACAGTTGGCTCTATCTTATGCAGAAAAAGAATGCATGTCTTGCTAGAGTTGTGAATATTTAGAATAAGTACTTCCAAAAATCAAAATTACATGCTTCAGAAAATGAACTATATTGATTTTTATGCTACATTTATAAAACTCAAACTGTTAGCGATGTGTCTAGACATTATGGCAAAGTAAGTTCACTTACGGACACAAAAATTTCATTTAAAAATTTCTGTCAAAGAAAAGGAATTATCATAAAATAAAACCTCTACACATCAGTAAATTATTTTAAAATATAAATATATGATAAAAAATAAAACTTATAGTTGGAAGAGTTGGGCTCAGTAAGCTTTTATATAAGGAGTTTGAATGTCTGCTAAATTAGCAGCACTAAATGCATAGCTGTATTGCATAAATTTTCCACATGGATTTTGTAATATAATTTACTTTTCATACTTCTGATTAGATTTAAGATTTGCATGGTTGTAAAGTTATTTTTGTAGATTTTTTTTTTATTTTTCTAGACTTAAAGACCCAGCTTATTTTGAAGAATAAGTTCAACTATACTAAAAATCAGAGAGTTGTTCCCTGTTCATAAGAGGCTGGGGTAGGGAGTGAAAGGAGGTTGGGGGGCTGGGAATTGTTCCTTTCTTCTTAAACAAAATCAACATTTTAAAATTAATGTGAAAAGAAATATGAGTCCAATCTCTGGCTAGCAGATAGCATTTACAATCTACTTCACCAGATTCTGCCAAGAACATCTGCCTTAAACCAGTGTAGATTAAGATTGATTATCACTCTTCTGAAAGGTATCCCTGTTTCCCTTGAGTGCATCCGTACACACACACACACACACACACACACACACACACACACAAGTTTATCTGGCAATCTTGAGAGAACCCTGAGAAATCTGGGAAGTGAAGAGTGAAATCTCAAACCACCGTGTCACTCACTATCTTCCTTAACCAAAAGGAAATGTATTTTAGGTTTCATTGAAATTATAAACAATACTACCACTGCAGCTGCACTTTAAAAATCCTATGTCAATGTGACTAAACACGTTCTAATCTTAAGCAAAACTTATCAAAAACATACAGAAGCAGACTATAAAATCCTACTGAAAACAGCACATGGACAATATCTGTCCCCTGTGTCACACGTGTTTATTGTTAGCTATTGCCAGCATAGTATTTAACTGCCTCCATAGATCTACCAAAATAAGACTTCAGGAGCCAGAACTTGAATCTGAACATAATTTCAAACTTTCAGTGAAGCTCTAGCATTGTGGTACTATAGTACAGCTAGCAAATGAAGAGAGAAAAGAGCTCTTAACATTTTGTGAAGTTGTATTATGCTTAAAAATATTGATATCAATAAAAAAATGAAGATTCAGGATACCAGGTATTCATATGCAATTTTTATTATAGTTGATGTGAAATTCTTTTGATTCTAAATGAATACATTTATTGTTTGTGAAAGAGACATAAAGAAAGTTATTCTCTTTACTTGGTAAAGAGCCACTCCATTTATGGTACTATCAAAGCTGGTTTAGCAGCAACAAAATCTCTCATCCTGTGTCCTATCTCCTCATTATGTTATGTTAGTGACTATGGTGACAATATGCTATGATACATTGTAAACTTTCCTGAAAAGGTTTTCAGCAATACATCAACAGTGTTTAAAAGATTCTTGTGCTTTCCTATAGTAATTCCTGGATTAAATACTCCTTACAACTTGAAAACACTAATGTCTTCCAATGGAAAAATAATCAGTGATATTATTTGCAAAACTAGGAAAAGCAATTTTAAAATATACATGAAGCCACAAAAATCCTGAGATAGCCAAAGCCATACTGAGCAAAAACTACAAGGGAGGAGACACAATACTATCTGATTTCAAAACGTACTAGGTAAAGATGGAGTAGTCAACATAGCGTGGCATTGGCATAAAAATTGAAGCAAAGACTATAGAACATAGCAGAAAGGCTAACCAGGAAGTCCCACTTCTACAGCCAACTAGGTATTAAGATCATACGTGGTAAAGTATAGTCTTCTCAATAAGTGCTGCCATGAAATTAAATACTTAAATGTTAGATCTGAAACTATGTAACTATTAGAATAACACATAGAGAAAACACTTCATGATATTGGAATAGACAATGAGCTTTTTGGACAAGATTCTAAAAGCACAGAAAATGAAAATAAAGATAGAAAAATGGAATTACGTCAAACAAAAGCTCTGCACAGCATAGAAACAATCTGCAGAGTGCACAAACCACCTCCCAACAAAATGGGAGAAAATAGTTGCAACATATGCACGCAACAAAGGATTGAAATCTAATATAGATAAGTAAATCCAAAAGTTCAATACTAATAAAAGAACTAATACTATTTAAAAATGGGCAATAAATCTAAACACATGTCTGAAAAATAAGACATAAATGTCATAAAGTCAAATGGTCAACAGGTATAAGAAAAAAATATGGAACATCTCTAATCATCAGGGAAACGGAAATCAAAATTACAATGTTACATTATCCCAATCCGGTAAGAATGGCTACCATCAAAAAGACTGAAGATCACAGGTGCTGGTGAGAATGGAGAGAAAAGGGAATTCTTTCACACCGCTGGTGGGACTGTAAACTGCTGCAGCCATTACAGAAAACAGTGTAGAGTTGCTAAAAAAAAATTTAAAATGACACTCTAATATGATCCAGCTATCCCACTCCAGTGTATAAATCCACAAGAAATCAAATCTGTACATTGATAAAACGTCTTTACTCTCAATTCATTGCAAAACTCTTCATAACAGTCAAGAAATATCCATCAGCTGTTGGGTGTATAAAGATGAAGTACATATACACAATGAAATATTCTCCAATAATAAAAAAGAATGGAAGTCTATCATTTGACAATATGGATGGAGCTAAAAATCATTGTTAAGTAAAATAAGCTATGAAGACAACACTGACAGCTACCACATGATGTCACTCATATGTGAAACTCAAAAATTTGATATCAGAGAGCTTGAGAGTAGAATGGTGGTTATCAGAGGTCAAGGACAGCAGAGTAGAGATGTGAATCAAGGGCAGCAAGTTTCAGTTAGGTCAGAATAAGAAGTTCTGGGGTGCTGCCGCACTATAGGGCAGCCATAGGTAATAACAATGTATTGCATTTTAAAAAGTGAGAAGGAAGGGTTTTTGAAAGTTTTCCATAAAGAAATAATAAATGTTCAGATGGGAAAATATGTGTAATGTGATTTCAACATTACAGAATGTTTGCATGTATCAAAACATGGTACCCAATAATATGTATGTGCTTATGCTTTTCTGTAATAGTTAAAAACAAATTAAAATAATTACTACTGAGATTTTTGAATAAGATGATGTTCATATTATTGAAATAATAAAGCAAAACATATAATCAAAATGTTTTGCCCGCTCTAAATGAAAGAAGTTTAGGTTACTTGAAAATGTCTTGAAAGATCAGAAAAGCAGGTAGAAGATAAATACTCAAAAGCAATATTCAAAACATATTACAGAACTTACCCAAAATAGACTCTCCACCTTGTTTCAGTACCACTGCTCAGGATCATCGAATGACCCCACATACCCTCAGCACAGTCAGCTCTGGAAGCTGGAGGTGTTTGTCTCTGTGAATGCCAGAACGCAGTCCACATGGCTTCTGTTTCCTAGCATCTCTGACTTTGTATTGAAGGGTTGGTTTGAATTTGTTGGCTTATGGTAGCCTACATAGCTTGCCTGTATCTTAGTTTCAGGAAAATTAGAACATCATGCTTTATGGCTTCTATTTTGAGAAATGAGGACTCACAAAATGGAGAGTTTCCAAAGAAGTTAAAACACAACCGAACAGAAGTTCTGCTTTAGCTATCATGAAGTACTGAAGTTCGGAGGGATACCTTTCTGTTGCAACTGAATCCTGGGAAGAATATACTCTTTGAAATAGTTGCCACCTCATAATCTATGAGAGATCTCCAGAAAATTATCCTGTCCCAAGAATAAACAAACTATGTTTAAGACCCAGAATGGTTGGGGACTGATCTTAAATATGAAGAAGCAGGATCTTGGAGGTAGTGAGCCTGAAGTGAAGCATCTAGGAGACAAGGATAAGAGGCTCAGGACTAAAGATGCAAGAGTAGGAAATTGAGGTCAGAGCAGTAGAGAGTTGAAACAGTTGTGGACCAAGACAGCAAGACCAGCAGGCCCCTGGGAAGGTATAGAATTCCTTAAGGTGATCCCTACAGGAGCACTACCATGGGAATAACACTGGAACCTCCAGGAGTTTGGAGAATTATAAAACTTCTAAACCAAAATTTACAAGGTGTGTACCCCTTCACTAAAAGCAAAAGCAGAGAACAATCTGTGCAGTATCCTTAAGAACTATCAGAGAACAAAGTCAGGAAGTTGACAAAGATGGCCAGAAACACTAGAAGATAAGCCAAATGAAATGTCTATATACGACACAAGAAAAAAAAAAAAGAAAAAACACAAGAAGGACTGAAGAACAGGATTCTTTCAAAAATAAGCACAGCAAAGCACTCAGTTTCTAGAATTGATAACATAATGGTTGAAACTTTAAAACTGAAAAAGTTAATTTGGAAGTCAATATTCAAGGAAAATACATAATAAAGCAATATATACCTGGAATATTTACTTATGATAAATGCTGCAAGGCAGTTGATTCATAGAGATTTGAATGAGAAAGTATAACCTGCAACTAATTTGATTCCCAGGAATAAAGACAATGAAAACAGATGATGCTTTTTAAATAATTAAACTGGTTCAAGTGTGGTCAAAAAGGAGACCTTCAAATTGATTAAATACATTATGAAGTAGGCACAATAGGAGAAGTTCCATTCCTAGATATATTACAACAAAACCGGAGCATGCCATAGAAAAAGAGAGTTGCTTAAAAACAGATGGATACTTATGCTTTTTCTTCTTTTCTGTTGCCCATTTTTTGACTGTCCTACTTTGGAGGGTCTGAGTTTTTCAGTTCTTTATATATTCCCGATATTAGTGTGGGGAAGTAGCTGGCAATTTTTTTCCACTAGGTAGATTGCTTCTTCAGTCTGTTGGTTGGTCCACTGCTGTGCAAAATCTTTTTAATTTAATATGATCCTATTTGTTGATTCTTGATGTTACTTCTTATGCAACTGAGGTTCTGTCCATAAAGTCTGCCTGTGTCTTCACACGCAGACTGCTTAAGGCTATTGTGGCTTTTCTCAGGGTAGCTCGCCCTGCTTCTTTCAGTGTGTTTTTATCTTGCTTTTTCATCTTTACTCAGCCCAAGCTCACTCTGTGGAGCCAGTTTCTACCTCACTCTTCACGTTTACTTTTTCAAATAAACTTTGCCACTGCTTTAAAAAAAAAAAGAGTACTAATTTAAAAACGAAAATTACAGACTGCAGAAGGTGAACAGAATGCAGAAGGGCAGCAAAGAAGTACAATTCACAGCCATGAGTGACAGTAGAAGGCAGAAGCCAGTAAAATTATCATGGGGAAAGTGAAAATTGTTCCTCAGTCTAAAATTCAGCTTTCAGCACACTGTCGTTCAAGTACGAGGCAAAATTCTCAAGTTTACTGATAACTGAAAGTTAAGGGAATTTGCGACCAAGGCAATTTGCTGCAACGGAACTTTAAAGAAAGAGCCTCAAGAAAAAAAAGAAGTGATCTATGAAGCATGTTTATATTTAAAGGAAAACAGTTGAATACATAAACTAACATTTAGTGAGAAAACGGTAATATTTACTACAGATGTTGAAAGAAAGGAAAGAACTGAAATATTGAACAATAGAAATAGACACCTTGTAAGATGGTAAATTACAAGTCACATATTCCAAAAGTTTTAAAGTTTTTAACAGTGAGTGTCAGATATTTTTCAATCTCTAACTATATTAAATAAATATAATGTTAATAAATATAATAGTGATGACTGAGAGTGTAGGATTATATTCCTAGAATATGTATATAGACTTCAGGCCACTTGAGGAAAAACAAAACTGGTTGCTTAAAGACAAGAAAGAAGGGGCTGGGGATTTAGCTCAGCAGCACAGTGCCTGACTGGCAAGCGCAAGATTGTGAGTTCGATTCCCGGTACTAGAAAAAAAGCCAAAAAAGACAAGAAAGAAGAAGAAAGAAAAAAAGGGAAGACAAATTATAAAGATGACAAAAAGACATATTTGTCAATAATAACAAATATGCACAAGTTATCTAGATACACAACCATCAACACATTAAAAATTGTCAGAAAAGATTTTTTTTAAATCCAGTTGTTTATAGAAAATATTCCTAATGAAGGGGCTGAGGATTTAGCTCAGCAGCACAGTGCTTGCCTGGCAAGCACAAGGTCATGAGTTCGATTCCCAGTACCGGAACAATAAAAGAAAATATTCCTAATGCATATGAACATTAACATGATCAAAATGTGTTAATAAAGGAGGTACAACTGGCACATAATAGTCCAGAGTAAATTGGCGCAGCTTTGCTGTTTGTAGACCACATAGCCTCTACAAACAGAGAATCACTGGAATCTGGAATGTGACTATGCATTGATAAAAGGTTTACTCCAGTAGGAAGCTATTAGTAAACCGGAGTAACTGTTAACAAAATAGTCTTCCAATGAAGACATTTTTAAAAACTGCTTAAACTACAAGAAATTTTTGACAAGGTAATTAAACTAGGAATAATTGCCAAACAACCCTCAATTATTTTTCATAGCAAGGAGACAAAAATTAATAACAACAAAGAAAATGAGAACACATCCAGCAAATTTAATCTAATGACTATATATAGAAATCATCATCTAATAGTTGGGAAGTACTTATCCTGCTCAAAGACATATGTGATATTTTTAAAACATGTTGTGTACAACATCATAAAGCAAGTCTGAACACATTTCAGAGAATAAATACTCCAAACCATAGCTTCTCTGATGAAATGCAATCAATGAGAAATTAGTAAGAGGATGAATAAAAAAATCCCCATATATTGAGAATTTAAAGAACACGTTTCCACTTAACCCATGTATCAAAGAATGAATTTCATAAGAAATTAAAAAATGAGAACACACAAAACAGAACTGAAGGGCAATGAAGAAATAAAATCTGTATGTTAAAACTTGTAGTAAAAAGAAATGAGTGTTCAAAGTCTCTTTAGCTTTAAACCATTATACTACAAAAGGAAAAAAAAGTGGGGAAATTAGTTTTCTAAAATGGTAGTAAAAAAAATAAAAAAGAACAAAAGAGATAACAGGAAGAACAATATAGATAGGTGTGGATATCAATAACAGAGCATATAAGGTGTAACAGAGAGGTTTAATAGGACTGAGTTGAAACTTCTGAAATTGTGAGATTGTTCAAAAAAGGAGAGTGACAGTTATAGAGATAGAAGGGGTAGCAAAAAAAAAATAATATACTGGATGATTAAAGGAATTAGGACAGAAGATGGGCCAGTGATTACAATATATAAAAACATCAATAGTTTATTCCTACAAATTACAAAATTTAACTAAAACAAAAAAACTATGAAAATGACAACTTGCTAAAAGAATCTCAAATATAAATAAAGCTCTGAATGCACCTGTAATTAAAGTTAAACAAATAGTAAAATACACGATATTCACATAAGGAAAACATCAGATTTTCTAAAATTTTACAAATTTCACAGAACTATAAGAAAATAAACTCTGTCAAATTCAACTATAATAAACATTTTATAGAAGAAAAACAGGGAAAAATCTCATGTTAATTTGACAAAGTCAGTGCAAGATTGGTACAAAACCATGCGAGGACAAAATGCAAACAAAAAATTGTAGAACCTTGTTGCCTATGAATAGAGGTGCAAAAATTTTAAGCAAAATATTTACTAATAGAAACTGAAAGTGTATTTCTTTGATAAAGCCCTTGGCCAGCATTTGAAAAGACTCGGGTTCAGTCCCTGACACCACAAAAAAAGGGAAAAAATTACAAATGGAATTTTGTAACATGTACACACACACACACACACACACATACATATGACAGTATATAATATTGAGGTTTGGATTGCCCTATGACTCAAAGAACAGTTTTTAGAAAAGTCTGCAAAGAGCACTTAAACTATAGATAGAAAGGAAAAAATGCTAACCTAAAATATGAAGAAAAATGTTTTACAAAATTCAATAGCTGTACTTAGTTGAAGAAGTTAGTAAACTAGGAAAATTTGGTTAACCTGATAAAGTGCATGTTCTGATTTAGATCTGAATTGGCCCCCAAAGCCTCAAGAATTTGGAAATTGATTGGATTATGGGACACCACAGCTGGCTTGCTCTTAAGAGGAGGGATTTGGTCAGAAGCAGCAGATCACCTCAGCCATGACCTGGGAGGGTACATTTCTCTCCACACATGGATGTAATGGATGTTGATTTTATCTACTCTACTTATCGTCTCTTGTGCTTCAGCAGCATATAGCCTTTGACTTTCTCCCACCCTTGCTTCTCCCCACAGTCCATTTCCCCTTCATTAGTATTCTCTCTTCTACTTCTGTGCTGTCTTTTTCTCTAGATTTCACATACTCAAGAAAACAGGAGATACTTGCCTGAGGCTGGCTAATTTCACTTATCCTGATGATCTCTATTTCTACCCATTTTCCTGCAAATGATATAATTTCCTCTTTCTTTATGGTTGAATAATACTCTATTGTGTGTAAGTACTACACTTTCTTTGTCCAATCATCCACTGGTGGGCATTCAGGCTGATTCTACACTAGGCAGTTGTGAGTTGTGCCACAATAAATGGAATCAGCGGGATTTTCTCTACTCTGTATGCTGACTGATTAACTGTTTACCTCTCAGGCATGGTATAGCTATATCACACACTAGCTTTACTTTTACTTTTTGAGGAACTTCCCTACTGTTTTTCAAAGAAACTATAGTAATGTACATTTGCAGTGACTGTATGAGACCCTTCACCAACACACATCCACAGTTATACCACACACACATCCTCACCAGCATGCAAAATTTACTTTACTTGGTAATGGCCATTCTGACTGGGATGACACGACACTTCTGTGTAATTTTGATTTGCATTTCCCTGATGGCTAACGACATTGAGCATTTTTTACATAGTTATTAGCCAGCTGTACTTTTTCTTTTGAGAAGTATCTGGTTAGTTCATTTGCTCCTTCAGTGATTGGATTATTTGTTTTGTGTTAATTTTTTAGTTCTTTATTTTGGATGTTAATCCTTTGTTAGACAAGTAGCTAACAGAGGTTTTCTAAAAAGGAAAAACTGGTAACCAATGAAGCAAAATTGTTTCATAGTTTTACTTTTATGGTAATTAAGAGTGACTTCCTGATGGATTCAAAGTTTAAATGTTAAATGTAAAACTTTTAAGAATTAAGAAGAAAATTTGTACCCATAAGGGGCATATTTTGTTTAGAACAAGATATAAGAAAATTAACCACAGGAAAAAGACTAGTAAATGTGATTTCATTAAAAAAAAAAAAACTATTGGTGCTGGAGTTGTGCTCACTGGCACAATGCCTACCTAGCATACAAGAAGTCATGAGTTCAACCTCCACATTGCAAAACAAAACTAAACAAAAATGCTATTCATTTAAAAATGAAATTACAGTTAAAATACATACGTGAACTGAAGTTATTTGTTATTTGCAGCACCTGTCAAAGACCCTTATCATGAATATCTGATTCATATATTTCAATAGTAAAAATATCAACTAATCGGTTAAAAAATGGGAAAAAGATGTGAATAAATTAATAGCTATGTAAGGCCAGTATAAATACATAAGGTTATATTCAGTCTTCTTAGTACTCAAATCAATTCCTTCTGGGAAAAATTATGAAGTCTGAACAAACAGGGAATGGTGACATAAACCTGTAATCCCTGCAGTCTGGGGACTGAGGCAACAGGGTCACAAGTTCAAGCCCAGATTTAGTGAGACTCTGTATTGAAAAGAAAAAAAGAAAGAAAGGAAGAAAAAAGAAAGAGAAGAGAAGAGAAAGAAAGGCAATTTGGAGATATAGTTCAGTGTGGAGGCCCTGGGCCCAATTCCCAAAAAAAGAAGAAAAAAAAGAAATAAAAACAAGTGAAATACAATGTATTTTTATCTACATATATGTGTGCAATTTTTGAAAGTATATGATGAAATTATACACATGCAAATACATATGTATGTACATGAATACACATGTGCTAGTACATATATACATAATTCTCTATTTTGTTTGTACTACACATGTGCAAGTTTATTTTTTCCTGTCATTATTCCCCAAATAATATGAATATAACAATTATGTATCATTTTTGTCATATTAGAAGATGACTAGTACATAGAGAATTGCAATGGTTATGTGAAAATATACAACTTTATACAAAAGACTAGAGAATCTGTGGATTTTGGTATTCACAGGAGGTTCTGGAACCAACCACCATGGACACCAAGGGATGATTATAGTTTACTTTTGATGAGTGCTATGAACAGTATACATGCTCTTTTCAGGCAATGCCAAGGCCAGAGTTCACATCAGTACTTATCTACAATGTTCATACAGAACATAAGCCTGATAAATACATAGAAGGTAGCATGCTACTCATAGTGCTTTCATTTTGGGTTTAGGTGGTGAATTCACTGACACAAGGCACATTATTAAATGATAAATGAGTAAAATAAATGAATGAAATAAAGAAAAGCCATGTCTGGGCAAATAATGGCACATGTTTACATAAAGAATTATGATTTACCCATTTCTGTTCATCTCTTATCTTTAAAAAAAGTTAAAGAAGTGAACACACACAAAATAAGTCAACAAAAATTAAGATATAGCAGAAGGTATAAAAAAAAGGTTCATTCTTTCCAAGGGTCAGTTGAATCCAAAGAATTTTAAATGGGTAAAATCTGTCCTAGTGAATTTCCCCAAATATTTTATTCAATTCTGTTTTGTTTGTGTATTTCCTATTGCATTATTAAAAACATACTATGATGTATTTACAGGGGACAGAAATATGAATAACAAAACATATATATCCAAATTTTTCAGTGACTGCTTGCAGATTCATCTCAGTGGGAAAGCTAGAACTGTGCTGTGGAATTTGTCGTATGTTAGTAATAATAGCTGAACTACCAAACAACTGAAAATTTTTTATTCTATGTGCAGTAATTTTCTTACATTCTAAACTGTGTAATGATTCTAAATACATGACAGAGGGAGCAGAAAAATGGTACATAAGTGGCATCTAGTTTATCATTTCCAGAAGCCCACTTACTATATAGTTCCACATAGCCTGGGCCTTGGAGGATGTTTTGTATGAGAGCTGGAAGGTCCAGGTGGATGAGCAGTTATGTTGCATTATACTCAGGAGGTCTGTGCAGGGCACCCTCATGCTGTTTCTTGCTGACCATCCTGATGGGAGGGACATAGCAGTTGGACTCAGCATTTGTACAGCCCCTGCCTCAGAGTTAGGTACATATAGGGCTCTGCATTGCAAGGCATCAGCTTTTCCTGCAGCACTCTCCATCATTACAATGGAGGCTTCAAGATGAGAAGAAACTAACACAAGTTCCAGTACATTCTTGTGGTTGCAGCTCAGTCTCGCAGACTTCAACTTGACCTTGTTTCCCCTGCTTCATGTTTCTGTGCCTCTCCCCACTGGCTCCCGCCCGAACCTCAGGCTTCACCACACACATCCTCATCTAGACTGTGAAAATGAATTCCCTCATTGAACTACACCAAATCCTCAAAATAACTCCTTGCTGTATGTCTCTCAACTCTTCTGTTTCTCTGATCAAAACCTAATTAGCACAGAGGTAAACCAAGAAGATGGGTTTTTCCCTTATTTCACCAATCTAAGCTTCTGTTTAGAAGCAGCCTGGTAGTAAATTTGATCCGAGACAAAATTTCAAGAACCCAATCTATAGCTTCTTTCCTGAGTATCAGGGCCTCTAAGTGTAAAATTGTGATGATATCCCCTGTTTCTTAAAGTTGATGGGAGAACCAAATTAAATACTACATTTAAAGCCATTAGCCGTGTGCCTATCTCTGAATGAAGGTTAGCAGTGTGTTGCAATGTATGTCAAATCAAAATCTTCACAGAATACAAACTTGGTCTTTGTGATGATTTCTGCATTAGAGCTGAAGTTCAACAAAAATTTCTGTGTTCACATCAGTCTGAATAAGCTAAATTTGAAAAATACAAAGGACACAAAATAGTGGAAAGTGGTGAGCCTGACAAAACTCAAAATGCATTTTATGCATTCCAGGACAGTGACTTAAGTGTTTTTAAGTGGTTTGAAAATTCTTTTGGGATTCCTGATGTGTATATACAAAACTCCCCTTTGTTTCGATATTGAAACTACAGTACTGCTTGGTAAGTTGGGTGCTGAAAGAAGCAAAGAACTTCTTTCCAACTCTTACAAGGTCACGTTAAGCCCTCTTAGAATAATATGATATCTTGACACTCAGACTTGAAGGCACCTCCCACATGCTGTTATAGAACTCGTAATATAACAGTTACAAATGGTACAGAAAATGCCTCCTCACCCTTCTAGGGGTAAATGGCTCAAGGTTCTGAGAACGGGGAACCAGAAGCTTGCCACTACATTAGTTCAGCTTCTGATGAAAGCCTGATGCTGCTTCCACCCATGGCAGAAAGTGGAAGGGAAGTGGGTTCACACAGAAGAGAGAAAGTGAGTCAGAGTCCCTTGATACCCATTCTCCAGAGAAAGGCATGATTCCATTCATAAGGGCTCTGTGTTCCACATGACCCAATTTTCATGAGACCTCCCAATACCACTGCATTGAAAAATTAAGGTCCAAAAACATGAATTTGGGGGATATATTGAAATGATAATGTTGGGTGAAGCTAGTAAGTCAGTCACCATGCCTTTTCTCAGGATTAGTGCCATGGGGCCTCTGAGAGTTATCTTGCTGGTTAAATTAGGAAATGCCTGAGAAGTACTTTCAGCACTTAGCCAGGAATGTAAACTTTGCTCCCCCTTTTTCTCAAGTCCTTGAATGATAAGCACTCTCCAGTGTTTTTTCTTCCACCCTTACCTCATTATTTTCCTATATCACCTTCACCTTTCTGATGATTTCAACAGCACTTAGGGCTTAAAATAGCACTCTAGGCATATGATTCTCCAGTCAACAATTATACTGCCCAACTCCTTTTCAAATGTCAAATCAGAATTCCTAGCTGTTGCATTGAAAACATGTAAATATTGCCACGTCTCACATGGAGCTGCTTTAAGATGATTTCACTATCTTACCTATCTTCTCATTTCTTCTTCATAATTTCCCTTTTTCTCTTTAATAAAACCATTGTTCTCACCACAGAGGATAATACAGCCCAGAAATATTTTTTGATCTCTTTTTCTTGTCTCAATTGACGTCCCCACATCTATGTACCTCACTGGTTAATTCTTTGTTCACACAGTCCTCTCTTTTCCCTTTATATCACTGAATATTTTCACACAGGAATTTTTAACACTTTCCAAAATCACAGCAACAATGACCTAATTGATCTCCAGAATATTCTCTACACAATCTAGCCTACACACCACTCCATATAAGTTTTCATAGTATACTGCATAAGCCATGATATTTCCTTGATCAAAAATATTTAAATTTTTCCTCTTTCCTAAAGAATAAATTGTAGAGTTTCTCAGCATTGTTAATATAATCTTGGTAGGTTGTTACTTCATTTCTTTGAGGTACTTGTGTATGTATACTAAAGTTACTAAGTAATAATCATTGCACATTGTTTACTAATCTCTCAGTAGAGCTGGATCTTTTGGATATCACATTCTCAAACTAGACGAAAGAAGTTAGTCATGTATGCTCACAAATTACACGTGGTTATCCTTAATTTTAAATTCTATTGCTTTCACTCAAATACTTGATACCTTATTTGCCTAATTTTTCCTAAAAATTTTCTTTATTAAGTATACATTCAGTTTATCTCTGTTATTCTTTAGAGTGGAAATGTCCTGAGTTACAGAGTTTATGTACAAATATCCATCCTGTGTGTGAAATGGAATATGCCTCTTGAATATTATTCTGGTAACATGAAACAGGCTCTGATATGTTATTACAAGGAGAAGGAACATACATCAATATTTTATCACTCCAGTGTGTTTCCATGCATAAATTAGCCTAATTACAATTGTTGGCCAGATGTATTCTAGAATTTAAAATGAAAAAGACAGCCTACTCCTATTTCTTCTCCAAAAATGTCATTATTAGAGCATAAAATAATGTTTTAAAAACCCCAAAGCAATTCACTGATATACTATATTACAAACATAGACAGATATAGAGGTCATCAGGCATATTTAGAGTGTGATTAGCCTGAATACTTTCCCAATGAAGGACCAATGAATGTACATCTACATATGCAGCAAGGATATCTTTGCAGTTTCCCTCATGGTTGTTTGATTTCCAAGTGGCAAGAAACAGAAGTGTCAGAGAAGATGATAAATGACAACTTCTCCTTCTTGTGGGTAGAGAGCTTCAACATCCATTAACTCTCACTCCTTTCCTTACTTCACCCACACGCCCTTCACTGTCCCTGCAACTTCGCTGTGTCCTAGCAGTAAGAGGAAGTCCCTCTCTAAGACTGATAAGACAACATTGCTGTAATTTTTTACCACTCACAGCTTTGCAGACTTCGATAGTGCAAGGCAAGAGTTACTCCTCTCCTTTCTCAAATGCTCAGAAAGACCAATGAGGTCTTCAAGTTAAAGGCAATGTTCCTTGCTTGCAAGTCTGAGTGGGAAACTGATAGCAATGGTTCAGTCAATCACAGCTAGTGAAGGAAACATGCACAGAGTTGTGGATATGTTGAAGAAACTGGTAATGTCTGATGCATAATGTGGTGACCAGCACTTACGGGAAACTTATATCCATCTTAGGTATAAAACTATAAGAGGACAGAACATTGCCAAACTCTTGCCAGAGACTGAAATGCAGGAAGAAGGCGTACTTGACAGGACCTCTGGTTACAGAGGACACCTTCTGATTTACTGCTTCCATCTCCCAGTGGCCACATCCAGAGGGCAGCTGAAGGTACAGCGGCTGCTAAGGTGATGTAGTCCGTAATGGTACTCTTCAGTGCAGGGTAGCGAAAAGGAAGAAGGCGTGATGGGCCAAAGGGAAGGGCCAGAAAGAGAAAAGATAATACTCCCACCTTTTAGAAGGGCTTGAAAGCAATTTTAAACGATGGAAAATATTAGGAGCTTTTTTATCTGTAGAGCTAATCATAAATGTTAACTAGTAGGTCTCAGTAGTTACACCAAGACCACTAGCCTTGGCTATCTTGATGATATCGGATACACTGGGTCAGAAAATGTATTTGTTTAGCAATTACTAAAACCCAGGCACAATAGCTCTATGGGGCAGCTATGATTATGACTCTATCTTCCATTATGGAATATAGTTATTCAGTCAGTATTTTCAGTACTTACTCGTACTAGGCATTTCCAAGGAGTTTAAGATGTGTCAGTGAACAAGACAAACGAAGTCCTTGCCCCAGGAAGTTCTGGTCTTAGGAATCACCTTGGAGTGATTAAATGATTTGTATAAGGTCACATATTTAGGAAGTAATGGAGTCTGAACAAAACTTCCCACTGCTCTCTGTTTAACCTAAATGCTTAGCCATTGCATTCTATACAGTTTTGTGAATTATCATGTATTTGAAATTTGTAACAATGTGGAAATCCTGGGGCAAGCTATTCCCGTCACTTCCCTGTGGATAGAAAATAGTTTCTTCCCAACTTAAAAGGGTAACTCACCAAACTTATTCTGTAAACATGAATTCAACTGTCACTATGAATATTAGGAGTAAATATTGTCCATACTGTAAACCATGAATCAAATGATTGTTTAAAGCTATGTTTAGATGGTATTTATATATCCTAATGGAACAACTTATTATTTAATACGTATTAGCTCATAAATCCAGATAAAAAAATTAAAAGTACATAGAGGTAAAAAAATATGAGCAGAATCACACTACTAGTAGCTGATAGTACTGAAAATCAAACTAGTTGACCACCAGAATTACCAGTGGATTTCTTTAAAGAGACCTCCTTAACCCACCCCAGGTCCACTGAAATAGCATCAGGATTGAATTAGGTATAGGTAGTTGAGATGTAACACCTGGCATCTGTACTTTTAAAATAATATTGGTACTCTAACATGATCATAGTTGTTAATGATGCATACCAGTCATAAATTATAACATCAGATTCAGAGGTCATCATATTTTTACCTTAGTTGATTTCCTAAATCAATCACTAATCAAAGCAAGGAATTGTCTAGTCAGGTGATTATTTTCATAGAATATATATTCAAAGCTGTGTTAGTTGACCTGTTATTGCCTTGTTATGAAATGCAGTATAAAGAAATTTCTTCTCTACTATCTAATATAAGAGTTTTAAAACCTTATTTCACTTTTTTGTGCATAATGGTTCACAAAGAAAATGGAAACACTTTCTTTAAGTTTTGGGAATAACAGCTGAGCACATTTCATTCTACTTCTAATTTTAAAACTAGGATTGTCTCACTAATTCAGTTCCAGCTACAGACAGATTTATTTATTTATTTATTTGTTTATTTCTTTTGAGACAGGGTCTTGCTATGCAGTTCAGGCTGGCCTTGAGCTCACTTTGCAGCCCAGGCTGGTCTCAAACTTGCAACGATCCTCCTGCCTCAGCCTCCTGAGTGCTGAGATTACAGGTGTGTGCCACCATGCCTGGCTAAAGACAGATATAATAAATTCATAAATTAAATAATTGAACAGGAAGAAAAGACCTAGTCATTGTGGGTTACCATTCCTCACTCCACCAAGCAAATACCATTTGCTCCAAATTAAGACCTTTTCTATATGGCAAAGATGCAGCCAAAATCATAAGGGACAGGTTTACTGAAAAAATAGAAGTTAGGAAGTTGGGAAATTCTCTAATCTTCAGTTTAATAATATACCCCCTGGCTTGGCAAACATGAAGCCCTGAGTTCAGTTCCCAGAACCAGAATAAAAAATAGCATCCCCCCTGAAGAAATGAATGATGTCTGTTTTGATTTTTAGGTTCAAAATAACCTTAACTAATACTCTTTATGTGTTTTATCTCCTTGAAGCAACTTGATAGAATGTCTTGCTAGTAATATAATTGTGGGTAAGAGAGTTTTTAAAAACAACAATCCATGTTATTTTGCATTGACCTTTTAAATGGCCAACATTTTCTACCTGCTTATTGTTAATGCCCCTGTGAAACATAATAAAATGTGAAATCTGGTTATTCCTGGAAAAATTAGTCATCACTAAAATAGTATGTACTTTGGTTGAATTTAGGAGTCAGTATATCATTAGTAGTTACTTTAAAAAAAGGAAAGAAACTCAACAACAATAAATTTTTCCTCCTAATGTTTGGAAGACAGCTTTATGGGAGATTATTACATTAATTCAAAGTTTTCCTGTGACAGAATAGATAAAGTTCCATGACAACTCAAGTGGAAAACTATTGTAAGTGAAAAACATAACTTCAGGGGAATTAACTGCCCATATACAACAAGTATGTAGGTAAGCACCACAGTGCCCCATGGGAAGCTGACTATGAAATGCATGGTCATGTTTGTTCTGGATTGGCATCAACCGAAGGTCTGTCTAAAGGCCCATCTGTCTTTCCAGCTGCAATGCTTCAGCTTCCTCTTTCCTTCAAAAATGGAAGCTTGGGAAGGAAAGATGAACCAACCAGGTAGAGCATCACCTTCTTATTCCCCACTGTTGTAGTCAGGGGTTTTGTAAGGGGAAACAATACAGGACACATAATTAATAGAATTATTTTATAATAGTCACCCAAACAGTCATATACAAAAAGAGTGCATAAATTCTGTCCACACACTGAAGACCAAAGAATCCAGCTGAGGGTCTGGATCCCACAGTAATGTCCTGCATGAGTCCAGCTGAAGATCTAGAGCCCATAACAATGCCCCCCACTAGTCCAGCTGGAGGCCCAGAGCCCATGACAATGTGTCATGCAGGCCTGTTTCACAGACCTGTGCTAGGAAGGCCCAAAGGTCAGTGGTGGAAGCTAGAAAGTCTGTGCCAGCAGAATGAAGAATATGTGCTAGCAGGCTGAGGGATCTGCACTGGAGCCAGGAAGTGACCCTTAAAGTAAGAACCAGAGCTCCTCTGAAAATTACCACAGCCATCCTTAGCAAGTGAGGTCCCGAGCTCCCCTGTTGATGAAGAAAGCCAAGTTCCCTTCAGGAAAGCCAACATGACAAGATCCTCCAAAAAAACCAACTCCCTACAGCTTTCAACAGATTCTCTCTTATTCCTGCTTTGCTTCTTCCTTGCAGCTTTCTTTAGACCATCCACATTCTTTGTTGTTTCAAACTTCTGGGATCTCCACTGCACCTTTGCCTTCACCCTCACAGCTTCACACACTGCCTTCTCAGGGGCACACTGCCTGGCCTCCCAGACCTCCTTCTGAAATCTGGGCAGAAACCTTTTTAACCTCAGAATTCTTACATTCTGCATGTGCCTAAAACGAGTGCCAGGTGGATGATGCCAAGGTCTGCTGCCAGGTGGAGCAGCAGCCAGGCTTACATCTCTCTTGGCTGTAAAGGTGAAATGGCTGGATTGCTAAGTACTCTGAATTCAATTCTGAGGAACAAATTTTCTAGGTTGCTGCCATTTTGGAATCTGGTGTGGCTGCTTCCACTTTGGAATATGGTGCACTGCCGCTTTCTCCTCAAAGCAAAGCCTTTCACTTTTGCAGTTTTGAGGCTGCAAATGGTGGAGAGTTATTGCTTCTTGTGATGTCCTCAGGCCATCTTTTGTATTCTCCTGTTCCTTCTCAGCAATCAAGACCTCCTCAGCTGTGTCTTAACAGTCCACAGCTTTACTGGAGCTTTGTTCTGGCCAAACTGATATTTTAAATCATTCTGCTGGGCTCTTTGCACTAGATTCACAATATAAATCTGGCTAAAAGTCCCCAGCAATAACCATGCAAGACCTCAACATTAGTTGCCTTGCAATTGCTTTTGCCAGATTACTTAGTCCGCTGCCCTTAATCTCAGTTTCAGGTAATGTTTCTGGACATGAGAAAAATGCAGACAAACTTTCTGCCAAGCCATAAAACACATCCTCTGGAGTCCAACAACCAATTCAGTCCTTTTTTCCTAGCAGAAACCTCCCAAACGTGGTCTTTACCAGTAAGATTTCTATTAGCTTTCTGATCTTTTGAGCTCTCACCAGAATCTCTCATACAGAATAGCCTAAAGCATTCCAGATCTGCTCTTTCAGGCAACATCTCTGAACCTTTCCAAACTCTTCCCATAAGCCATTCCCAAAGACTCTTGAACCACATGGCATAATCACAGCAGCAACCCCACTTCTCTGGTACCAAATTCTGTCTGAGTTTCTTTTCTCTCATTGCTGGGACAAAATACCCAACACCCAGAATTAAGGAAGGACAAATCTATTTTGCTTACAGTTTGAGGAGGTTTTAGTCCATACTCAGCTGGCTCCAAGGCAAAGTGGCATATGGCAGAGGGCAACAGTTCATGGTGGCAAAAAACAGCAGAAGGAACAAGTGCAAAAAGGGAGGAGCAGCGCAGAGCAAGGCTCTTTCCCTCCCTTATATTGTATGCAGGGTACCCACCCAATGGTGGGTATAGCAGTCACACCCATAATCCCAGCACTGGACCATGAATCAGGCAAAAATTCTAGAAGCTCACCCCATGACTGCATGAGGCTTTGAACAGACATCTAGACACAAACCATAATACCCACTAACTGCCTTTCTGTCGTCATCTTGAGATTAGTAAACTAAGTTTCCTTCAAACATGGTCAACTGTGGTCATCTTCCTGAAGAAGTTACACTATCTTAGTCCACACCTAGAAACTTCTGAGGCAATGGTAGAAAATGTTTATTTAAAGAAGTTGTAAATGATAGGGATGATTTAAAGGATATGCAACTATATAGAATATGGGGGAAGCATGATAAGAGTGGAAAGGGGATACATGTCAGAGTAAGAAAGGTCTAACTATGTTCAAATCTTGACCTTCTGTCTACCAAAAAGTAAATTTCTTCACTTACATCTCTCAGTTTTCTCAGCTGTTAATTGTGATACCTACTACCTACCTAAGAGAGGTATGGGGAGATCAAGAAGACTTGCAAATAAAGTTGAAGAAAAGCTATAAAATCATCATCATCATCATCATCATCATAAACCACAACAAAACACACAGGGCTACATTTTTCCTGCTGGTTTTTGTTCTCAAAACAGTGTCTGTCTTTGTTCCTTAGGTCTTCCCTAAGGCGTTTCCCATCTGCAGTTCAAACAAAGATGTCTATCAAAACAATGAAGATACATTTAACTGTAACACAAGGTAGTTTTGCACTATTTCACAAAATGCTACACTGCTTTAGTCAGCAAAATACTTTTTTATACTCAAAGAAAAGGGTCTCATCCCATCTTTCTTTGAGTATGTTTAATGAGATTATTTTTTAAATGTCTCATTCCATATTTCCTTGAGTATGTTTAATGAGATTGTTTCTGAAATGTGCTCAATTTAAAGGTTACTCCAAAATAGATTTTGAACATTCTTGTCAGATTTAAGCACATTAACTTAAATTCTTTTTTTTCTTTGACAATTAAGCAATTGAGTCATACCCCTCTGAGAAATGAGTTTCAACCCCTAGAGCTCATATTTTTAGCTCTTCTCTTTTTTTCAAAACTGTCTTTACATAATGAAGCATAGTCATCATCTTTTTCACCTTGTTAATTTGAAAATAACTAACTTTGAATGTTTCAGCAAGATATATTTTTAATTTAAAAAAAATTATTTCCATGGATTTCTTAAGTCAGTACACATCCTCCTTAAGGCTCTGTTTCTTGTGAATGTGTTCAAAGGTGAACTTTGGCCTAAGAACATCAGCGTGCCCAGTCTTGGAGGCAGAGGACTGGTGGAGCCATTGTTGTACCACCCACCACAACATTAAGCTGCAAGCAAACTGCAGTTACACAAGGGGTGCTTCATTTTTTTATTCTTTTCTTCAAACCATGAAAATTAGCTTTAAAATACATTACCTAAGACTTACTTGTCATACACTGTTTATTGAATCACCTGGAATACCTTTGATTTGATTTCTTGCACAATTAATGTCTTCTTTTATGTCCAACAACTTGTGTTGCCAAAGAAAATGATAATTCATGTGAAATATATCTTGTGTGTTAATTACCTTTCTATCACTGTGATTAAATACCTGAGATAACTTCTAAGAGGGAAAGGTTTATTTTGGTTCATGGTTTCAAAAATATCTGGCTGTGTGGTTGCTTGGTTCTTTTAGTAGCTCAGTACATCATGGTATCGCAGAAAACATCTGCTCATCTCAAGGCAACCTGGAAGCAAAAGAAGAAACAGGAAGGCACTGAGTTCCCAATATTTCTTCAAGGACAATGCCACCAGTGACCTAATCACCTTCTAAGGAATTAATTTCCTAAGTTCCCCTCCTCAAAAGGGCCACCACCTCCCAAAAGCACCACAGGTTGGTGACTAAACCTTTAACACATGGGCACTTCCAAATTATAGCATCTTGGAACAACAAGTCTAAAGATGTAACTCTCTTCTCCTTTAGGAGAGACATGAACTGTTATTTAAAGTGGCAGGGTGGTCCTACGGGGCCTCATGGTATTTCAGAAATTTATGGTCTGAGGCTTGAATTTTTCCCACTCTGCTTTCATGTAGAAGCAAAAATAGATAGAGAAGAGAACCCTTTTTTACCTGGCAAAAATATTACTCAGACAGGGATCATACAACTTCTCAGAATAAGCATGTTGACCATAAGAAAGAATGAGAGAAGTAATGTGAATTTCACAGTAAAAGTTTCTCAGTGGAAATGGATATCTATATATTTAGTTTGGAAGAAAAAATAGTTGCCTCTTTTCATCTAAGTTAATCATTTTTAAGAGTTAAAAGTGCAATTTACTGAATGTGTACCCTCCCCAATTCATGTGCTGGGTCCTCAGTCATAATGTGATGGTTTTTGGAGGTGGAGCTTTTGGAAAACATTTAGGCCATGAGGATGGAAGCTACATTAATGGAATTAGTACCATTGTAAGAGGCCATTGCTCTTTCTATCCTGTGAGAATACCCAGAGAATAAAGCAATGTGCAACCCAAAAAAGAGCTCCCACCAGAGCTTAATTATGTTGGCACCCAACTGCCAGAACTCTGAGAAATCAAATTTTGTTGTTAATAAGCAGTGTATGGCATTTTGTTGTAGTAACCAAACTAAGAGCAAATCACACAGCAAGCTAATAAAATGAAGGGAGCCTTAGGAATGACTATTAAAAGAGAAAATTAGAGCCAGACTATGTAAACACATTCTAGGGCTATAAAATTTATCCAAGAGGACCATAAGAAGTAAAGGAATGAGGAAGAGGCCAAGGAGAGAAAACAAAGAGACCGAGAAAAAGCAGCTGCTTTTGCTGCAGCACTAAGAGAAACAGACCCCAAGTCTGATTCCCAGGGCCCCAAGAAGAACTCACTGACTGCATTCATCTGTTACCACTATTAAAAGCCAGGATACCTCAAGAGGAACTGCCCTAAGAGGCCCCATGGGCCATTCCCTGAATGCAAAGGTGACCACTAGAGATTGGTCTGCCCTCTGAAGCGGAGGCCCCAGAGCTCAGACCCATCTGACCAGTTAGTCCAACAAGAATGAGGGAGCCCAGGGCATACTCTGCCTTCTCCCTCTGGCCAGACCATCTTCTCCATGGAGGAGTAATCATAACTATGGAGGAACAAGAAAACAGCTTGTTGCTAGACACAGGTGTAAGTCTCTTGGTCCTTCTTTTCAATCCTGGCCTTCCTTCCAACCGTCACATCTCAGTGACAGGAGTCACTGGTGAGGAGGTAATATGCTATTTTTGACAACCCTTAGGCTGTAACTACTTGTTATATCCTTCTTGCATATCTCTGTCTTCCTGAGAAACCACTTTGAAGATACCACCATGTATTACAGCAGCCATTGATATTTTCCTACTAATCTATCCATAACTCTGTAATGTTTGTATTGCTCCTATCCTATTTCATAAATGGATGTATGTTTATTATTATGTGTTTCCTACAACAACCATTGAGAATAGTTAACGATTACTCAATAGGTCACTCATGTATAGCTCTATTGATTTTCTTTAGAAGCCACTTTGAAGATACCAAAGTATAGTACAACAACTATTGATAATTTTCTCTTTTTTCTATAACTCACTATTATTTGTCTGTTTTCCTGAGAAACTATCTTGTAGATAAAAATATGTAAAACAATAACCATTGATAATTTCCTACCACTTTGTCTGTAATTTGGTAAGCCCCCCCTATTATTATGCTATCCTTCTTTTACTCTTTAAAATAAAAACAAAGAAGTAAAGGAAAAAAGTTAGACTTCTTCCACATCTATATATAGCAGGTACAGTTCTATTTTCCATGCAATGGCCTAATCCCCCCAAAGTTATGTAATTTCCTGGTTCAATTGATGACAAATTGAATTTCAGAGATATTAGCTATTTGCCTAACATAACACAAATTCTAAGTATACTTTTAAAGCCAGGTCACTTCCTTGCCTTCAAGGACTCTCTGAGAACACTGGAGAACATTCACATAAAATATAGAGCTCATTCTTAAAGTATTGGGATTCTTGGCATTTTCCAAGGATTTGAAGTTATTAATGCTACTTCTTCTACTATCATCTGTTTCTAATACCAAAATTCTACATTCTTAAGAAAAGAGTGGTAAATAAACTGTCCCATAGCCATAATGATGCAGTAGATTAAAGTAAAAATCAAGAAATGTAAAATTTTATAAAAAGATATAAATAAAAAAAGATTTGGGGCTGGGAATTTAGCTTAGCGGCACAGCACCTGCTTGGCAAGTGCAGCATCGTGACTTCAATTCCCAATACCAGAAAAAAGAAAAAAAGATTTGTGAGACTTGGAATATTTAAAATAAAAATAATTTAAAAATTGTCAAGTCAAAAAACTACACAAAAACTTATCAAATCACTATTAATAGTCAGAATTTTTACAGTTAGTTATTTAATTTCTACACACATAAACACACATTAGGAATACCACTAACACTGCTATGTATCTATATATGTGCTTGTGAATATATATTGGTTCATATTAGATATTAAACAAAATATGCAAAAGAAGAGCAAAAGCAGTATAAGAAAATCTCTGGTCCCAACATTATTTTATGTTAAACCAAAGCTTAGGTTACCTGGGTGAATACCAAATGATAATTCCTTGAATATGGTTTTACATTCACCTGTGGATGAAAATGATATAAGTATGTATTAGGTAATTCCCCTTTGAGTCACAACTTGGTCACAAGTTTACAAGCATATTTTCCAAATATTTCACTTGTCAAGTTCCTAGAAATTCATGCTTTCATTTTAGTGTAAAAATACCATGAAAAGTGGATTTGACTTCCAAGATTAGCCTACAAAGGGGAGAGCAGAAATGAAGCGCTGTGACAGTGCATGCTATTATTCATACAGATAAAGAAATGTCTGCCCAAAGTTGGACAGTTGGGAAATTATTTTTTTTATTGGTACATATTTGTAGTATATGTTTACAACTCTTATGTGGAGCTGGTACATGTACATAACACAGCTTAACTCCTTGGTTCCTTTCCTTTCTCTCTCCTCTCCCCCTACTTGCTCCATTTGATCCCCTTCCTATCTGAGAAAGCTCTATTTCCCACTTCCTATAGAAATGGAATTCTGTGTCCCAGAAACAAATGGTTCTCAACTGCTGGCAGTGTTGTCTCCTCCAAATGTCTAGCAATGTCTGAAGATATTTTTGGTTGTCACATCTAAGGGAAATGATACTGATGTCTAAAGAGTAGAAACCAAGGATATTGCTACACCTCTCAAAATGCAGCCAACAACCTCTAACAATGAATTATCCTATACTGAATGTCAACAATTACCTGGCTAAGAAACTGTGGTCTAAATGATAAACTTACACTCGTTCCACACTGAACCTTTTAGAGATGGATTGCCAAAAATGCAACCCCAAATCCACTTATATATCATGAAGTGCCAGCACTGCAATTAAACCTGAATACTGACTATTGGGTTAATAATATCACCTAGTTATTGCATGTTGATCATATGTGCAATCGCCCAAATGAGTGGACAGCAAAGACTTAAATAAAAGAGTCAAGTGGTTTGATTTTGGGGCTCTGGGAGATTCAAAACCCTCTAACAGAATTAGAGATTCTCTGGTGCTAAGACAAAGAACTTCTCTAGGCCAACCATATTTATTATGTTATCAAACAAAGAAGGGGAAAGCTGAAGAAAATGCAGGACTTGAGAATCCCTTTAAGAACTTCTCCAAGTAATACATTATGTCAATTTAGGAGAGTTATGTTATCTCCAGGAAGGCCTTTACCTCAGGAGTGAGATGCTTGCAGTTATAGTCTTTATCTAGTTAATAGAGGTTGGAACCTGGTGTCCTTAACTGTGACCTTGCCCTGTGCTTTGAAGTGTCATGGCTTCACCCACCATTACTGGCCTCAGTAGTGATCAATGATTCATAAGTAAACATGAAAAGCCAGTTGGTTAATCCAAATCCTGCTCAGAGCTGCTTCGTAGAGGTCTCCATCAACTGATGTTTTAGTTTACAAAAAAGCAACTCATCAACATTACATCTTTTGTCTTCAAAGAAAAACAAATACCACACATGTCGTAAGTTCACCATCTACATTAGAACAATCAGTTCTTCCATAATGTAGTTTTCACATTATAATAAAAGAAAAATAGTTTGGGAAAGTATAACACCCTTAACCACTCATTACCCATCATGCTTCCCATTTTTTCTTTTGTTGAATAAATTTTCACTTAAGAAATGCATAAAGGAAAGTGTACATCTTAAATGAATAACAAAAATATTCTCACAATATTATCAGAGCTATGTAATTTACAATCACCAAGATTCAGAGAAAGAATATTCCTACTATTACAGAGGTTCTCTTTCATGTCTCCTTCTGAGCACCAGTACAGATTTCCCCAAAGATATCCACATAGTTATCATTTTATGGTTATTTATTTCTAGCATTATTATATTTTATAACATACTCTCTATTAATTCAATTTTTTGAAACTTATTGAGACTTTATCTAGGACCCAGCACATATGCAATTTTGTTAAATGCTCCAGTACTCTTGAATACAGTTCACATTCTACAGCTGTTGAGGGTAATATTCTACATAATTCAGTTAATGTATGTTTATCATTATGTTGTCCAAATCTTCTGTGTGTTCACTGATTTCTCTGTCAGTGAATCCAAAAGTGCTTTAAAATCTCTAGTTATATTTGTGGGTTTGCCTACTTTTCCACTTAGCTCTGTCATTTTTGTTTTATATATGTTCAAGGTGGCTTATTTGGTATATACACAATTTGGATTGCTCTATTTTCCTGGTGGCTTAGCTATTTTGTCTCTGTGAACATGTTTTCACATCTATTAGTGCTCTAATTTTGTGTCATAGTAATGTAGCTATACCATCTCACTCTGCACTACAGAAAGTAGAAGAGTAGACTAAGAGTCAGCTGGGGTAAGGGAAAGCCAAGCTTAAAACATTGAACTCTTATCCCTGTAAAAGTGGTTATTCTGAGTAAGAATTTTCCAAATTCTCTGTGCGTTCATTAGTAGAAATTAAATATACTGAAAAATTCTCAATCAAGTAACAAAATTAAATAGACTTTATATTACTAAATGTATGAGAATTTTGAATACCTAATGTGCATTATTAATGTCCAACCCTGAGGTACTTTGTATACCCATTTCACCACAGACCTGTTTTACTTTTTCCCACAGAGCTGGTCGTATGTTAATATTCCATAGAGCAGATGATTAAAAGTGCTGCAGACCATTAATTACAACACTTGAAACAATATTCATGAAGTTTTAAAAATTTTATTTCATATGAAGTTTTTTAGGTTTTTAATCACTGCATATACTAAATAAAAATATTCACTTTTGGTTGCTTATTTTCAACACAATGATGATAAACTTACACAAAGTGGCAATACAGGTTTTGGAAGGATCTATCAGTGGAACAATCACTCTGTGATTGCATAATTACAAAGAAACAGCTATGACACACTAATTTCTCAAAAACTCAAAGCACCATCATTATTCTCTGCCTATGAATGAAAAAGTTTGTATAAATCATAACTTTCATTGACAAAACTCATAAATGTGAGTGTGCACAAAATTAAGCAATTCAGGCTCCAGATACATGTTGAGTGCCTATTATGGGGAAGATACTTTATCCAGGATTGTGGGAAATACAAAACTGGAAAATATACCACATAGAAAAATGGTGGCTTTCCAATAGATATTGAAAAAATGTCCATAGAAAACAAAGGAGTTTTTCAATGACTATTCTTTAAGTAGGAAAAAATACAAAATAAATATAATTTAAGACTAACTTACAAATGCTGACTAGAATAAAAATGTATCATGGGAGAGAGAAGAGGAAGAAAACATACAATATCTAACATTTTTTGGATGTTTGCAATTTTCTGAGACTATACTATACTGTTTATGTTTTAGCCATTATCCACATGTGACAATCAGTCTAAATTGACATATACTATAAAATGTACACCAGATTTCAGTGCATAGAATAAAAATGCAAATTATCTATGATTGCTTTATAAATTAAACATTAAATTGATAATACTTTAGTTTCCATGGATTAAAGAGAACATGATTAAAATTATTTCTAATAGTATACTACTTTCATACCTTTAAAATGAGGCTACAGAAAATTTTAAAATTACATATGAGGCTCACATCTGTGGCTAGCATTATATTTGTGTCAGACAGTGGTATGGATTGAGGAGCATTAGCGATATGCTTTCTCATTGAACTTTCTAAATCATCCTGGAGAATTAGTAAGTGTATTTGATGAAAAGCAAACTTGAAATAAACTGCCTAGAGTTACTCCAGTGAGTAAAAAATTTGCTCTATAATCAACTCTATGACTATACAGAAAAAGGCTACATAATGGCTGATGACAAACACTAAAATACCAGATAAAGTCAGTTAAGTATATTTCTCTGTTAAGGAAACAATACTTTTCACAATAGCATTCAAGAAATTGAAATATTTAGGAATCAATCTAACAAAAGAAGTAAAAGATCTATTCAATGAAAACTGCAGTACTCTGAAAAAAGAGATCGAAGAAGACCTCAATAAATGGAAATACATTCCTTGATCATGGATAGGAAGAACCAACATTGTGAAAATGGCCATACTACCAAAATTTTTGCACATATTCAATGCAATTTCCATTAAACTAACATTAGCATACCTCACAGATCTTGAGAAAACATTCCTTAAATTCATCTGGAACCAGAAGAGACCCAGAATAGCAAAAGCAATCTTGGGCAACAAGGACAAGTCAGGTGGAATCACAAACCCTGACCTGAAATTACACTACAAAGCTACTGTAATAAAATCAACCTGGTACTGGCTAGAAAACAGATCAGAGGATCAATGGAACAGACTGGAAGAAACAGACACAACCACAAACACACTCAGCCACCTACTCTTTGACAAAGGGGCCAAACAAGCTCACTGGAAGAAAGATAGTCTCTTTAATAAATGGTGGTGGAAAAACTGGCTTTCCACCTGCTAAAGACTGAAAATAGACCCAAGCCTATCACCATGCACCAAACTCAAGTCAAAATGGACCACAGATTTCAGTATTAAAACAGAAACTTTAAATCTATTGGAAGAGAAAGTGGGTAAAAATCTTGAAGACATAGGGGTAGGCAGAAAGTTCATGAACAAAAACCAAACCACATGGGAAATTCTTCAAAGAATCAATGACTGGGATCTCATCCTACTGAGAAGTTTCTACACATCTAAAGAAATCACCAGCAGAGTAAAAAGAAAACCCACAAATTGGGAAAAAATTTTAGCTGACTGTCCCTCTGACAAAGGTCTTCTGTCTAGAACATATAAAGAATTAAGAAACATCAGTCCTCTCAAGTCAAAGACCCAATCCAAAAATGGGCAGCTGAGATGAATACATACTTCTCAGATCATGAAATTCAGATGGGAAATAAATACATGAGAAAGTGTTCAACATCATTAGTCACTGGAGAAATGCAAGTTCAAACAACACTGAGATTTCATCTCACCCAAGTAAGAATGCCTATCATTAAGAAACCAACCAATAACAAATGCTGGCGAAGCTGTGGAGAAATAGGAACTCTTCTCCACTGCTGGTGGGAATGCAGACTGGTGAAGCCACTGTGGAAATCAGTTTAAAGAGTCCTCAGCAAACTAGGTCTAGAGGTCCCTTTCAACCCAGCTATTCCCCTTCTGGGTATTCTCCCAGAAGATTTGAAAGCATCATATCACAACAATATATGTGCACCAATGTTTATAGCAGTGCAATTGGTAATTGCTAAGTTGTGGAAGCAACCCAAATGTCCATCCACTGAGGAATGGATAAAAAAATTGTGGTCCTTTTATATAATGGAATATTACTCAGCTATTAAGAAAGATAAACTCGAAGATTTTACTGGTAAATGGTCACAACTAGAGGCCATACTCATAAGTGAAATAAACTAGACCTCCATGTGTAAGCAACATATTGTTTCACTGGTGCAAGAACCTGAAAAAGTGAATAAAAATTAGGAGGTATGACAGACATTGTGAAACAAAAGGAAAATGCTCAAAAGTAAAGAGCAACTGGGGTGAGGGAAAAGAGAAAAGAAAGAAGGGGAAATTATGTATATATGTGTATACAGGATAGCTAACATAGTTGTACTACTGACTTCTATGGCTTTACTGAAAGGAGCAGTTAATGATTAATTATTTGATCAATCTTGTATATCTCTTTTTTCCTGAGAAACTACTTTGAAGATATCAGTACGTAATACAACGATTGTTAATTTCTTACCACTTTGTGTGTAACTGTATTGCTTATATTGTTCTTGTGCTATTTTGTAAATGGATGTCTGTTTGTTAATATTTTTTCCTTCTTTTATTTTTAAAATAAATTTTTAAAAATATATTTCTCTCATCTACTTACATAGAATACAAACAGAACCATTCTAAATGCAAGAGCTTTTACAAATTGCAATTTGTTAGGAAAAGAGTTAAATAACGTTACTAGTGTTGTTTAAAAAGCTAAATGTGCATCTTCTTAGGGATTTCTTTTGCCATTTTCCACAATAATGTCATTTGAAGACGGTGTAACAAGCTGTTCTTTCTTCCCTTGTACTGCAAACATCCCAAACACATGACAGTGCCGTTCAATATATTCTCTTGTTATAGACAAAAATAAAGAGTTACTTCTCTGGCTTTGAACTTCTAAAAGCCACCAGATTTAGGTCGTTTAGACTTCCCCTGAAAAGGAAGGCTTCCTGTAAGTTCCAACATATTTCTATCTCTGAGTGATATGTTAACATAAATCAGGCAAATAATAGAACTTTGATATGAGGCCAGTCATACCTTACACATTGCTTAATACTGTGATACACACAGTTAAGCACTGGCTAAAGGGAGCTCTGAGCATCTGCTCAGCCCCATAAATCAAAGTCTAGAGAATATGTTTATCCATGTTAATAGAGAGCCCTGACTCATTCCCTCTTCATGGAAAGAGAACAATGGTATTTTGTATACATGAATGCAATGTCAGTTTTAGCTAATGTTTCCAGTCCTGCTTCATTGGCAACAGTTATCACAGATGATTTTTCTGAGTAGCGGTGAAGTACGAACTGTACTTTGTGGATCTGGGCTGTACCTCTTGAAAATAAGAGGAAAAGATTCTCCACAGCATCTAAAGAGGTCTCTAAAATGCAATGGACAGGGTCTAAGGAAGTTCCCAAAGTGGAGATGAGGAACTTAAACCCACCCTAGCAGTACAGTAAGTTGCAGATTTGCTGACTTCCTTCATATAAAAGGAATTTTCAGGACTAGTCACTAAGAGATATAAAGAGACTTATAAGGCAAAATTTAAAAGAACTCTCTCAAAGAGTTCTGACCCTCAAGAGAAAGAGGTGCAAAATGGCCTTGAGCCTGGGATATTTATGAGGACTTGGATGGAAACCCATGGAACCTATGGAAAGTTTATGGGGAAAAAAAGGAGATAAAACCACATAGTAGCCAACAACTTTGATGGGGGAAAGCCTATTTGTGCAAGTGAGAAAGAAGAGAGGAGGCCCATTTGCAAGAAGAAAGAATGGTGCAATGAAAGGAATAGCTCAAGCTTAGGGTGTTTTAGCCGGAAAAAAATTTTAACTGATTTTGTGTACTGAAAGTCAGTTTTTATTTTAAAAGATATGCTTTTTCTTGTCTCCTTTCTGTCTATCTTTAAGTCTTCTGTCCTACCTCAGAGGTAACAAGCAAACTATTCATTCATCTTAGGCAAAAAGAGAAACAAAACTTAAGAATTTCACTTTGCAATAAGCTTAGGAGATGAAGAATGAATTCAATGATTTCATCTCTTGAATTCATTTAGGTGGTGAGGTTATCTGAGTCAGTGCTTGACTTGACCTGCACAACTGTAATCTCTGATTTTCTGGTGCTCTTTACATGTTAGAGTATAAAATGTCCTCTAAGTGGTCTTTTCTAAGGTCCCTATGAATGCAAATCGACTACGAAGAATTCTTCATTGAAGGAAATTCCAGCTCTTAAATTTCAGTAAATTGACACTGAAAAGGAATTTAATTACCTGTCACTCTCTATATTCCATGCACATTCCCCTTAGGTTCTTTGAACTGTAAACTTTCTCAGAACATTCAAAATTGGTTTAATTCCCCTGTTTTTTTGCAGTAAAATGCTCCACCCCTGAGCTATTCCCCCAGCCCTGGTTTTGCAATATAAATAATAGTCAAAGTAAAGTGCTCCTGATGGGAAAGGAAATTTGATTTGTTCCAGGAATCTGTGATTTAGCTCAGTTTTTTTACTTTTTTATTGTTATTATTATTTTTGGTACCAGGAATCAAACTCAAGACTTTGTGCTTGCCAGGCAGGCACTTGTGCAGCTGAGCTATATCCCCGGCCCCAGGAATTTGTGATTGACAATAAAAAACCTATAGTAATATTCTTTTAAGGTACTAAATATTCTCTCCTAGTAATAAAGTAATATATATTCTTTTATAGTAATAACTAAAGCAGTCTAATCAATATTTTAAGTTTAACCTAGCAATTTAACTTCTAAAAACTTTATCTACAGACATTTGCATGTATATATGAAGTATAATTATTTAAGGTTATTTATTGCCAAATTTTGTATAAATAGTAAAAGTTGGGAGAAAAATTGTAAACACTTGTCAATAAGTAACCAGTAAATTATTATTCAGCTATATGATAACACGCAGTCATTTTTAAAAGTTGTATATGTACTAAGATAAGATTCTTTTAAAACAAATATATTCAATCAATTTTTCTCCATTATTCAAAATACATGATCTCTATAACTATCTTTGTTCAGTCACTAATATCTCAAAGGATCTGGGATTGTGAAAGAGTTAGGATGAGAAGTAGAGCAATGTTTGAAGCAGATTTCCTCTTCCATTAAAAAAAATCATACGCTATGTCAGCGTAACCCACCTGTAGAGGATGTTTGTATTAACAGTATTTATTTGCAAGATGGGTGGCCCAGTGTCTGGTGCGGTGAACAGGATATGTTCCCTCTAAATCATCTGTATCTTTCAAATGTTATAACATATTTGTACTGCCTATTTATAAAAAAAAAATTTCATAAAAAGTTTGAGGGGTTGGAAAGTCTGTGCTTTAAGCGGAGAAGTCATGGAAAAAGACCAAAAAAGGACATTTTAAAATTTGTCAAAATAATCTTTCATAAGCAAAGACTGAGGAAAGTCTCCCGATTTAGCCAGCCCAGTTACTCATAAAGTACAGGAGGCATGGGAGTGCCTCAGGTGCACTAGTGATGATAAATAATATATTTAGTTAAAGACAAAGCAAGAAAAGATATATCTGGCTTTAGGTTCTCTCCATTGTCCGTATTGTGTCACATACTCTGGGCAAAACTGTCTACAAGGAAGTCCCTTTAAATAACAAACACTAGTCCTGGACACATGCAGGAAGTGAAGCCATAAATCAGAGAAGCGATGCAACATAAAGGATGCTGGAAGCAACCAGAGGAAGGCAGCAGAATATCAAAGTGTTCAAAGAAGAACCAGAAAAACAAGACTGTTTAGATGACATCAGTGGGAAGAAAATAACTTGGGACACACCAACAAAAAACGCTCGAAGATGATTTGACAGCTTGTCAGTGTCATGAGAACAACAGCAAACTATTTGTTAGAAGATCTACTCTTATGGCACACAGTGGACAGTGTGTTCAGAGTCAAATCTTCCTTCCAGACAAGTTGCGATTTTAATCTCTCAGCTGGAAAATATTCACTGAGTGAGCACCTGCTTTGGAAGGTACTGTGGGTAATACGAGATGACTGAGATAAAGATATGCCATTCTACTTTTTTATTGAAAGCCCTGTGGTAAAAACCTAAATTCAAAGCACTTTCTCTATAGAAGACATTCTCAGGATCTGTCTCCTACAAAGACTTCTACTGAACAGTGTTTGTAGTTCCTTTTCCTTTTCCTTTTTTGTACCATAGCCAGTAATTTATCTCTATTACCAATCAAAATTCGCACATAAATTCAGTCTACTTTTCTCCACTGTTCAACATGCCTGACCTGTATAGCTGTCTTCCAGTTAATGTTCAGTAATATCTCAGAGTGTCTGGGACTGTGAAAGTGTTGAGAGAAAGTTCCATTCCAAAAAATACCCCCAAAGTTAGTATCTGTTTAATCAAAATAGCTTTCCTTAAACCTAATCAAAATTCTTCCTGCAACAATTCTGACTTGCTTGCTTTGCTTCCACATAATTTAACTCATCTTTTCATCAAAAATATTCTTCACACAAGTTGCAATCAAATTCTCCATCTGGATAAAACAAAGAGTACCAATCTCCAAACATCTATCAACCCATCACATCTCCAAGTCTTTTAGGAAAAGATAATTTAAGAAAAGTTGTCAGAATAATAAAGGACACCTAGGTAAACATGAATTTCAGAGAAAAATAGTTATTTTATAGTATAAGTTTGTCTCAGATATAATAGGACAAATACCATGTGGAATACGCATATAGTATTCTTTTAATGAACTTTAATATAACTGATGTCCTGTATTTGTATGTATTAAATACACAAAACTTATGCTTAAATATAAGGTAACTACTATTTATCAGTTGATTATAAACAGAATTCGATCATTTTATTTTAAAATGAAATTTAGGTCTTAATGATTAGCACATTCAAAATTTTAACTACATGCTATTCATTTAGCAGCTCATCAAGTCAGAGGTAAAAGTTAACTTTTTGTGAATGTTTGGAGACTTTTTTGGCTCTCTGGAATCAAGAACAGAATATTCTCTGACTGGAAAGTTGGTGTGTCACCAAATATTAAGATATTTTCAAACCAATTCACTGCATCACATTCTTTTATTTGTATGTAGGTGATGCATGGTTTCCTATTCATCTAATGTATTGATATCAGGAAGTATTGTTCTATGTGTGACAGGCTGCTTAACTTAGAAAGAAACTGTTAATAAACATTTAGTGAGTTACTTTTATTTCTCTTTGAAAAGTGGTCCCCAAAACTTGTAAGTGTACTATTTTAGGTTATCAAATGCCTCTCTTACAGATACATCAATGAAAGTGAGGACAAAAACATTTAATAGAGGGGCTGGGGATTTAACTCAGCAGCACAGCGCCTGCCCGGCAAGCACAAGGTCATGAGTTCAATTCCCAGTACTGGAAACAAACAAATAAACAAACAAGCAAAAAAATATATATATAGAGAGAGAGAGGGAGGATAATTGATAAAGATAAAAGAAGATAACAAAAAATGTGCAGAGAAAGTACAGTATGGAAGAGTGAATAAAGTCCATTAAAAGACATGTATAAGAGGAAATTGAGGCAGAAAAATGTTATACAATCAGAAAATGACTGTAAAACATCTTGAAGGATTTAAGTAAGATTAGATTCTAGAAACAAGTATATCTTACAGCAAAATGAAAAGCAACTGTCATGTTTTGAACACTCTTAGTACAATAGGATAGATTGAGCTTTAAAAGAAAGAAGACACAGATCTGAAACTGTTCAGTGACTCATCCGCTCGCTTGATGTCATTCTGTTAATAGGTATTTGCTTGCAATCAGTTATGTGCCATACACTTGTCCAGATCCTGGAGATAGGACTCTGAATGCACTCCTTTGCTGCTGATCTATGGAACTTAAAACTGTTTGGAAAATGTAAAAATAAGCCCATTAGTATTCCAGTCCATCACGTAAGAGTTTGGAAGGCAGCACTCCATCTTAACAATTAAAAATTTGAACAAACAGAAAACACAACTCTTCTTAGACCTGCAAGAGAAAGGAAGTCACAGAGTAAATCACTGCCTGAAAAACTGGAGATTCAGAGCACTGCTATTTATGAAAACAGAAATCCACTAGAGTCCTCTGTGGGAGTTAATTCCAAGGTAAGAGGACTAACACTGCAATCAGTGAAGCGCTGTAGGCTTGGTGCGGACTCTCAGGGTTAAACACTCTGGGAAGGCCAAGTCACCTGTGCACATTTCTCACTTTTGTCCTGAGGAGCTAGACCAGGTTTCCACAGTAAGCTTCTGAGGAAGGACCCCTCATGTTTCTAGGGGTAGCAGGGGATGGAGGGATGATCATCACAAAATGTTACAGAATGTTCTATTTTTCTGAAGGAGGACTTGCAAAATATGATGTTGTCAGTGTTCTAGCTTTGTGTGTAGTATTATCTCACTATTGAAAACCTTGTGTCTTTCTAATGACAAGCAATATGGAGCATCTTTTCACATACTTACTTATCCGCATTTCGTCTTTGGTAAGGTATATGTTCAAGTCTTTAGCCTACTTTTTCAATCAGATTTCTTTATTATTGTTGATTTTAAGGGTTCTTTGTGTATCTTGGATACAAATTCTATATCATATGTGTCTTTTGCAAACATTCTCTACAAATCTGTGGCCTGTCTTATTCTCCAGATAAGTTTTTCACAAAAAGAGATTCTGAATATTAATGAATTTCAGCTTACTGTTATATTGTATCTGAAAAGTTACCACCATGCACAAAAAATCTAGGTATTCTCCTATGTTATCTTTTTGCAATTTTATTGTTTTGCCTTTTACAGTTAGGTCTACAATTTGTCTTGTGTTCATTTTTGTGCAAGGTGTAATATCTAGGTCTAGATTTGTCTTTTGTTTTTTAACATGTGCATGCCCAGTTCTTGTTTCTTGAAAAGTCTATCATTGCTCTGTTATGTTGCTTTTGCTCTTTTTTCAAAGATAAAGAATTTTGAATAATTGCCTTATAGTAATATTTGATTATGAAAAGCACAGAATCACATGGGTTTATAAAACCCAGAAATACTTGATGAAGGTCAAAGCAAATTTTGAAGAATATCTATACTTTTAGCTTCAGTCACATTTAGAAGCATTTAATTTGGTAAGTTGAAGAAAATATAAAATTTTCCTTTGCTTCATAATTTTAAGCTACCACCATCATTGATGTGCTAGCAATGCAGAGCTGATCTAACAAACGTTTTGTTTTTTTCTTTTTCTTTTTTTAGTCTTTTTTGAGACAGGGTCTCACTATGTAGTTCAGGCTGGCCTTGAGCTCACTTTGTAGCCCAGGCTGGTCTTGAACTCACAATGATCCTCCTGCCCCAGCCTCCTGCGTACTGGGATTACAGGCGTACATCACCAGCCTGGCAGACATTTTGTTTCAACACACAACTTCAACCAGAAGTATAGTATCTGTTTGTGCCTCTTTTTTCTAAAGTGGCTTGAACCTTCAAGACAATAACTCATTTTCAGAAAAATTCTGAAACCACTGGACAGAAATGTAATTCAAGGGGTAGACAGATATGAGTTTCTGTGATGGTTTTTATTCATCTATTTTAGATAAGGGCAATACAAAGCAAGGTGGGTGTAGTTGGTGACATTTGAACCATTGAAAAACATACAAAACAGAGCAATATTGAAATGAAGATGTTGTGTTAAATCTAGGAATTCTATTAGTAATAGAAAATATTTCACCTTGCAACTCCCTCTGTCTGATGAAACTGAGAAGTAATCAGTGGTGCAATAAACATAAAAGTGAGCTCAGCTCTCATTCCTATGAACTCTGATCTGTTTTCCTTCTTTAATTATTTCATGTTGGAATAGATTCTTACAGACTCATTTAGATTTCATTCAGGGGTACAGATCAATAAACACAAGCAATAATTTTTCAGAAAGATTTTCTTTTAAACTGAGAAACACCAAGTAACTAATGAACATAACAATCTCATTTCAATAGGTACTCAGAAATAACTTGATTTCTTTCTTTAATCGAAGATTCAAACTCAGAAATGCAGGATTTTGTTTGTTTTGGACTACTTACAGCAGAAAGGGATGATTACTGTCTAGAATTTTGAGCAGTTCACAGAAGAATAATGACAGCAAAGACATACTTAAGTTTATGTTTTGTTTCGTCCTCTTTCTTGCAAAAATACTAATGGAGAGATTGCAAACTGATGAAACTAAAAGTGACACATGAAGAATTTATGCTTTTGCTTCTGTGTCTTTGTTTCTTTGGTTGAGTGAGATATTTACATCTTCTTGGAACATACTTGATTTTAAAAGGAGATGTCAGTATTTTTATATAAAGAATTTTTAGCTGGGTTGGTGGCACATGCCTGTAATCTCAGCACTAGGGGGGCTGAGGCAGGAGGATTGTTGCGAGTTTGTGATCAGCCTGGGCTACAAAATGAGCTCAAGGCCAGCCTAAACTTCATAGTGAGACCCTATCTCAAAAAGACGAAAAAAAGAATTGCTAAACATTAGAGTAATTAATATTTTAAAGTTTGGATGGTCCAGGTTCGGTGATGCAGATGATCACATAATTTTGAGCCCAAACCTAAAAGCTGCACGCTCTTGAAGAACCTAACTGACTAAAAGTGAAAGCCAACACCCCTTGAAGTCTAGTTATGTTTCACCAAGGACGATCATACCTAGTCTGGCCCCATGACACCATGACAGCACCCACACTGTGGACAGAAGGGTGGACCCCTAAGCAATATTAATGGAAGAGCTCTGAGACCTTATCCCATACAGGAAACTGGGAGAGAACTAGGAAGACAACCATACTCAGTGAACCAAGTATTGTAACCGTTCTACTAACCTGTTTTGAAACTCATTGTTTGTTTATCTTTTTTCTCTTTATAATAAAAAAGTGATATAGGAAAAGCAATATGGATTTCCATTTACTCTTCTATGGCAAAACATAATTCAAAAGGGCTCTAAGAGCCTATGATAAAGCTGTACATCTTAAGTATACGGTTCTTTAGAAACATGTTTGATAATTCAGCATTTCATAGTCACAAAGAGAATTTATTTTACTTGAGTGGAATTTTTTTCCAGTTGTAAAAACTACCCAGAGAATTTCTCCTGTTGCCTTAGCTAAGTAAGCTGCCACACTGTGGGAGAGGCTGTAAAAGGGCCACATATCAAGAAGCCACAGGTTGCCTTTGTTCCGGAGAGTGGGCTCCACAGACAGCAGCAACACTAGCTTGGAAGATCTCCAGAAAGGATCACCGCTCAGCAAACACCTCGACTGCAGAACATCAGCTAAGCTGTGCCTAGACTCCTGAGCCATAGAAACTGAGAGACCATAAATGTATGTTCTTTAAGCTGCCCAGAAAAAATGAAGTAATATCATGCCATGAAAATTAACATAAGAATAGTAAGGAAAAGTAAAGATTATGTGTGTGTTGTCTGCCCACCTCAGATAAAGGTTTAGGTGTCTTACCCTATTCAGATGTGGAAACTAAGGCCAGAATAAGAACAGCTGAGTGAAGCTAATAATGTGGGATTTGCTAACATGAAGGTATTATTTACTTGCAGGTATCTTACTATGTTGTTTGTAAACTTATGGGAGAAGGGATGTCTGGTGTAGGATCTTTCTAGTCACTATAGATTTTCAAGTAAGTATATTGGTTTTGTTGGAGCCTTGACAGTGTGTGCATTGCATTGTCTTCTTGGAACTTACTTTTGCACTTGATATTATTTCTGTTCTACACCTTCCCTATCTGCATACAGGTCTGTCTCATTCTTTTATAAGATCATAGTAGAGAGTGAAATTTTAGATTAAAGGATAGTTTGGGGATTATGTATTTTACATTTTTTCTCTTATTGGGCTAATAATGAAGTTCAGAGAGTTCAGAAGACGGTTTGATCACTAAAGTCTCTGGGAATTTGATATAATATCACTGAACTTTTGATGTTTATTAAACAATCTTGCACATAGTTATTATAAATATGGTTAGTTGTGTTAGCATATGTTTCTAATTTACCACTATTTTCATTGGTTCATTCATAGAGAAAGAAAATGCAGGTATTTTAAGTCAGAAGAGTATGTTTGTGATCACACTTGTGAAATTAAAACAAGATAGCTTTAAATCTTTGTTACAAATGGAATTCCTAGCATTCACTGAATCTTGGCGTTTCAACTGTAGGTTCATTGACTTCTTCTCATTAACACTACTCTGCCCTGCCCCTGGATAGTGACACATAAATACAGGAAAGAAGGAAGGGAAGAGGAAGTTAGTTTTCTCCACCATTACTAGATTGATTTAGTTTTACAAATGTTCTCTCTTTCCTGTGAGTGTAGCCACTGTTTTGGATGGACAATTAATCTATCCATGTATACCCAGCAAGAGGGTCAATCTAATTTTAACAGTGGAAATCCTGAATTTACCAGGTAATAAGCAAAAGTTTTCTTTGTATCCTCTCTGGACAAATCTCCACTCCTAAAAAACATAGAACTGTTCTGAGCTTTAGGGAGAGCTATAAAATATATACAAGTAGGCTAAAAGAAGATTAATACAGTGCTTACCTTTATTATTCTGAATTGTGGGAAGATGAATAACTAAATCAGGCTAGTTTAACCTACAGCAGAACTGTAAAAAAACTGTCAAAATAGGAAACTCAGTTCATTTTATTATTCTACATATATTTCAAAATGTACTTGATGTCTATAGCCCAGGTGCTTTACAATTTTTATTATGAAATATTAAGATAAATAGCAGAGAAAATGTGAATTTTTATAACTCTAAAAAGTCCTATCACATAGAAAGTAAATGAACAGAACTACACTTGACTATAAGAGGTATAAAATGTAATCATCAAATTTGCCAAATATGAAAGGAAGCAACTCATTTGTCTACTATTTGAAAATTTTTAAATTTTTAATGTCTACTATTTAAAAGTTTTTAAAAATTTCTTCTATTTTTAATCAATGAATGCGTAAATATTCATATATACCTCCAATTATATCATGTCACCATATGTATGTATATTCACAGTATATATTTACATGTATATATATGGGTATTTACATTTAATGTGTGCATAAATATACTGTATTTCTGTGTGTAAATATACAGTATAAATATATGTATAAGTACTTACATAGGTACCATGCATATGTACAAGGAATTCTTAAAATATACTTTGAATGTTTAAAATATTACAAAATTAATACAGTAAAAGGCTGTTCCATTGATCTCTTGACCTAGAACACATGCATCAGTCCTGGAAGTCATCCTTTGTAAGTGTCTTTACACACTTTGATCAAAAATACAATGAATGCTGCTCCTGCTGCTCCTGCTTGCCATCCAATGGAAAGGCAGGTTGGAAAAACATTACCCTGCATCCTCCCTCATCTTATTCATCTTCATAGAATCTTCTGTGTGACTTCGGTGTCTTCCCCAAAGCCAAAATGACTATGAAAGGTAAATGTTTTGAACCAATTCCAGGCTTTGAGGAAGGCACACAGCACAAGTAAAGACACTCAGGAAAAGACAGAATTTCTTCAGCAAGTGGCAAGAATAATGGAATAAACATGTTCAAAGAGAGAGAAGGATTTTAAGGGAGGGTTTGCTTAAGTATGTCTTTTACTGTAACTAATTTTTAAATTTAAATATTCACTCTACTTTTGAAACAAGCTTTATAACCTTTATCTTGGAGAGCTATTCTGAGAGGAAAGATGTATAGTAGAATGGTGAAATGTTTGGTTTTGAAGTCACATTTTGGGATGCAGATTCCAGCTTCTTTAATTAATACTGTGTAGCATAAACAAGTTATTTAGCCATTCTGTATTTTCAATTCCTCCTTAGTAAAATGACATAATAACATGGCTTTTCATAGTGTTGGAGAGTTTTACTTATTTAATATCCATACACGTTAAAAGGAATGTCTGGGACACAATAAGAACTCAGTATCTGTTACGTCCACTTCACCGTGCAGATCACTATCATTATATAAAGGAAACTAGCAACATGTCTGATATGAAGTATGCATGGGAAAACCTAAACTTTTCTTATTTTTTATCAATCAATCATTTATTATAGAGGCACAAGAAATGTTATTTTCCTTTCCATTAAAGTAATTTCATAACCCTTCATATGTAGCTTTTTTGACCCTCTCTTTTCAATACATGTAAATCAAGGTGAAGTAGAAATAAGTGTATAGTCACTAACTTATAACACTCCAACAGTGAAGACGAATAAAATAATCATTTTCAAGTCAGACATAGTGGAGCAGGCCTATAATCCCAGCACTCAGGAGGTTGAGGCAAGATAGTCACGAGTTTGAGGCCAGCCTGAACATACATAGTGAGTTCAAGGACAGCCTGAACTATATAGTGAGACGCTGTCTCAAAAAAAATCCTTTTCAATATCTACTGCTCTGTTCTCAAGTTTTCAATGACTTCTAAAGTTCTTAACTTCCAATAGAGTCTTAAATTCTAGATTTTCATTTTTATTAAATTAGTTATATTACATAGTCTGTTAAAAAGCACCAAGGCAATCTGGAAAAAGGTAAAGACTGCTAACTGTGGAGTCCTAAAAACCCACTTGCCTCTTCTTCAGATTCAGTCAAAGCAAGCATCCCAGGATCTACTCCCATGGCTGATCTGGGTAGTTAAATTGAAATAATCTCTTTTAACTCAGATAATATATTACATATTGAACAAGAAAATCAAATGAGTTTTCTAGGATCATCCAACTGGCAATTTTCAGAGTTAAGAACTTCACATTCTGTGTTGAGTTGTTGTCTTTATTTTATTCCAATGAGCTAACTCGCTTGTGAAGTGTACATAAATATACCCGCCCTGTGAGGCCTTGGGACTTTATAACAATATTGTCATTGTTACAGTATTGTAGATTGTAAGTCACTAAAACTAAAATAGTGAAATATCATAATAAATTCATAAAAACTGTGAAATAAATTTTCTT
>NW_004955446.1:9794011-9794422 GCF_000276665.1 Chinchilla lanigera | reverse complement strand
AGACAAAACAAATCAAAGCAGAAACAATAAAAATGATACAAGTTTCAAAACAGAATAAGAATTAACAGTGGTTGTAATATTACATGTTACTATCTTCAGCGAAGTTGCTCAGATTACAAGATGTAAGAATGCAAGACTGAATTTTCCTTACTGAAAATTTGTTAACAATAATTATAGGAAATAAAGCAGACAATAAATAAGGTCTAAAATAATTTTAACAGTGTTTTGATATTAAATTAATATTTTTGAGTATGAAATCTGCAAATATAAATTGATATAGAAAGGGTTCTATGCTATAGAATCATGTAGCGAGGGCCTGGTGTTACATTCTGTAGAACTTTTTAAATTGTTTGTTTTCCCTGTTTATAAAGAATTAGCAGGGGCTGGGGATTTAGCTCAGTGGCATAGTGC
>NW_004955446.1:9791510-9793166 GCF_000276665.1 Chinchilla lanigera | reverse complement strand
TCCATCTGAGAAGTGTGTATTCATCTCAAATGCCCATTTTGGGGCTGGGTCTTTGAATTTGGGGAGTTGACTTTTTAAAATTCTTTATATTTCTAGGTAGAAATACTTTGTCTGAGGCACAATTGGCTAAATTTTTTTCCCACTCTGTGGGGTGACTTTTCACTTTGTTGGTGATTTATTTTGCTGTGAAGAAACTTTTTAATTAGATGAGATCTCAGTTGTTGATTCTTTGAAGTATTTTTCATGCAGTCTGGATTTTGTTCATGAAATCTCTACCTACACCATGTCTTCAAGATTTCTATCTACTTTCTCTTCCAGTAGATTTATTGTTTCTATTTTAATATTTAGATCTTTGATCCATTTTGACCTTAGTTTAGTGTATGGTGATAGACATGGGTACAGGTTTAGTCTTTGGCATGTAGAGAACCAGTTTTTCAAGCATTATTTATTAAAGATGCTATCTTTTTTCCAGTGAACATATTTGGTCCCTTCATCAAAGATAAGGTGGCTGAGTGTGTTTGTAGTTGTGTCTTCATTTTCCAATCTTTTCCACTGGTCTTTAGATCTGTTTTTTTGCCAGTACCATGCTGATTTTATTACAGCAGCTTTGCACTATAATTTCAAGTCAGGGATTGTGATGTCTCCTGTTTTGCATTTGTTGCCAAAGATTGCCTTTGCTATTCTAGGTTTCTTCTGGTTTCAGATGAATTTTAGGAATGTTTCCTCTAGTTCTGTGAGGTATGCTAATAATATTTTCAGCACAATTGCATTAAATCCATATAACATTTTTGAAAATATGGTCATTTTCACTATGTTATTTCTTCCTACCCAAGAGCAAGAGATGTCTTTCCATTTTCTGATATCCTTTTGGAACTTCTTTTTCAGAGTACTGTAATTTGCAATATATAGTTCCTTTACTTCCTTTGTTAGATTGATTCCTAAGTATTTCATTTTTTTGGATGCTATTATGAAGAATGTGCTTTCCCTAATTTCTCTCTCAGTGAGTTTATTGCTTGTTGCTCCAATAGCAATAAGAACGCTATTGATTTTTGAGTGTTGATCTTGTATCCAGCTACACTGCTGAATTTGTTTCATTCTAGGAGACTTTTGGTGAAGTTTCTGGGGTCTTCCGTGTAAAGTATGTCATCTGTGAATAATGGTAATTTTACTTGTTCCTTTCCTATCCTTATTCCTTTTATTTCTCTCTCTTCTCTAATTCCTCTGGTTAAAGTTTCCAGGAATATGTTGAATAAAAGTGGAGACAGTGGATATCTTTTTCTTTCTCTGATTTTAGAAAGAAAGCTTTCAGTTTTTGTTCATTTAATATGATGTTGACTGTTGGTTTGCCATACATGGCTTTTATTGATTGAGATAAAGATCACCTATTTTGATTTTCTATAGGGATTTTTTTTTTTTATCTTGAATGAGTGTTGGACTTTGTCAACAGCTTTTTCTTTATCTATTGAAATGACAATGTGATTTTTTGTCTTTGCTTCTGTTGATATGGTGTATTAATTTATTGATATGGATATGTTGAACCATCCCTGCATTCCTGGGATGAACCCAACTTGGTCATGGTGTATAATCTTCCAGATGATTTGCTGTATTCTGTTTGTTAGTCTCTTGTTGAGGATTTTTGCATCTATTTTCATTAAG
>NW_004955446.1:9782287-9790050 GCF_000276665.1 Chinchilla lanigera | reverse complement strand
AGTAGGAAGTTATTTTCTTTCAGGACTTAAAACACTATATTCCACACTCTTTTTGACTTTAGGTTTTGTGTGAAGAAGTCAGCCATGATTCTGATGGGCTTTCCTTCATAGGTCACCTGTTTCTTTTATCTAATATCTTTCAGTATTCTATTCTTGTGCTGAATTTCTAGGATCTTGATTATTGTATGTGTGGCTGTAGATTTATATTGGTTATGGCTTATTGGATTTCCATATGCCTCTCTTCATGTATATCAGATCTTTTCTCATGCTTGGGAAATTTTCTGCTGTTACTTCTGCAAGTACAGTCATCCTTTGCTATATTGCGGTTCATTTACTGCAGCTTCACTATATCTTTGGTTTTTAAAAAACCTGTATTTAATTCTGTATCGTGGAGATTTTGCTATATCACAGAATTTTGTGGTATATAGGTATTTATATAATATTTTTGCCAAAAAAATTTAAAACAATATAAAAAGTTAATTCAAACATATTAAAAGAATATTAAATTGAAATAAAATACAGTATTGTTTCACCAGTGGATAAATACTATGGAATTGCAGTACACTATTGCCACTTGCATGAATTTGCCAATGTGAGATTGTATGCAGCACACTATTGGCTGATGAAATGGAAGGTGACCAGCCACAGTACTGTGTTCTGTATCCTGGGTGTTTATTGGCTCAGTGACTGTAGCATTAGTCTGTTTGCTCTCCCACATAGTGTCCATACATGCAGCATCTCTTCTTGTCCACTTCACATTGAGTACCCATATAGAATTTTACATGTTGTTAAAATTACATTGGTTTAAGAGTGTAGAAAGTGTTTAAGAGCACATGAAGTGTTTATAAGAGTGTGGGAAAGGTTAATAAGAGAGTTGGAAAGGTTTATAAGAGTGTGGGAAGGGTTTATAAAGCCTTAAAATGTACATAAATAATAAAATAAATATAATGCTGCTACTTTGTTGATTTTCACCTATCTCAGGTGTCTCTGGAATGTAACTCCCATGATAGGTGAGGGATCACTGTTGTACTTTTATGTCATGTGTGTTGACTCCTGCTTTTTCATTTATACCAATTATTCTTGTATTAGTTTTCTTTGCATCATGTTGCAGCTGTTCAATTGTTTTTTTCCTGATGTTTTGTTATTTTCAAGAAATCTTTTCTTTCATCATTGCTATCCAAGATCCTATCTTCAAGATCTAAAAGTCTATCTTCAGTTTTGTTCCAGTGATTTTGCCAACCTTTAATGGAATTTTTAATTTCCTGGATATCTGTTTGTATCCTTTTCATGCATTTTATTTCTCTCCAATATTAATCATTCACGGTTTTCTTCCTCTTTCTATCATCATCTAGTTTTTATCTATCTCTACTCTACATTTGCTGAGCAGTTCTTTGATAAATGCTAACATTTCTTTTTGTACTTGAGAGATTATTACTGACCTGATTTCCTCTATAGTCTCATGGGATTTGTTTCTTTACTTCAGTTGCTATCATTTCAGAAATTTCAGGTGGGTATCTTCTATTTTCCTCTATTTTATCTCCTGGAGTTGTTCTGGGTGGGCTGGATGTCTGAGGTTGCATTTTATTTTTATGTCTTATCATTTTCTATTTCAAAAATTTTTATTTTGTTTTGTATGTTGATCCTTGTAAATTGTTTCAGTAAGTAGCTTTATCACTAGTATCAAGGCCTCTATAGGCAAGGTTTGTTCTTTAGGATGTCTTTGGTGTGTAAGATGTTCTTGGTTTGTGTCTCCCAAGATCATACTTTTTAATAATTAAAAGTGAGATGTTGGTATCTGTTTGGCTCAGTCCCTGGTCATTTGATGTTGGGGTATGGTGAGGTTATTTCCCAGTATTGTTACAGAAGAGAGAACAACTGATTAAAATAGGCATCCTGATTAAATGACATCCTAGCTAAAGTAGTATAATTTGTACTGCGAAGAGCATCAAGTGAAGTTTAGAAACTGACAGACTATGGTAACTATTAATTTTGTACCTTTAACTAAGGAAGCAAAATCTAGTTATAGTTACATAACAGAACCAATCATAAATTGGGAGCTTGTATCCAAAGTGTTTCCCCTTGGTAGAATGGTTTTACCCTGTGGTGGGGAAATTTAAGAAGGATAATGGATAGAACAGAGATAACTGAAAACAAAGTAGAAGATGGGCTGGAGGATGAAGGATGACCATGCAAGCTTTGGAAAACTAGAGAAGAGGGCAGAAGACAAAGAATGGAGTAAGTAAGTGATCATTGGAGTTCACCAAAAGAATTAGAGAAACAATTCACTCATGAAAATATGATTGAGTCTAGAGAGATAAGATGAGGAAAAAGGGAAAAAAGATGAATGGATTACAACAAAAATATAAGTAAAAGACAAAAAAAGAGGGAAGGAATGGGAAACAAACCACAGACCTACCAAAAATTAAATTAAAATAAAATAATTCCTCTGGTGTGTGCCAAGAGTCCGAAACTACTGGCTAATACTGCCAAATCTGCAGTAAAGTTTGTGCTGGATTTGAGACTAATCTTCCCTCCAAAGCTGGGGGCCTGGGGCCAGAGTCTTTAGCCAGTACTTTCTCTATATCCTTTAGTGGCCTCCCACTTCTTACCCTGTTTCTCTTAGTGGTGTCTCTCTTCTAGTTGCTGTGCCATTTTCAGACAGATTACGGGATTGTTCCCAGTCTCATGCACCTTTAGCTCCTCCTAGTCTTTTGCTTGTCTTCTGTGTTCCTCTTCCACTGGCAAGTCTCTGTCCTCTCAGGTTGTTTATTGCAGGGTTGGGTGAAGTGCTGTGGTACACTCTGCTCCTGCTGTTGCAGTCCAAACCTGCTCAGTACCAATTTTTTCTCCTCTCCCTTCTTGGGGTGCTAACTTCCCATTCATTGCTTTACAAGCTCTGCTGCCACCGTCACCTGCCTCTGCTGTAGTCTGTAACTTCCTTTGGCAAGATGAGGGTACCTTTCTGCTCCTGCCCCTGGTAGTATGGGGACAGCCTAGGGCTGCACCATCCTGAGGTGCAGAGCTGTTTAATTTGCTGCACTCTCTAACCACAGGTCATGGGGGAGGGGTTAGCTGTTCCATTCACTAGGCACCCTTGTAGTCTTTAATCTTGTTCCTGGAGGTTCCAGTTAGCACTCTGGTGCACAGAAGGAAAGGGAAGAAAAGAAAAAAGAAAAAGAGGAAAGAAAAAGACTAAAAACAGGAGAACTAGCCAATCGTCTGGGAGGGAGAATTTCATGTCAGTAAAATTTACTGCTGGACTCTGTAACATCTTCTGCTTGGAGGAAGGTAGAAGAGGCAGGGAACCTTATGTCCCAAGTTTATCCTGTATGGCTTGATTTATCCTCACAATTTTCTTATGCCCTTTTCTTCTTCTTCTTTTAAGATTCCAAGTATGGCATGCAGTGGTCACAATCCAGCAACCCACAAATAGCTGGGTGGGCTGGCTGGCCATTTTATTATGTTTTTTATCTATGTTTTCCTTGATCTATTAGTCTCTTATGTCAGATTGATTTTAGTTTCAGGGTGTATGCCCCTCCCCTTTCTTCCAATTACCTGTGTTTTTAGTTGAATTTCTCTGAGTAACTCTGAATGAGGTTCCTCCTCTTTTCAGCCATGTTGTCACCTCTCAAACTTCTGCTTTTAGCATTTTACTACAAACATACCTCAAGACAATGTAAGAAGAGAAAGAATTCCTGGTAATAGCTCTCTATAAAAGGTGAACTCATTTATCTTCCACGTCATAATGAGCTAGTTTCAGAAAAGCCTTTGAACTTGCTTGTGGCAAGTGGAAACATTAACAAGCAGGTTTTGAGAAGGGCTTTTGAACTCTGGCAAGTGGGAACATTAGTCCCAACAAATCATTGGAAAAGCACAGGTCAAAAGTGCAGCAGCAGGAAAGTATTTCCTTCCATAATTCAGAAACAGCAATGGATCTACATGAGCTATTATGTTTTTATATATTTTAATCAATTTTCAAGAACTCTTTAAGATAAAGATAATTCCAGTATTGTTGAAGGCAGTTTTTATCAAACTGCAGATTGCATCCCATTTATTAATTATGAAAGCAATTTAGAGGATCTCAACCAGCATTTTTAAATAATGAAATACAAGAGAATATATAGAAAAATAGTGGTAAATCCAGCAATAAGGATAAATGACTTGTGAAACTTTTGCATCACGTGTATGGTTTTGTTTGCTCGTGCTGTAAAACTTCTTTCTCTCATCCAGCAAAGAAAGTGGAAAAGCATTAGTCTGAGTGAAGTGTATTATGACAGCTATGGAGAGACAGGGGGACACAATGGGCTTTGGATCTTAGGTTGAAACTGAAGAATGTGCAGAATTATATAATTTAGCTCATTTTTTCCAAAGCAGGAAAACACATTAGGGGAAAGATGACATGATGGATTTTTACCCTATGTATTTTGCCTTAGACAATTTCTAACAGCTACTAAATAATTTCTTCCATTTTTTACTTTATCACCAAACTCATATTTACTGCTATAAAAGTTTAGCAGTGGTTTTAAAAATAAGAACAAGGTATGTGTATATATAAAACTGGTACAAGAGATTCGTTATTTTAATAGACATAAAGGATTGCATTGTCTTGCATCTTAGATATTACTTAAGCCTCCAGAAGGATTCCATAAAAATTATCAACTCTTGCCTTTGCCCTAATTACATCATGCAGTGAGAGTGTCACTTGACATTAATATTAGTTAATCATTTCAAACTCTTGCACTTGAGGTGGAGGAAAGTCTAAAATATCAGCTTAAGAAAACCAATTAAAGATAACTCTACAGCCAGTTCATTTAGTTCACATGAGTTTAATTGTCAACCTTTCTAAGGGACATGGATGTCGGCTGGCTGATGACAACTACAGTATTTTATAAAAGATCATAAAATATGCATGAGTTAATTTCTGTGTAGTTGGATACGGTAATTTTAATTTTTGATCATCCATGATCCAAAACCTCAGAAGAAAACATTGCTATTCTAGAGTACCTGTCCAAAAGATATTTTCTAAAGAATGAAGAAGCTCAGTATCTGTATTGCCCACATAGTAGTCGTTAGCCACACATCTTGTGAGTACTTAAAATGTGACCAGTATGACTAAGAAAATGCATTTTTAATTTGTTTAATGTAAAAAGAAATTTAATGGCTACATATGGCTATGCTACTATATTGTATAGCACAGTTCTGGACTCTTTAACTTTAATGCTAATTTAAAACGAATGAAAACTCCTGCTTTCCTACTAATGCCCCATAAATAAAACCTCTCACCTAAGATAAAATGGCTTTTGTCTCCACCTTACCTTTCATTCTTTCCAAGTTTTTTTCCTTACATTTCGTACTGATGTCCTACATATAGTAGGTATTCAATAGATGTTAGCCATTATTCTTATTACTGCTATAATTACTACATACTACCTACCTTTCCTGTGACTTCTGAAAAATATGTTTATCAGGAGTTTTGGAGAATCTGTTGTGCTCAATTCAAACAGAAATCATTATTTTGGACAATATTTTTTAAATTGCAGATTGAAATCTCTTAGTGTGTCATAAAAATCAATTTAGAAGCATAGAAATTTACATACATGAACTCATTTTTTGTCACCAAGGTTTATAATTAAAGCTTTCACTTTAAATATTTCTAAATTAATATACAGTAGATGGTAGGTGTATACATTTTTCAGTTTACTTAGTAAGCCCTTTAATCTCTTTGGGTCCAAGTGTATCTGTTTCTTAAGGGAAGAGTTGACTAGACCAAGTGTCACAAATATGATGTAACAGGGACCTAATGATCACTTGATAAATGAAGCAATCTGGGTGGAAGCCCAGAAGATACTTGTATGATTTGAATGTATATGTCACTCCAAAGTTCATATGTTAAAACTTTAACATTGACAGTATTAAGAAGTAGGATCTCTGGGAAGGAAGTCATGAGGGCTCTACCTTGATGAGTGAGTTCTTCATTTACAGAATAGGCCTCAGAGAGATTTCAGCCACTTTTGCTCTTTTCATCTTTTCTGCTAGGTGAGAGCACAGTGTCAGTCTCCTGCCGAGGGCACAAGGTCCATGGTGCCATCTTGAAAGTAGAGACCAGACCCTTACCAGACACTGAACATGGGAACAGTTTAATATTGGAGTTCCCAGTCTTCCCAACTATAAGAAATAAATTTCTATTGTCTATATATTGCTCAGTCTTATTTATTCTGCATAGAAGAATTTATGGACAATTTATGGACAAACAAATATGGAGGAGACTATGTCAAAATGAAAAATTTATGTCTCACCGTAAAGGAATGCTATAATTAGTTTATACATGGCCAAAATTAATTGATTCCCATTAATTCTGGTCACATATAAAGTTATAACCTGCATTCCTAAATGGATTAGTTTCTCAAGAGACAAAAATTTAGATGTTATGAGTGATGAAAACAGAATATATTTTATAAATAATGTCAGTAAATTTTAAGGTGTGAATAAACTGTATTTCAACAAAGCTACTAAACAATATTGTGTGGGTCTAGTGTCACTAGTTTACAAGTTGCAGACAATTTGATGTTTAAGATTCTTTCTGTGTCTACCACTCAGGCCATTCTAATACCTCTTCATGTGTCCTTTGTGAAAATTTTGGCTGAATTTGTATTTGAGGAAGAAGTATGTGTTGAAGAGGTACTTTATGGGGAAAGACAGCTAACACAGTAGTGGCCCCATCTTTTCAGGCCTAGGAAGCAAGCATTTAATAAACTAGGTGTCAGAAATATAAAAAAACAATAAGAAGAAACAAAAAGGACAGAAGTAAGAAGCAAATGACTGTTTAAAAAGAAAAAAGATCAGATGAAGAGGGAAAATATTCCAAATGAACAAGTAGTATAAAGAAAACACAAGAAGAAATACTCTAATTATGAATAGCCATTAAGTGTTTTAAAAGTATTTGCATATTCCAACAATCTCATTCTTTTGAAAATGCTGAACTATACGCTAAAGTTCATTTGTATGGAAATAGGTCATATTCTAAATTATGAATAGTAAGTAATTACAAACCACAATTTTACCCATTTTTTAAGAAGGTAAAGACAAAAATCAACTAAGTTGGGGTTGAATGATCCTTTACTTTAGACTTCACATCTGAATACACGTCGTAATTACATCTGGAAGATAATAAGTCAACACTATTGAAAGCTAATTAAAAGCAGAAATGGGAGTACAGGATTAAAGCCAAATTTAGGATTAACAGGGTCTATTTTCACTTTAGGTGTACAGTGCTTACTCCTTCTTATCCCAATCCCAGTCCAAGCAATTTATTAAAAATATGTGATTTATGAAACAGATGAAAATTTAGTCATCAATTTAAATACTCTTCAGTAGTATTGTAAGAAAACTCTATTCAGTATTGGGTAGAGTTGTAGAGAATTCACCTTTGGCCTAACACTTGTATGACTCATCTTTCATGAAACATTGACTTCTTCAAGTGATAGGGACCTAAATTAAATCTTGATAGTGGTTCATGTATTCTTTCCCCAGCTACACTGCATGTTTATAAACAAAAATGGACTTATTTTTATCTTTGTAAAGCTCTAAAGAATAAAATTGTCACTATTTTCCTGTAGTCTAAAAAAGCTAGAGAGAAGAGAGAATTTCATATTCAAAGAAGGCAAAAAGGGTCAATCTCAAATGCAGAAAATTCTTCGGTCTAAATATGCTAAGATTAAAATTGTTAGAAATAGCAAAAAAAGGGGGCTGGGGATTTAGCTCAG
>NW_004955446.1:9688202-9782187 GCF_000276665.1 Chinchilla lanigera | reverse complement strand
AATGGCTCAAATAATCTGTTTCTCTCTCAGTTCACTCAACTTAATGAAGAGTTTAATCTTCAAATATGTGCCTTAAAAATGTGTTAGATAAAACTATATGGACAAAGCCATAAGTTTTACCCACACAAAGATTTTCATTCTTATCTTAGTAGCTCAAATTAATACACACGCAAGAAAACACGGAGGAGAATGAAGATCAATAGGAGAGGCTCCAGGGTACCAGATGCAGCGGCCATCCACTGTCTTGATCTAGAAGGAGACATCAGGGTCACTGCACAGAGTCCACAAGTCCATTTCCTGAGAACCGTGCAGGGGCACAAGTGGAGATATTTGCGTAAAACTGATGGGCCCAAAAATGAACTCAGGTTCTGGTCTCCCTGTTCTATGCTCTGTACAAATCATGTCAAGGACACATATAAGTCATATTTATTTAATGGTTCTCTCAGTCTCATTTTATATTTGAAACCTTCAAATGACAGCACTAAACTGATTTACAGATGTATTGATTTCAACCAATATACCTCAGGAATACTAGTCATGTTTTTTCAAAGGAAGAAAAAGATTTTACAAGTGCACAGCAAGGTGACAGTAACTTACAATAAATGACAGTCTTAATAAATTGTAAAACAGCAGATTTAAAATGCTTTTACTACATGTTATGGTTGATACATTGTGTCAACTTGGGGAGTCTAGAAGTTTGGCTAAGTGACTCAGCAGGAAGTCAGGGTGCTTACTTTGTATACATCCTGAGCCTGTGGAAGAGGAGGGCAGGGAGATTATGTGAGAGCTACACGCCCCTTAGGTGGGGGTAGCCTGTTTACAAAGTAAGGCAGGGAAAAAAGCTTGCCGCCATTCTTCCCGTTTGCTCTGGCTGTTTGCTGTTCGGCTGCCATTCCCCCCTTCGCTCTTGTTGCTTTGCTACCTTCTGCCTCGGAGCCAGCCAAGTATGGACTGAAACCTCCACAAACTGTGAGCTAAATAAACCTTTCCTTCCTTCATTTTGGGCGTTGGGTATTTTCTCTCAGCAATGAGAAAAAAGTAACCAAGACACTACAAAAAACAATTGTGTGAGGTAATATGTAAGCTAATCAGCTAGATGTAGTCTGTAGATTTTGTTAACCAATGTTAACAAATAACAAAAAAAATTAGAAGTGCAAAGAGTCCTTTCTTCCTTGTAAGTAAGTACATGTGCTTAGTATTTTATTGTCCCTACACTGAGTGCTGGAGACAGCAGGATTCCAGACCTTGGCCCTGCCCCTCAGAGAGCTGACTTTTGAAGGAAAAAAACATACTGTGCCAGGAAATGCACAGAGTCATGGTTCAAAACATGTAACATTAAGTTAAATATCACTGAAAATGAAAAAGGGCCACCAACTAGGCAATGAGATAATGCCTTGGCAAAAGGCATGTTACACATATGAACGGCTCTATGAACTTCTTTTGTCTTTGAATTTCGTTTCTTCTATTGGCATATGTGGCCACTTCGCTATCTGTAGTTGCAGTGCTCAGCATGTGAGAGATCCTCATCCACAAGCCACAATAAAAAAAATAAAATACAGCTTCACCCAGTTGCAAGTATCATTCATTCTTATTTATTTAGTTTATTGTGGTACTAGGACTGAATTCAGGGCCCTTTACACTGAGGTGCATTCCCAGCTCCTTTTTTTTTTTTAATTTTATATTTTGAGGCAAGGTCCCAATAAGTTGCCAAGGCTGGGGGAAAACTTGTAATTCTTTTGCCCCAGCGTTCCAGAGTATTGAGATTTCAAGTGTGTGCCACCATTCCCTGGCTGTTTTTTATTTCTTCCTTTTCCCACAAGGTAATGTTTTTCAAATGTGAACAGGCATATGAAATTGGGATCCCATTGAAAACAAAGTATGTGACTTGGTATTTCTGGGATAGGACATGAGACTTTGTATTTCTAACAAGACTTTGTATTTTTAACATTTCTAACAACATTTTTCATATGCCAAATAAATGCTTTGCTAAAATGCATTGACACTGCACAATTCTGCACGGCCTTTTGTGTTTTAATGATGATCAGGAGCATCCTAATGAATGATCATTATAGAATATCATTGATTTTAATAAACAACAGTGATGTTTATGTTATAATTGATGAAGCATAGAATCCAATAAATCAATCGCTGAATGTCCTAATTACCAAGCGCGTGCTAAGCCAGATTATCAGATAGCAGGTTAGCACATGAGACTAAGAATATCACCTCTGACCTGCATGAGCACCATGAAAGCACATAGAAGGGACAGCCAGCCCAGTCTTAGACATGGGGGGCTAGAAATCAGGGATGAAGACAAGCGACTTTGCTGCCACGATATCCGCAATAAGCATCATTTACCCTGAAGTTAGCAACTTTAGAAATCTTAAAGCCTGGATAATGTGTTTTCCCTATTTGTTATTAGTAGTTGGCCTGAATCAAATCTGGCAGGATATTCTCATCAGTTGTTCTCATTTGGTAGCACAGTGCAGGATGCCACCCAACAAATCATCACCGCCCAGGAAACTAGCACAAGCTAGAACTTCATCGTGTAAAAACTACATACAGGTTTCAAACTTTTCTTCTTAGAATAAAAGTCTGACAAGACAAAATATGCACTCAGCGATCACAGTTACTGAACGTTTTATTCATTTTGTTTTGTTTTGCTTTTGGGGGTTTTCTTTTTGTTTTATTTGGGGAACAAATGAAGTAGCTACTCAATCACCTCTAGAAATACTCTGAACTCTCCATTCCAACTTTTTTAAAGATACTGAATTTCTATTTCCTATTTGAGATGTGCCTGTAAGTAACAGATCCAAAACTAAATAAACAGAATTGTATATAAAATTGGGCAGTTCAAAAATAATATGCGCCCTTGTCTTTGAACAAGGATTAGGAAAAGATAATCACAAAAATAAAGGAAATTCCTACTTTTAAAATAAATTTTCTTCTGTCTACAAGTTATGAGGGTATGTATATATCCCCTGAAACAACTATTATTTGACTGTCACATTACATTTTTAGTTATCTTACACATTTTTAGTGCAAATCATTGATTACCATTTTATAAAATTTATCTTAATTCACATTTTCCTATGAAATAAGGTTTCATGACCATTTCCATTTTTTAAAATGCTGACACCTTAAAATTGTATTGTGTATTGACAGTGAAGCTACTTTTTAAGAGGTAAATTATTAGAAATCTAAAAAGGAAAAAAATTAATGTTGCCAATTTATTTTTGTTTTAAATTAAATGACATTCCAAACTTGAGCTTTATGTATATAGTAAAAGAGAATAAAACAGTACTTGAAACGTGATTCTTACAGGTTGGCTTACTCATGCTTATTAACAACAAATGCCACAACCATATATGTCTTAACAAAAGAGAGGAATAATGAATAATGTATTTACCACTGTCACTTTCTGGCAGGAGACGTCATCCCCCTGCTTTACTTCTCCAGGTAAGGATTACTCATTTCCTCTGACAGCATCAAATGTTTTTCTAAACTTCAGGTGACATAATCTGCTAGTGCACTAACTTTTCAAACTGTATCAAAGACTACAGGTCAGAAGGATTCAGCACCAACCTTATTTTGCCATGGCCTATGGCTACTATTCTCTAAGACTTCCACTGCTCCTATTTAGAAAGCATCCTATGTGAGGTTGCCAACCAGCAGTCCATTAAACTATATTAAGCAATCATTCATCACCCTTCATGGTCCACCTATAAATATTTGCTTCCTGCTGAGATCAGGAAGTGCTCTAGATGTAGAAATTGTGAATTATTTTGGATGGTAACTTTCTTTGGTTGTGTGCCCTATCTTTTATTACGAGTGAAATGTGGTAGAACGTAGGGAAAAAAAATCTAGAAAACAGAAAATAAACAACATAGAAAAGCCAAATTGGTTATTTCAGCTGACAGAATCCTTTATCAGACTTGAATTTTGAAAATAATCTCATGTTGCTCTCAAATCCACTACTACTATGTCATAGTTGAACATAGCTTTTGAGTAGCTTTTTTGTAGTGGAATGGACACAAAGTGATGCTGATCGTATTTTTTCTTACTATTTTACTAAATTTTCTCTTCTTTTTTATATTAATAATTTAAACTAAGGTGGCAATAGCTCTGAGTTTAAAGCAGAACAATTTTCAGAATCAAAGCAACATCTTTATGAGAGTAAAGACAATGAAATTATTAGAATCAAATTTGAAAATAATAGAATTGGGTCACTTCCGTGCATGTTTGTCCACTTGCCTTCTATTTTATCTTGAGATAAACTGATATTTTGGTTTAATCAATTTTCCCCATGAGCAATAGAAATTATTAGAAATTAACCTCTTGGGTTATCCATGCATATAGCCAACTAACACATCTGATCTCGTTTCATGCTACATTTTAATAATCCATATATGGGTCAAGATTTATGCTTTAATTGGGACACAAAGCACAAATTTAACTTTTGTACAGGAGTTCAGCCTACTGGGTAAGTAAACTTGAGATTAGTGTCATGAATAGGACACCATGGAATTAATTTACAGGGTTCCATGGGTTGCAGACAGAAGTTTGAAGTCATGGCCATCAAAGGTTCAAGAGATAGGTCACTGGAAGGAATTGGGAAAAATAACACAAAGAAGGGCATCTCAGAAGAGAGAGACAAGCATGTGCAAAGCTTCTAAGTAGATAGATTAGACTCATTCAGAAAACTAAGAGTTTTGTTTGTGCAGCTGACCATGCCTAGCAATTGGAGCAGTGATGAAAAGAGTATATCCTGAAAAATGAACCTGGAGGAAAAGGAGGTTCAAGATAATGGGAGATTCTGGTTGCATAGTAAGAACACACAGTTCAGAATTCTGATTTATTAAGCACAGTTCTATTTGTTCTAATAAAGTATCTCATAAACAAATATATCATGTAAGGATTCCATATTTTTCGAGCCTAGAAAGATTTATGCCAGGTTATTCTTTATCCCCATAAACACTAAGGACATAACATTTCAACATAGATGGCCCAGTGGAATCTATCGCTTTCCCTTTCCTACTGAAAACAAAAATGTGGTCACTGGAGTGAGCAAGCAACAGGAAAAGGTACTAAGAAGAGGAGACACGGACAAGAGATATGGTGGGAAGTACGGCAGAGATTAGGTATTCACATTTTTTAAACTAAAAACTTAAAATTCTTCAGTAGCTTAAAGGTCAACTCCCCAACATTGGAAAGACCTCAGTGCTGAAAGACAAGGAAGAAAAAAGGAAATAAGGAGTGGACAAGAAAAGCTTGAGTCCATGATTGAGGAAAAGAAAAGGAATGAGGAAAGATTTTAAAAACAAAGGCAAAATCTTTGGTCAAGAAGAAATGATACATGTTGGAGTGGACATGAAGATAGAGGAACCCTGTGTACTATTGGTAACGATGTAAATTAGAATAGCTATTAAGGGAAACATCATGGAGATTCCTCAAAATATAAAAATAGAACTACCATATGATCCCTCCGCCCTGTTTCTAGGTATATATCCAAAGCAAACAAAATTGATATCTTGTAGAGAAGCCTGCACCCTTTGATTCATTTCAGCATTACTCACAATAGCCAAGACACAACATGACAACAATCTAAGTATCTGTGTGAGGATAAGTGGATAAAAATTTATATACCTATATTTCTACATATATATATTGAAATTTATATTTTATTTCCATTTCCATCTCCTTCCACCTTCCTACTCACTCCAGGTTCTTGTCATCTTTGTAAATCCTACAACACAATAGGACAGAATGGTTCAATAGTAAAAATTCACAGCTTCTAAAGGTACTACACATACTATTGATCTTTCAATTAAACATTAACTGTTGCTTTCAATAAAGCAATAGAAATCAGTAGTACAACTATCTTAGCTATCCTGTGTGTGTATATATATATATACATAATTTTTGCCTTCTTTTTTTCTTTTTTTCTCTTTTCCCAGTCTTTCTTTCCTTTTGAGCAGTTTCTTTCCCTTTCACAATATCTATTGTATCTTTTAGATTTCATTTACTCTTTCAGGTTCTTACACTAGTGAGACAAGGTTGTTTTGTAAATGTCTGTGTGTTTGTTAATATGTGTTCATTCTTTTAACTTTAAAATAAAAAAAATAAAGATACTACATGAATGTGATTCTCAAGGATGGGAAATTTATTTGTATTTCTTAAGAAAAATAATTAACTGCTCCACAAATCTATTTCCTTATGTATTAAAATAGTGATAATAATATTGGGTTCATGAGACTGACCTAAATATCCAGTGATCTACCAAGTAACCATAAGAGATGCTGGAGCTGCAGTAAACAGAGTGCAAGTCACTGCAAAACATAGGTTAAGAGCAGCACAACCACCTTGTTCCTGACATTCTGGGGCTACTAGACCCTCCCTGAATTCTCACTCTATGAGCACAATGCTCACTAAGTGAGAAGAAATAACAGAAAAATCATATACTATCTTGTTTTGAAGTGATTTATTCAGGTTTTCTATTGTGTGTATTTAAATGTAAATCCTAAACAGCAAAACTTCTATACAAAGTCAAATCTATCTCGAATACAACTGCTTTATAATATTTTACAACTTATTCTTCACTTAGTAAGAAGTTATCTGTTCTTTTGAATTCTCGTATTAGATATTATGCATTCATGTTTATTTATAACTTAAACATTAGTACTCCATGTGGGATTTAAAATTGATTTCTGCAGAAGGACTACGAACTATGAGAGAGCATGAAGCCTATCCTTTCCTGCAAGGGCAATAGTTTATAGTACTGGCACTGAGAGATATTTATTGACTGCCTGGCTGTTGTAAAGAAAGGACATTTTTAATGTAAGACATTTTATTCAAGAAAAGATTTTCTTGTCTGAAAACTGGATAGGCAAATTCAATTTATTTTAGTATCATTAAATAATAAATGTGAAGGGGAAGACATCTAAGAGTTTTGACTGAGTAGGCCTTTTTTAAAAAAAATACGTATTCATTTAGTTATTTGCATACTATAAGTAACTATTGAATTTGTTTTCTATTTCCAAAATCAGAACGTGGTATATTATTTTATTCCTTATTTTCATCAAGTAAATGAATGTACTTTTTGTATAGGTAGATTGAATGTATTCTTTAGCCATAGAAATTGTTAAAGCTGGATTTTAAAACACATTTAAAAGATGGGCATGAGTGTTTTTAACCCTCTATCTTATTTTCATGCAATCAATTTCAAAGGACCTTGGTTGTCACAGAGTTGGGAATCTTATCTAACAGGAGGATAGAATTTTCAATTATTCCAGAATGCAGATGTTTTTCAGAGGTTATGACCATGTATCTTTTAGTGAACAAGGTGACTTATTTTCCTTTAATTAATAACGGTAGCTAGAAATAGCATAAGAAAACTTTAAGGTATCACAAGAAATCATCAGATCCATTGTCCTACAGGCAGCCATATCAGTGTTTAAGGCTCTTGAATACTAAAAAATTGTAATTTACTATTCAAACATTGCTTGAACCTTGGGGGGTTGGAAAGGAAAGTAATGTGTTGGAAGGTGATCCAGGGTCATCAACTAAATCATTCGGAAGGGGAAAATTCCTGGAAGACTACATGTGGGAGACTCTAAGAGACCAGGCCTGAAAACAACTTACTTCACTCATATTCATGCAAGTGGGCACATTTACTCATAAAAGAGCCTAGGAAACAGAGTCCTGCATTTCCTAAATGAAATGGAAAGAAAAATATTAACAGACTCTGTCACATGGAGTCTTTCCCATGGCACTAAAGCATACATTCATTAATCTAATAAATGTCTGTAAAGTCTCTTTCCTTTATTGTTTACAGCCAAATTGAGGGAGAAACATGATAATTAAATATTTACAAACAACATGTAATTATAACCTGAAGTGAGTGCATGAAAGAAACTTAAAGAGTATTTGGAGAATTTATAACAGGCGTCTGAGAGTAAAGGATCAGGTGAAGCAGTTCTGAGGGAGAAACAGCTGAGCTGTCAGCTCAGGATGAATTCATCAGATCTATCCTATTTTATCATTTGTTATGAAGCAGACTTTCTTTTGAATAAGATTACCTTCTCAAGTTTGTAGTAAGGACAACCTAATGAAATAGATACATATCCTTATCTCCCATGACATGAGTCCCATCTCATGGTTTTCTAACAGGCTGGCAAACAGCATGTATTCATACCTGGTGCCCAATGCATGTTTCAAACAACCACCCACAATCAAAAGTCCAAGAAACAGGTCTTAATCTTTTTTGGAAACAGAATTTGGGGTAATGTTACTCAAGTAGTAGGAGAGACTGAAAACATTTAGGAATAAGTAAAGTAACATTGGAAACTGTCATGAGCAGTAAAGTTCTGTGGAAAATAGGAAAAATCATTTGGAAGCCAGTAGACTCTCCAGACTCTTTGCTCAAGACTTTCAAATTTTTTCTCCTCTTTCTCTTCTTCTTTTTTCCTCTTCCTCTTTCTCTGCCTCCTTCTTCTTCTTCTTTTTCTTTCTCAAGCTATCCATAATCATACCTCCTTTCCCCCTTTATACTTTTTTGTTACCATGTTTTCTACTGACACATGGCTTCCAATTGCAATTTTTTTTCTCTGTGCCCCTTGGCTTTTGGTAATTTCAGGACTATGTGTTGATCTTTTTGTCAACACGTTTTGGGGATTTTATATTTATTGTCTCCAAGAAAGCAGAAGATTACAAATATTAGTCATTGTTCTCTGATCAGTCTATAGGTCACTACATAAACAAATCTTTGATTAAATAAGTTGTGTATAGCCAAGAGGCAAAGCATGTCTCTTGCTATAAGTACAAAGAATGATGATAACCATCACTTCCAGACAAAATGGACCAGACTTGTTCCCCTGTCTAAGACAACTTTTTAAATCAGGCATGCTACATGAGATAACAGTGTTCAGACAATGATTCCTGAAAAGGGAAAACCCTAAGGTGAGCCTTACAAGAAGCTCCATTCACTTCCTGGATAAAGTTACCAGGCCACAGCCAAAAGAACAGAACCACAGGCAGAACTCACTAGTCGCTACTATTTGGGATTTTGGAGCTAGGAATTCAGAAGAATCTAGAGTGCTCAGAGTTTGCAAGAAAGAGGAAAATTGAACAGAAAAAATTCTAGAGACCTAGAGAGGATTCCTCCTTGATACTAAACTACATGTTAGGCACAAGAGCCTGCCTGGTAAACATGAGGTCCTGAGGTGATTCCCAGTACCAAAAAGAAAAAAAAAAAAAAAAAAAAAACAGTAAGATACTAAACTACAAGTTAATCAAAGCATGCACTTGAGCAAACTATTTGAGAGCAGGAAAGGAATCAATCAGAAAGATTAGAGATTTCACACTGATTTGAGAACATTTTGTCTTTTCAACAGCCATAGGGGAAATCATCATATTTAATATGATATCATGTAGAGCATTGAAAAGCAAATTCCTTTAACATTTGGATGGTATTACCTCTAGACTATAAATCCAATCCTACACGACAAAGCTTAAGAACAAGATAACAAAAAAATCTGGCCATTTGCAAAAAATACATAAATAAATAAATAAATAATAAATCCTAACTACATTCTAGGAAACAACTTAAGAATATTTAAATGAGTAAAATAATACCCAATGCCAAACAAGGTACTATTTGGCATCCAATAAAATGTTAACAGATATGCAAAAAAAAGAAAACTGCAAACCACAATGAAGTCACATAAATCAATACAAACAGGCTGAGAAATAATACAGCCTATAGAGTTAGTGGAGAAGGACTTTAAAAGGGCTATTATTACTGTATTGCATTGGTTTTAGTAGGCTGATGAAAGACTGAGCATGTTTAGTAGAAACAAAAGGATATAAAAATGACCAAGTTGAGTTTTAGCAAGTATAAACTACAATTTCTGGTATAACAAATAGAATAGAAAAGCTAACAATAAATTAAAAGGAATAGAAGATCAGTCACTTTGAAGACATGGTAAGAGAAACTATCCAGAATGAAATATGCAAAGCAAAAGAGAAGCATAAAATTAATAGAGTATCTGTGTGATGGGACAAATTCAAACAACCAAATATATTCATATATTTGGGACAATAAATAAAGTGGTGAGAGAAAAAATATTTGAAGAAAGAATAGTCCAGACTTTCCTAAATGTGATGAAGAGTTTAAGGGTAAAGATCTAAAATCTTAAACCCTATACATAGAAGACATTAAAGGAAATGATTCTAAATCAGATCAGAATAAGATTGCTTAGAACCGGGAATAGAGTGAAAATCCTAAACTGATCCAGAGCAAAAGGATGCATGTTATACAGAAAATAAAACAAAACAAACAAAAAGATGACAGAAGATTTCCCATCAGAAATAATGAAAATCAGCAAATAAACAACTTGATGGTGACCCTCAAACTTCTAGATAAAAGAAGAGCAGGCTAAGCCAAAAGCTTGTATGAGGGAGGAAATTATAAAAATGAGAGCAGAAATTAATGCTTTGGAGAATAAAAAAAAAGTACCAAGAATCAATTAATCAAAGAGTTGGTTCTTTGAAAGATTAAATAAAATCAACAAAGCTTTATCCAACCTTATCAATAAAAAAGGAAAGACTGAAATCCATGAAATTAGGAATGAAAAGAATGAACTCACAATTGACCCTGCAGAAATCCAGAAGGTCATCTATGCCTACTTTGAAAATTATATTCTAATAAGATAGAAAATGGAGAGGAAATGGACAGATTCCTAGATATGTATGAATCACCAAAGCTAAAAAAAGGAGATTAAAAATTCCTAAATAAACCAATATCAATCAATGAAATAAAAAATGTAATTAAAAGCCTGCCAACAAAGGAAAACTCAGGCCCTGACGGATTCACTGCTGAAATTTACAAGAAATTTTGAGAAGATCTAACACCACTACTTCTGAAACAATTTAATGAAATTGAAAGGGAAGCAATACTCCCAAATTCATTCCTGGAAGCAAGCATTACCAAAATCAGAGAAGGCCCTGACTAAGAAAGAATTACAGATTAATCTCCCTAAAGAACATAGATGCAAAAATCCTCAGTAAGATGCTGCAAATATAATGCATCAAATCATAAGAAGATTACATACCAAGTGGGATTCATCCCAGGGATGCAGGAATGATAGTTCAACACAGACAAATCAATAAATGTAATATACCATATTAACAGATCCAAAGCCAAAAATCATATGATCATCTCAGTAGATGCAGAAAAAGCTTTTGACAAAGTCCAGCACCCACTCATGATAAAAATGCTACAGAAAATAAGAGTAGATGATCTTTATGTCAATATGATAAAAACCTTCTATGACAAACCAACATCCAACATCAGACCAAATGGACAAAAACTGAAAGCTTTCTCTCTAAAATCAGGAAAAAGAAAAGGATGTCCACTGTCTCCATTCTTATTCAACATAGTCCTAGAAACCCTAGCCAGAGCAGTTAGATAAGAGAATGAAATAAAAAGAATAATGATAGGAAAGGAAGAAGTTAAATTGTTATCTGCAGATGGCATTATACTTTAAACAAAAGACCCCAAAAACTCCACTGAAAATCTCCTAGATTTAGTAAGCAAATTCAGTAGCATAGCTGTATACAAATTCAACACTCAAAAATCAATAGCCTTCCTATACATGAATAACAATCTCACTGAGAGAGAAATTAGGGAAACAACACCTTTCACAATAGCATCTAGGAGGCTGGGGATTTAGCTCAGCTGCACAGCACCTGCCTGGCATGTGCAAGTTCGTGAGTTTGATTCTCAGTACCCGAAAAAAACAAACAAAAACAATAGCATCTAAAAAATGAAATAACTAGAAATCAATCTAACAAAGAATGTAAAACACCTCTACATTGAAAACTACAATACTCTGAAAAGAGGGGATTGAAGTGGATATCAGAAAATGAAAAGATATCCCTTTCTGATGAGTAGGAAGAACCAATACAATGAAAATGGCCATACTTCCAAAACTGTTATACAGATTTAATGCAACTCTGATCAAAATTCCAGTAGCATATCTCACATAATTAGAGGAAATAATCCTAAAATTCATTTGGAACCAGAAGAGACTTAGAATAGCAATGGCAATTCTTGGCAACAAAGGCAAGGCAAGGGATACCACAATCCCAGATTTGAAATCATACAATAAAACTATAATGATAAAAACTGCATGATACTGACAAGAAATAGACAATAGAGCAGTTTAGAAGATGAAGAATCAACTCCAAACATATTCAGCCACCTTATCTTTGACAAAGGTGACAAAAACATTCACTGGAAGAAAGATAGCCTCTTTAGTAAATGGTGCTGAAAAATTGGCTGTGCACATGCCTAAGATTAAAATTGGACCCATATCTTTCACCATACACCAAATTAAATTCGAAATGGATCAAAGATCTGAATATTAAAACAGAAACATTAAATTTGCTGGAAAACAGAATCGGTAAAACTCTTGAAGACATTGGTTTAAGCAAAGATTCTATGAATAAAACCCTTATAACACAGGAAATATCACAAAGAATCAACAACTGGGATCTCGTCTTATTGAAAAGGTTTGCACAGCAAGAGACACAACCAACAGAGTGAAGAGACAACAGACAATGTGGGAAAAAATACCAGCTGTTTCTCAAACAAAGGATTACTACTGAGAGCACATAAAGAACTCAAAAAAATTAGCCCTCCCAAATTCAAAGACCAATCCAAAAAACGGGCATCTGAGATGAATAGTCATTTCTCAGATGTAAAAGTACAAACAGCAAATAAATATATGAAAAACTGTTCAAAATCAGTGGTCATTCAAGAGATGCAAATTAAAACAACACTGAGATTCCATCTCACCCCAGAAAGAATGGTTATCATCAAAAAAATCAATCAATAACAAATGCTGGAGGGGAAAAATGAGCCCTTCTCCACTGGTGGTGGGAGTGTAGACTGGTACAACCACTGTGGAAATCAGTGCGGAGAGTACTCAAAAAACTAGGCTTAGAGGTCCCATCTGACCCAGCCATTCCCCTTCTGGGTATCTTCCTAGAAGAATTAAAAACATCACACCACAGAGATATAGGTGCAGCCATGTTTATAGCAGTACAATTTGTAATAGCTAAATCTTAGAAATAACTCAAATGCCCATCAAGTGAGGAATGGGTAAAAAAGATGTGGTATTTTTATACAAAGGAGTACTACTTAGCCATACAGAAGGATAAATTTGAGACTTTTATAGGTAAATGGAAGTAATTTGAGACTGTACCCATAAGTGAAATAAACCAGATTCACATGTGTAAACATCGTATTGTCTCCCTAGTGTGACAAGCTGAAAGAGTAAATAAGGTCCAAATGTACAATAGGTATTTTAAAATAAGGAAAATCTTCAAAAGAAGAGAGGAACTGGGATGGGGAAATGGAGAAAAGGAAGGAGGAAGATAGAGATACATAGATATAGATATAGATACAGATATGTATAGTTAAGATAGTTATACTACTAATTTCTCTTAGTTCATTGAAAAGAAAGGTTTGTGCTGATATGGTTTGGTCAATTGAAGGCCAACATCTCGTATCTTGAGTAACTAATTTCAAGATAACAATACACAATGTATTAACCATTGTTACCTTCCTACGATCTTGCTTTGAAATTTTGAGTTTCTTTTTTTCTCTTTAAAATAAAAAAAGGAGCAATGCAAATTAGAAGATCTTAGAACACTATCTTTAAATTACTGGAAAAAGCCTGTCAATTTAAAAATCTGTACCGGGAAGAAATATCAAAACTAAAGGGGGAATGAGCACTTTTTCAGATGTGAAAAAGCTTTTAGAATTCCTCAGCTGCAGGAAGTCCGTCAGCCAAGAAGAAAACATGGAATGGAAGCACGGAGGAAAGATGAAACAGAAAGGATCAAGCAGCACCAGAGAAACTGTTCACCTGTGTGCAGATACACTGTACCTGCTTTTTTCCTCGTGTCAAAATCGCTCCAAAGAATAGCTGATTAGTTCAGGCTGTGCGAGAGCCCAGGCTTGTGAAGTGCACGGAGGCTTCCTTTCTCCAAAGCATCAGACTGCGCAGCAGACCATTTTGGGCTTCTTGCATATTTACAAACAGAGGGAATCAGAAGTTATCACCAGTATCCCCACCGTATTACAAACCAAGCAAAACTGAAGGACAATCTCACTTCACAACCTTTCTCTACTCTATCTGCCTGAGCCTCCCTCTTCTTTGAGCCCCACTTCGATAAGCTGGTGACCTCCATTTTATAACTGGTCCCAGGTCTCTCTTTCCTAGATGTGCCCTTTAATCTAAAATAAGCATTTCTAATAAAACACTATTCTTTGTATATCTTATTAGTTGCTCCATCCCATTATTTTGTTATTTGAAAATAGTCATAAGTGTGTGAAAATGTTTCATTTGTAAAAGTTGTCCGTGGAGTTAGGAATATTCCTGTCTTGTTAAACTCTTTTTTTTTAAAGTTCCGAAACAATTTGTATGCCAAAAGTACTTGCTGGTGAGAATAAAGAATGGAAATGAAGTGTAAGGGGAAGAGAGAAAATGTGAATTCACAATATGAGGCAAGAAGTACAAGTAGTTTAAACCTCTTGGGTCTGTTGGAATTTTAAACCAGAAACTACATTTCAAAAATCAAGATTTATGAGGCTGTAGGAGGAATAAGGACCTGATCACAGAGGCTCCTCTGCGCAGAATGGTGAAAAGAAGGTTCAGTTTCAAAGGCCAGGTAATTCCATTTCTAAGAAAAGTTACTTCTTCCTGGTTGTTCTCATTTTTTGCAGTATTTAAGTCTTTTCTGATTAAGGGATTTTGTTTCCTAAGTGTACTAAGAACAGATTATACATGTTTCACTAGGAAAACTGTTTGAACCAAGCCAACTGTTTCAATTTGCAGGAATCCATAATATTGTAGATCTTGGGGTCTTTACCAAAGTCGAAGGGAGAATGGGATGGCAATGAGAAAAAAGATTGAGGATTTCTAGTTTAAGAATAAAATCAAATGCTTCAACCTAGACTTCTTCCATCCCTCTAGAGAGGAAGCCAACTTGGAATCACAGAACAAAGACTTTGACAAAATTCATAAAGTTTTAAATTTTTCCCGACATTTGTTTTCTAGTTTATCATCCCTAAGAATTGTCAATAAAGGTCTTATATGAAAAAAATTCATTTTCCTGTCTTCATGGAACTAGAAAGGCAACCAGGGAGTCTGTTCCATTGTGCTTTGAGGGTTTAGTTTGAGGAAAGAAACAAAGATTAAAAATTCCAAGGACTGAAAAGGCATAAACAGCTGCCAAGAATAGGAAAAAGAGAGCCCTTCTTTTTATTTAATTTTTATTTTAAAGAAAATAGTACAAAAAAAGAACAATAACAAAATACAAACAAAACAAAGCAAGGACATTAAAAATGATACTGGATTTCAAACCAAATGATAGAGATTAACAGTGGTTGTTATATTACATATTGTTATCCTCAATGAAGTTGCTCAGATTATCAGTTGTAAGAATAGAAGATTGATCAAATCATTAAAGGAAATAAGAAAGTAATAATTTAAAAGAACATTAGAGACAATACATAGTTTCACTAGTCAGGACTGTAGGAATTCACCAATGGCTGTTATACTGCAAATTGTTGTCATCACACAAATTGCTCAGATTACCAGATGGAAGCATGCAAAATTGGTGAAAATATAAAAAAAAGCTTTTAATCATTAACTGAAAGTGGCAGACATGAACTGTAGAAAACTCTAAGAGAAACTTTCCTGACTTGTTCTTGGTAATTCTCACAACCACAACCACGCCGAATTTGGGATGAGCAGACAGGAGCATCCAGCTTGATCTCCAGTTCCTAGTTAGAGTAGATTCAGATTCTTGGGACCTGTGCCAGATCAAATAAATCAGACACTCTTGATGGTAAGCCAAGACTAAATCTTTAAAATGACCACTTTCCCATTCTGTTGCACACTCCAGTTTGCATCTCAAGCCTAAAAACCAGTGAAAAGTAATTGACCAGCAATTCGTGAAACTGCATCCATGGTACCCTCAGATTCAGTGTTTTTGATAGCAATGTAGTAAGTCCAGTGCCTCAAGAGAAACTTGCTCCCTAATTTTAAAGGGTAGGAGTTCGTCTAACCTACTATGTCATTGCCACAGACAACAGATAGAACTTTTCTTCAAGTCCATCCAAAAATTATGCTAAAATTGAGGTTATACACTACATAAGTCACGCAAAAGAAATTTTGGAAACTGAGCTGAGAAAGGGCCTCCTACTGGCCCTCCCAAAAATAAGAAAGAATACACAAGAAGACACTTTTCTGAGGGTAAGAAGTGACAGTACAGCAGAGCCTTCTGATGCATGTATCAAATTTTGGAGTTGGCTGTGTACCTGTGCCCTGGGCATTTGCAATGGCTCCAAGAAAAATAATTATTTCCTGCCAACTATTAGTTCTTGGGGCTCATGACAGTTCCTTGTGTTTTTTCATTTCATATCTTCCCTAATTAAAGGACTGGAAAGACTACAAATGTGATATATAACTCACATAAAATCTTTCAGTTCCAAATGCCACTCTCCAGCTGTGGCAAGAACTGGCATGTCAGTCCTGAGGTTTCTCTGTGAGTATCTCTTTGTTTTTAACAAGCAGAGTAGACTGGGGACAGAGGAAGGATATAATAACTGTTCATAGGCCAACTAATCTGTTGCTACATGTGTCTACCCCACAGGTTTTTTTATTAAACTTTTGCAATAATCTTAGAGAAATTCTTAAAGTTATAATTACTGCACTGTGCTTGCATGCCTAGCTTTGAAGAAAAAAATCTAAAAAAAAAAGACTTTCTTTGGACAATGCACAATACATTATTTTCAGAATTGCTTGATCATAAGGTGCTTTTGTTTAAGCTAGTGTTAGGAAACTTAGTCTTATTTCAGAAAGACAGAGAGCAAGAGATAGAATAACTCAGTCACACTTCTTGCTTCAGAGAAAAACCAATTATTGTGATACGTTAGCATGTCACTTATGAAAAAGACTTACGACTGCCAAAAGGAAGCAAAATTAACCTAAGATCTCTCTGTATTTCTTATCTTGAGAATAAAGTAGAGTTTGATATATGATGTATCATGTATCTCAGCACTGAGTAATTATCATTTGTCAAACACCCTGGTTCCCTGAAGAAATTTTAAATATTTTAGAAAATTTTCTTGTCTTCAAATTATTTAAGTGATCATAGTGAATCATAATTTCAAAAGTATAAATTTCCTCTCAATGATTTTAGCATCACTTATTGGTGAAACTAGAACTAAGACTAGAACATAGATTCTCTGAAGATCTATTCTATCCTTCAACCATTCCTCAAAATTAAAATAGAGCCCTCTTCCTGGGACACAGTCCAATGCCAGTGAAAGAGAGGGCACCGTGGAATCTCCGTACAGGAGCACAGAATATGACTTCATTTATGAGCAGTGAGGTTTGGGTAAGTTACTGAAGCTCTCTGAGTCCCAATCACCTTGACTGTGAATGAGAAGCCTAATACTTGATGCACATAATGGTCTACTGATGAAATATTTGAGTAACTCCATGGAGCCAATCTTTGCTTTAGGGTAGTGCAAAAGTATCAATAAACAGGACGAGATGCCTGCCTTCACAAAATGCACATTCTAGAGAGCACATGGAGGCAATAAGTATTTGAACCAGTAAACCATATAGCACAGAAGATGAGTGTAAGAGCTATGGAGGAAAAGATAGCAGAAAACGGGGCTAAGAGATTACTGAAAGAGGAGGCAGAGACAGATATGTACATGTTATTTTACAATACAGAGTCTGGAGAGACTGTACTGATACAGGGACAGTTGTGAGCTATATGAAAAAAGTGAAGGACAAGAACATTCTAGAATAATGGCAGACCAACTCACTTTGGGAGAAAATAGACTTGGATGATAGAGATAGCAGCCCAGAGATGTACTGTTAGAATATTTGGAATATTGTGGGTGGGGCTTTAAGGAAATACCCTGCAAAATCTGTAGATACTATGAGAATTTTAGATTTTATTTTTAAAAAAATTGGAGAGGAATGCAATGCTTCAAGCAGAGGAATGCAAGTGAAATAAATCAGACACACAAGCTTAAATACTGTATGATTTCTTTTATAGGAGAAAAGCAGATGATAAATAAAGATCAAAATAAAGATAGATAATAGGAAGTCCTGAGATAGATCTTTCTCAGATGAGAAGGGGATCAAGAGATGGAGGGAGCAGTGAATGAATGGAGACAGAGGGGAAGAGAAAGGAGGTAAGATATTTATTTATGGGTGCCAACTCTGTGAAAGGAATATAAACATTATGTACTGCAAACATGTACTAATAAAGAGAAAAAGGTTAGTACACTTCATAATTTTGCTTTTAAAATACTGAAATATTATAAATCTCTGAAAACAAACCTTAAGAAGGAAAATAATTAATGAGAAAGAAGTGTAGATGAAAACAATCTTGAAAAATAATGAGGAATAAAGAACCTCACAGAGAAGTCCTCACACAGAGAATTCTTTCACTTGATTTTTAGGTGCACTATTTCAAGTGAACATTATCTTTGCTGGGGTATATTCTAAAGTCAAAAAATATAACCAAATTTAAACTACATTTATTGGTATTATTATTGGATTATTTATACTCATGGTTATTTTGAAAGCATTTTATACATATTAGATAAAATAAATATATTGCCATTATTGCGAATCAAGGTTTTTAGTTGAACAAATATACAAGTCAAAAGAAGTTAATGAGAGTCGGACATGGTGGTGGTGCATGCCTATAATCCAAGCACTCAGGAGGCTGAGTCAGGAGGATCATTGTGAGTCTGAGACCAGCCTCCACTACAAAGTGAGCTCAAGGACAGCCTGAACTGCACAAGGAAACCCTGTCTCAAAAAGACACACAAAAAAAAAGTGAATGAAAAATCTCCAATTTTAAATCTGAATTGGTAATGTTGTATGAAGTCATAATATATTTTTCTCTTTCCAAAAGAAAGAAAAATGCATATTTCTCAGCTCTTTTCACTGATGGGGACTAGAAACTATGAAACAATAGAGCAATATATACCTCTAGTGCTCAAATTGGGTCTCAAAATGCCATTTACTATGTAAGACCTAGGTTCTATGGAGAAAAGTCTCATTCTTAGAAAATAACCAAAATGGCCTAAAGATTTAAAAAAATAATAATAATTTGAAAGGAAAAATAGAATCAGGTTAAAGGGACACGGAAGCCAAATCGAAATGCTTCTCACAAAGGGGAAGCAGAAACAATACTACAAAAAGAATACATCAAAAAGAATAACAACTACAATAGAATGAATGACATCAAATGTACAAAATCTGTGGATTCATAGTATATTCAAAGACAGAATGTAAGGGACAGAAACAAAAAAATGTGCAATCACTTTGAGGAAAAGCATTTGTGTTTGCTGGAAGAAGCCTAGGGAGTGTTCTGTTGGGAGCTGTTCCAGCGTGCTGATGGAAACAATCCAGTGACCAGGGGAAAACTGATGACACAAGACAGAAGAGGAACAACTAATCGTTGGAGCAGAGCCTGGGAGTGGGTGAGAGGTGAGGGAGTGTAGTACACAAAGGGAAGAGTTGGCCCACGTAATAGCATGGACCATGCATCTAGAATGAGTGGTGAGGAACGAACACATAGGTGCATCGGAAGGTAATTTAGTAGATGGGTTAGATGGGGTGTATGTGGTTCTGCCTAACTGCTTCATTTTTCTCAGACACATAGAAGTTGGAAGGACAATGTAGTTAGTGGTGTTAGGGAATTCATAACAGTGAAGTCATTGGTGGGGGTGCAGAGAGAAGGAATGAATTCAGGAAATAAATAGAATATGTGGGCTGCACCAAAATCTCAAGGGGGATGCTGGCTTGTGTGCATGAAAAGAACCCAAGTGAAATCATTGTTTGTTGTTCCCCAGCCACTTTCTGCCAATGTACATGTAGGCGCATGCACAGAGTAAACGAAGAATTATACTTAGCTAGCAATGTATGATGACTGAGTTCTTAAAAATCTCATACAATATAATGCACTTATCCATGGCTTTCATATTCATTTCCTTCTTCCTTTAACTTATTCTCTTAGAAATAGAAAAAGGTAAGGAAAAAGGAAGAGTAGCCATTCAAGATAGCACACATGTGCAAGTAAGCAAGTTCAACAGTGATGGGCATGACCTGGATTAAACCTAGGAAGTAATTCCACAAAGACATAAATTGCAATGTCAATACTCCCCAAGTTAACATATGAATTTCAAACAATCCCTATAAATATTCAAACAGGACCTTTTGGAACTATTAGAATTGATTCTACAATTACTTCAGGGGTGCATGAATATGATAAAATGAGCTAAGTTTGAATTGTGGCTTTCCATGTAAAGGACTTCTGGTGTTTTGGTGAGAATAGCCTATAACATGCTCAGGATGAATTCTGAATTCCCTGCTCCCTTGTTACTGCGCTGCTCTGTGGCTTCAGTTTCCTCATGTCTAAATGAGTTTTTTATTTGTACCATCCAGAGGTGCAAGGACCTTAGTACAATGCTTGACTAGTAGCGACAATGACAGGTTACATTTCATAGGTGTTTGCTATGCATTTCAGTAAAGCGATAGAAGTCAGTAGTACAACTATGTTAGCTATCCTGTATTTATATACATACATAATTTCCCCTTCTTTCTTTTCTCTTTTCTGTCACCCCAGTTGCCTTTTACTTTTGAACATTTTCTTTTTGTTTCACAATGTCTATCATACCTCTTAATTTGTATTCATTCTTTCAGGTTCTGACATTAGAGAAAATACATTGCTTACACATGGAGGTCTGCTTTATTTCACTTATGAGTATGGTCTCTAGTTGTGACCATTTACAAAGGAACAGTTAATGATTAATTATTTGATCAATCTTGCATGTCTGTATTTGTTTTCTTGAGTACCCACTTTGAAGTTATCAATATGTAATACAACAACTATTGTTAATTCCCTGTCACCTTGTATGTAGTTCAGTGTTGCTTGTACTGTTCTTGTACTACTTTGTAAATGGTTGTCTGTTTGTTAATATGTCTTTGTTCTTTTACTTTTAAAATAAAAAAGGAAAGAAATGAAAAAGAAAAAGATATCATTCTGAGCTTTTTGCATATGTTTACTTTTTTCCTAGCAACCCTACAAGTAGGTTAAAGAACCAAGAGATTAAAGACTTTTTGTAAAATAACATAGCTAATAACTGAGGGAGTTGGTATGCACAAAGACTGAGCTCTTAGCTACTACCATATGCTATATGAAGGAATACCATGAGAAAAAAGACCAAAGAAAAGTCACTTTGCCAAGTTAAATATATTGTGAGACAATAACTTGAAAACAATTACTACCAAAATTGACAGGAATGACAAAATGGAAAATCCACACTTGTACTCAGTGATATGCTACCATTATGTAATACTTTACCATTTAATAAAGCAAGTCCCTTAAAACAATTGGAAAGCTTTGTATTGATTTGATTCATATGTGTGATATATATTAACAATTTAAAGTTGAAAGGCAAGTAAACATTTTAATGTTTATTTATTTAGATTCATTCTCATTCTGTAAAATTTTACTAAAAGAATTAATTTTTTTCAATGTAAATAGTCACCTGGATATTCTAGGCTAAGGAGGCTAATTTAATTTACCAAGGATATGAAATTACCAAGCCTACAATTTAGAATGTTCATTATGCAGATTGATATTTCAGTTTGCTAGGTTTGCCTTAACAAAGTACCATAACTTAGGTAGTAAACAAAGAAATTTATTTTCTCAGTGGTATGAAAAGCAGAAGTCCAAACTTAAAATATCACTAAAGTTGGTCCTCCTAAGGGTGATAAGCAATAGGTCTCTTCCACATCTTTGTCCTTGATTTGAAGACGGCCATCATCTGTCTCTGCATTACCATCTCTCTCTGCATATCTCTGTGTTCAGATTTCCCCATTTTGTGAGGATACCATTCAGACTGGACTAAACTAAACTTTATAACTTTATTTATTTGATTACCTCTGCAAACACTTCATCTCCAAGTAAAGTTACATTGTTCGGTACTGAGGGTTAGAATTCCAACGTTATCTTTGTATTAAAGGAGATACAATATAACCAATAATACTTAATGTTTGCAAATAAATCAAAGCAACAAAGATTCTTTCAAAAACTTGATGTTGACCTCCTTGATGTTTTCTAATACAAATTACTCTCAATTGATCATGTATGTCCAATTTGTTTTGATAATTAATCAAGGTACATGCAAATCCAGCCCAAATTCTTCTGGGAAATTCTTCGCATGAGAATAAATCCTATCAGTATGACCAAAACATGACTCTTAGACTCGGACCACTATTTCTGTAGTTGTACATGACCAAATTTAGTGTTTCAAAAATTCCATGCTGTGAAGCAAGCACATTGGTTGGGTATAGAACACATGCTCCCTCACAACAACATGGAAATCACAATGGGGAAGCAGCCACTTTACATATAAGACACAAGGAAATGGGTTAGAGATACACATTGGGTGTGTGCAAGAAGTAATAGAAATATGAAAAGGAGGTGCAGTGTTTGTCCTGTAATCTCAAAATATTTGGTATTACATCCAAGAGCCAATTTTGCCATTCCTCAAGTCAAGAACACAATCTTTCACACTGTTCAATGGATTGTCTATGCCTTGAAGACCTTCTCTTCTATGCTTAGCACAATATTTTCCTTCTTATCTCCCACCTCTGACTATGGGTCTTAAGCTTTATTCCTCAGACTTACTCACTTTTTGGCAAGTACTTCCATTACTATTTCCATCCATGGAAACCATCCATTTCCCTCCCTCTCCACCATTACCATATCCATCTGAGCTACCATTGCCCACACCTCTTTCTCTAGCTTCACAGCAGTCGAAACCACTCTCCCATTTAAAAGGTTTCAATGAGCTTCCAAATAAAGGCTAATGCCCTCCCCAGACGGGCACCACCTGGTTCTGTTCTCCTGCACCTCACCCCCTTCTCCCACTCGCCCACTAAGTTTGACCTCACTGTCCACCTTTTAGTACCTTGAATACTTCAAATATTTTCTGGCCTCTTGGTCCTCACATTCTACCATCTTCTTGAAACTAAGTTGCTCCCATTCAATGATGTTGGTAGAGAAAGCAGTGAAATACCTCTCCACTCCACTGATAGGGACATATAGTCCCATACCCCTTCCACTCTCACATTCTTTCATCCTGCCTCCTTCCCAGAATTCTGTAGACCTTCACACTGGTCAGCATTACAGGGATAACACCTAACCATGGATAAGGCGTGCAAACCTGTGAACCAGTCAAGGCTCAAGTGGAAAATGAAACCATTAAAAATATGCATCAAGAGATTTACTGCAAATAATTGGTTCACATAATTCTAGGAGCTGGCAAGGCAAGTTGCAAATCTGTTGGGTGGGGAGAGGAGGCTGATAACTCAAGCTCAAGCTGAAATGGTAGTCCATCCATGGCAGGATTTCTTCTATTGCTCTTTGATTCTGCTCATAAATCTTTCAAGAAACCCTAAGAATCTGATGCACTAAGATTACGTAAAATAATTTGTTACTTAAATTGAACTAATTATGGACACAAAGCAAACTGTAAAATACCTTCCTGGAAATACCTAGGATAGTATTTGAGTAATTGGGGACTATATGTCTGATAAGTTGGCATACAGAACTGATCACCACCAACATCATTCCAGTGCTATGGCTGCAGGGTGTTGACTTTACCATTAGTATAATATTTTTAAAAATCACCTACCTGGAACTGCCTGTGTCTACTTTGTTCTTTAGATGATGGTTTCCATTTGTCCTTTTCATCTTTCAGGACTGCATTTAAATGCCACATCCTACAAAAAGATATCCTCATTACCCTCTCTGAGTCAGTCTCTTCTTAGTGGTCCTTGTCTCAGCCTTCTATTCTTTCTCTTTACTGCACTTGCCACCAAATCAAATTTCCCCATAAGGTCAATGGTGAACCTAACCATTGAATTTGATTCAGTTCTCATCTAACTTGCTTTGTGACCAGAATTATAGAAAGAATCAAGTTTGTGAACCGAGATATCACTGTACCTGTCCCATGAGTACTGAGACTTCTATTTGTACAGCACTGTGTGCCAAGACTTCATTACCACAGCTGACACAGAGTAGCAGCTCAGTATTTGTCAAAGAAGTAAGTATCATCAAAGGTTACTGTCCTGTGGGTGAAGCACAAAGAGCCTCCAGTCATGCAGTTACACATAACCTGTCTACTTCACTCTGAAGTCTTTTGTGTTCAGAGTCCCAGTTAATCAGAAGTCCTCATCATGGGGAAAGCAGAGATTCACTATAAACATGTTAGTGGGTGGTTTTTACATATTTTTAAAAGAAAAACACCTGGAAGTAGCTGGTTTTACTGCACATTTACCATATTGGTCTCTAATAATTTCAGATCATGTTTTTATTCACATATGGAGTTCTCAATCTTCCCTCTGATGCCTGGCTAATGTTGTTCCTCACTGGCTTATGGAACATTTGTTGAGACTGCTGACTTGATGCTAAACATTTGCCAAGAAGAGTATAGAGAAGTCATGCACAAATGCGGAAGAGATGGCTCTCCCATCAGCTCCTAGATCAAATACAAGGTATAAGTGACCTCAGAAAGTTCAGCACTGTTTCTACTCAGATCCATTGGAAATACAAAGAGAGGCACAAAATTATTCAGGATTTCATTCATTCCCACTGAACCCACTACTTCCAGTCTTTCTCCTGTCTTCTGAAAAATATTGTCCATAAGAGATGCCTACCCTTAGCTCCCTTGTCCTATGCTAGGGTATAAGGGTTGCTCATGTCAGTGTACTCTTCATAAGTTGAACAAAGGTTTTATGGCATTTCTTGCCAAGCGGATATTCACTTCCTATCTATTTGTTAACAAATATAGGCTTTCTGAGTCATCAGCTAAAAATGTTTCAAGAACTTTGCATATTTAAGGGTCTTGGCTGAGTATTTCTCATTTACCATGATAAAGTATGGCAGTAATTATATACTACCATAAAACAGATTTTTATACTGGAGAAAAATAGACAATTGTGTAAGTGCTAAGACTATTCCTCCTGCAGACACAATGATGAGCCCAGATCCAGGTGTTGATTTTGGCTAGGAGAGGCCATACATAAGGCTAAGCTATCAGAAACATACCACTATGCATCAGTGTGCAAATCAAATTCCCTCCATATTCTTCATTTTTGCCAGTTATACTTCCTTATTTGTTTGTTCTGTTATGCGAATATGAAATATTACAATTGATAACTTCATCAAGGTTATCTGGCAAAATCAACTTCAACGTCTCTGTTTAGGTTTAAACAAAGTGCAACTGGAGAGTTCATAAACACAAACAACCCAACTTGCAGCTCTCAGGATATGTTGTCTAGCATAAGACATAAGATACTTGCTTAAGACAAAACTGGAAAGTAGGTGAAGTTTGAACACAGGTCTCCAGCCTATAAATAAACTACTTACTCACTTTGCAATTCTTTGGGTTTTCTCTCAGGTTTCAGAGGTTCTTTCCCTTCAAGATAAAACTCAAATCCTGTATAATTCTACCAACAATCATTGTTTTAATCTGTGCATTCTTATAGTTTAGTTAGCTCTTAGCCATGCCTGCCTGCCTGGTTATTTTTATTTATATAATAACTTCTTTGTTCCCAAATTAAATTATGAATCCCCTAGAGAGCACAAAAAACATGTTCTTGTCTTTGTTCCCACACATATCTTCACATAGGTATTTTGACCTTACCTGGTGAAGTTGCTGTAGAAGAGATGACTTATTCATCAAAATTTGCTTTCTCTTCTTTGGAACATACAACTGCAATGCATTTCTCAGTTTCCTTGGTAGGAAAATGAAATCCAGTGACTGTGCCACTGCCCGGTTTCCTCTAGTGCAGGCTTTTATGTCTCCTTTTTCCAGGATTGCCAAAGCTACAGAACAGAAGGAGCTTAGGGCCTGAAAATACTTTGCTGAGAAAGCTGCCCACGGGCCAGGAACATCTTCCTTGGACTACTATAAAAGCATGAAATAAACACTGGTTTTGTCTGTGCCATCACATACATATCTGTGAATCTGCTTGATATGGCTGCTCACAGTAACACTGGTGCTTCTAGTAATTCTGGGAGAAAGATCTTAAATTGGGCTTAAACTTGGATCTACTGCAATAAGGAATTGCATGATTTATGGCATGTTGCTTAATTTCTCCAATCCTCCTTTTTATCTGTAAAAATGTAGGTAATTGCAGAAACTACTTCAATCAGTTTCTTATATGAATTAAATAAGTATTTTCAATCATGTAGAAACTGTATCTGATATTTACTAGCTACTCAGTGAAAAAAATTCAGTACCACTCATGTGTATGCTTAGAATTAATGCTTGACAAACGAAAGCTGTATTACAAGAGTTCAGAAAAATAGCATCCAAATAATTTCTTTTTGTTTTCTATCTATAACAGTTGTAGTAGAAATTCCTTGTAAATGAGGATGATGCTTATGGATGGGAATAACAGCAGGTTGTGTTAACATGGTGAGACAAATTAAACCAAGAATAAACAAGAATATTTTAAAACATTGTTGGAAATTTTAAAACTTTGTTCCTGGCTGGGAGTTGAAATTTTAGTTTAGAATTTGTAAGGACTTCACACTAGGCCAGACTGTGTTTAAATAGAAAACTAGAAGTAGATAATTACTCTTTATTTAAGTCAAAGTTACCATACTTTTGAGATTGGCTATTCAGGTCTACAGCGGCCATTCCACCCTGAACGAGCCTGATATCATCTGATCTTGGAAACTAAGCAGGGTTGGGCCTGGTTAGTACTTGGATGGGAGATTGGCTATTCAGTGATTGGGAGTTAGCTTAATTTTCATTGGGCATTCATAATTAAGAGTTTGCCTAATTATTAGTTATAAATGTTGCAAAGCTGAGAGAAACTGATATTCACCTGAGTAGTTCAGTCAGGTTTAATGAAGCTAAGTTGGCATTATATCTAATGTTAGATCCCCAAGCTCCAGAGAGTTAAAATATACTGAAGGTCTTCAGGTAGCGTACAATAACCAAAATTCAATACAGTAAAATTTAACTGGGCACATATTTGAAGACTTTTTAAGCACCACTATATGATTTTAGGCAATTTTAGGTTTCTTAAATTAGAACATTGCTTCTGTTTTATTTAGCACTCTAGCTTCATGTTCAAAGTCTCAACGCATACTTTATTATCATTCCCTATTCATGATAGAATGTGCAAATGAAAATCTACTCATTTTATTTTCAAGAGAGTTGACGTTTTAAAATAAAGACCAAGAAAGAAGAAATCAGAAATCTGAAATGAAGTGGTGCTAAGAGTAAAATTAAAAATGATCTGAAGTGTGCCATCCTCTGCCGCAATTTTCTACCAAGAAGGACCCATAGATTTGATACTGTTTAATTTTATATAAGAAAAACAACATAGCAATGATTTTTAAGACTAACTTCCAAAGCCTATCCCCATGCTTATAAACCAGACAAACTTTTTAAAAAGATTTTAAAGATTTTCCAAATCAAATGTACATAGATGTTTAGTGCAGCACTGCTTGTAGTTGCAAAAACAAACTAACCGCAACAAAAATAACTACCCAATGCTCATCAGTAGTGCAATAAAAGGGGAAGTTATGCAAAGACATATGCACACACATACCTGCACACACACTGCAGCAATACTCAGCTACTGAAAAGAATGTAATGAATACATATTTGATTACTGGAAGGACTACAAAGATACTATACACTGTTAGCTTTTTAAACATTGTAGAGCTTCAGGTAGAGGACAATCCCAAATGTGTAAAAACAAGCAAAATAAGATAAACTCCCTAAATGTGTGAATGTATGCTTAAAAGGAAAGTTGGAGAAAGAAACAAAAAACCTTTCACAGTGGTTACTCAGGGATATGAGCAAGTAGAGATGACAAGTGGAGTCTGTTCACATTTTTGTTTCTTTGTGCATTGTTTGACAAGTACAACAGGAAGGAATTACAATTGGAATTTTAAACAATCTATAAGGTTTTTTTAAGTCTTTAAACAAGGAAGGCATTCTTGAAATGAAGGAAGATGGGGGTTAACCACAAAAAGGAATATTTTTATACTTCCTAGGATTTCATAAAACTTTAGTACTGGAACTTGTATCTCGCTTCCTGGAATCTACAGATGCTCTTGCAACTGCTGCTCTATCAGACATAAGCACTTCTAGAAACATTCATGGAAGTAACAGATTCATTCCTTTCAAACCTAAGGTGATACCGAATTTACTGCAATTTGAATATAAAAATAGTTTAAAATAAGTTTATTATAAGTAAAATAATAAATCTCTTCATTACTACTAATAAAAAAGCACTATATGTTCTATTAATTGGATGGAAAGTAGAGAAGAAAAAAGGAAGGATAGAAAGAAGTAGAGAGGAAACATGGAGAATAATTAATTAGGGTACCTTGGTGGCCATTTCCAATGCTCAGAATTGTGGGAGGTGTTGAGAAGTTAGGTTCAAAGTGGACTAGGAGTAGATGCAATGGCAATAACCTAAACTTTCAAAGCATCCATACTATGTCGAAAGAAGAGGGAGGATGTAAGACTAAAAAAGATTTGCGGACTTGCTTATTCCCTCCTTCCCCTGTCAGAGTATGATGAACTTAATTGAGCTCTGATTTGCAGTGGCTCTGAAATTGGGTTGGTCCTTCTTCCACCTCCATTACAGATGTAGCCACAGCCCCAGAGCCATTGTGTATGTGCAAGAGGTACACCGTCAGCTGGAGTGGAAAATCACAACCGCCTTATAAGATCCCAAGCGCCCTGTGAGTTCACGGAATGACTATGGATTCCTCACTAATGACTTTATCTCCTCATTACTCCAAATGCATGAGCAGCTAGCAGTTGGAACTGGCAGCACACAATAGACACCTCTCAGTCCGAGGTGAGGAGTAGAATATAAACTGAGTTAAAGAAACAGAACATAAACTAGGTTTAAAGTGTGCCAGAAGTGGACAGACCTGGGTTGATGACAGGTATGAATCACAAAGAAAGGGGACGGTTGTCATGACTATTTACAGTCGGAGAAATAGGACAGAGTGTCAAATATGAATGTTATAAATTTGAGGAGTGGTCTTAAGAAAGCTAGATGTTTCAGAAAGAACCCAATTTTGATTAAAGAAATCACAAAGTTACATTTTAAATGATTTCAAAGAGAAGCACACATGTGAAGAGCATGCCAGGGTAGAGATTGTTCCTTCAAATGGAAGAGGTCAAGAATTTGTGCTATACTTTATAGCTTGGTAAAAGAGAAAAGGCTGCTTATACCTAAAGAAAATAAGGGTTTGGAGGGGGGAACAGGGTGGCAAGGAACCATGCCCTGTGGGATTTTTAGATTTCCTTTCCAAAAGTCATCTATTTGTACAGTGAGGGCCAAATACAACCTTTTGTTTTCAGACAATGCTCTATTCTAGAATAAAGTTCTTCTGAGGAGAAGCCAGCCTCCTGGCTGGGCCTGATGGTGCCCTAAGTGAGCTCAAAAAAGTCTTCCCTTAAGCCACCCAGAATGAGAATCAGGTCTATCAACTTTCTGCTTCTTGGGAACAGACAGAATGAGGAAGCTGAGGCCAGCTGTGTGCAAGCCAGCCTGACCAGGAGAAAGACTGAACTCCAGCTGAGCTGCAGCAGGTCTGTGACCCTGCGCTCATCCCCAGGTCACCCCATAGTGAAGCCTTCTAGAAATGACAAGAAGGGGAGACAGCATTTTGACTCACGTCTTTGTTTCATGCTCCCTAATCCATTATCACATGTCCATCTTCTGCCTGTCCCCTTCAGATGTCTGGTTTTTATTGTTCATTATTGCAGGCAATAAAACGAAATTGTTTAATTTGTCTATTTAGGAACCAATACAGGTAGGGGCCCAATAAACCTGACGATGTAAAAACAATGGCAACACTGTTCTATGGTAATTAAAGTAATATTTCCAAATTCAAATGAATGTGAAGTAAATATTCACCATATCCATCCAGGGCCTACTCTGACTCAAGCGATATATAGGCAAAACAATATGAAGCAGAATGCAAGAAAGAAATATTCGTAGGACTCTCACATGTCTGGCTCTGGCTCTATCAGCATCTCCCCTTCATCCTTCTCCCACCATTTCCCACCTAAAGTTCTTGTTAATTTTTCTAATTTTGAATCCTTTTGAATTGATGTCCTTAACTGCACTAAATAGGAAGGCAGAGAAAGTTGAAGGCTTACTTTAAAGTATTAAATGTGCCAATGTGAAAATATTCTTTTAAAAATCTAAAAATATTTAAAACAAAGATTATTAGTGGTTTTGGCACAATTGGAAGAACTCAGAAAGCTCATTTAATTATTATCTTCTGCAAATATAATTGACGCTATAGAAGGTCTCATATCTAGTTAGGGCAGCTCACAAATGAAGACTTTAGTTTCCCAGTTTTAAACTAATAGTCTTTCTATCTAGTTGTGTAGTATTAGGGAATGTTATTGAACACTAAGCCTCAGTTTCTTGAATTGTGAAATGACCATGATAATAATGTCTAACTCACATGGTTGCTGTGAGGCTTAAATTAATATAATCCAGGTGCAGAGAATAATTACTGGCCCAGGTAAATACTCTATAAACATTAACTATAACTTTGCCTTTCCTTAATTTACTGCTTAAAACAGACTTTTAACTTAATGCTTCTGAGTGATTGAGTATTGAAAATATAAAATTAGGTAGTAGTAAATTGTCTCTTTATTCCCCCAAATAATGTTGAATATTGTCCTTCCTTCTCACCCCATGTCATTTCTTAGGTGATCAATGAAGTTTGTAGTGGAGTAGATAAAATACATGGAAGATGGAATAAATTTCTATCTTTTGTCCCAGATTGGCCAAAAAGTCCAGGATATAACAATCACTGCCATCATAATTATTGTGACAAAATGATCAGGACTAAATTGAGTTTACAAATTGAACTGGAGAAAAATGTATACTCATTAAGTATGCATTACTTCAAATGCCACATCCTCAAGAGCTCTTCTCTAATTCTATCCATCAGAAGTAATAGTTCCCTGCTCCAGGGAGGGAACTACTCTACTGCACGTTGGGTATTAATAATAATAATCTCGTGCAGTGGATTGTAAACTTTGGAAAGCAGGATATGCATCTTATTCATCTTTGTTTCTAGAATATGTAAAATCTCACAGCAATGATAGATACTCAGTACATATTTGTTGAATCAAATTGAATGAACTGACTTAGAAGTGAGAATATATGATTCTTTCAAAATACTATTATTTTTAAGCACATGTCATGGATTCAAAACTGCTAAATCCATGATGACTACATAAGAATGCTGTTATTATTTTTTTAAATAAATGAAAATGATAAAGATAGTACAGAATTTCAAAACAAGATGATAGGAAATTCACAAGGGTTATTATATTGCATATTGTTATCTTCAAAGTAGTTGCTCAGCTTACAAGAGACAGGTGTGCAAAACTGATCAAACAATATAAGCACTAATTGTTCCTTTCAATGAACTAATAGAGTATTATTTTTATTTTACAAGCACAAAAAAAACTGAAGTTCAGTGCTTTTGAGGGGCTTACTCAAAAGAAAAGACAGAATGTAAATTCAGTCTGCTACCACTCATTGGTAAAAGAAAAATAAGAATTTAAAAACCATCATCTTATGATTTAATCTCATAAAAACCTTTCTGAAACAGGTTTTGATTTCAAGAGTACATTTTCTTTTGGATAGTCATTGTATGATACCTTAATCTTTACTGCCATGTATGAATAACACCTACTGTCACGAGATTGCTGATAACATCCCACATGGGGCACTAATGAAAACTCCACCGTATAGTTGGAAAAGTTCTTGTAGTCAGACACGATTCTGTGCACTCATCTGCTTTGTTTGGTTGCGGTCTATGACCTGCTCCTACCCCTGCTATGATACACCTTATGTAGGCTATCACAACAGTGCCCATACCGGCAGAACTTGTCTGCATATGCTCATGGGATTGGCTTCCAAATACTTCTGCTCAGGACTAAAAGATGAGCCAACTCTTTTCCAAATGAAAACTCAACCAGTCCTGCACAAATGTGATGCATTAGATGTGAGACAAGTCTGTTTAATTCCACTGTAACCTTTCAAAGCTATAATTTGGAGCAGCATACTGAGTCTATTAATATGCTGCTGCCTTTGCTTTTTTCAATCATATTGTTTGGTTTGTAATGCTATTTTTTATCTCAGCCATTTGGTAACCTCCCTTTGACTATCCTTTGCAAAGTCTCTGCAATATCTGACTTACATAGCTTTCTCACATTGGGAAAAACAGTGTCCATTCTACTTATGAGTCGGGGGCTGTCAGTGAAGAAAGCAAATAAATCAGAATAAAGCAAAAGCACAATAAGTGTTTTTAAAATCATTTATTCTCTTCATTCAATGTACCAACTAGCATATGACTCTCCCTTTTCTCTCCGTGCCATGGTTACCCCTGGAAAAACAAACGAATGTTGAGAAATGTTGAAAGATTCAAAGAAGTCTTTTTAAACAAAGCCTAAAGCGTTTCCTATTTTTAGTGGAGAATCAGTGTGAAATTTAGATAGTCATGCCAAAAGAGTCACGGACACCACCCAAGGAGGAATCTAAGATGATAGCCACTAAAAGCAACAGAGGAAGTGTACAGCGATCAGTATAAAATCCAGCACACACCCCTGTGAAACAAAGGCAGTTTCCAAGTGGACAACTGTGGAGCAGTTGGACAAGAATCTGAGTATCAAACTATACTCCACCTACCCCGCTATGGAAGGTATGGCCATGCATACGTTATTACCACTCACAGCAGAAGAGCAGTTCTCCTGCTCTTCCCACTCTTCTTTCTCAGTGGGTTTGTTCAGCTCTGTTTCCCTGAAGAGACATTTCCTCACAGAACTGCTATCACATGCTATGAGTTCTTCTACATTAGGGTCCTAACATATTAATTGGCAGCACAATTATGTGGCCTATGGAGTGACCACCAGCAAGCCTACCAAATGCTTCCCTTTAGATTATCTTTTTGAAGGGCTGGGGATATAGCTCAGTGGCACAGTGCCTGCCTGGAAAGCACAATGTCCTGAGTTCAATTCCCAATACCAAAAAGAAAAGAAAAAAAAGACCTAATAGATTATCCTTTTGAATCCCAGTGAAATAATAGCTTAATGCTGAAAATAATTCTTCAAGGAAAATCATCAAAGATACTTCCTCTTTTTCATCTTCCTATTTTTATATAAGTATATCAGGCCTAAGTTCAATATAAGGGCAGGAGAAAAGTAAGAAAAGAGAGAAACAAAAAAAGTAGAATGTACCTAAAACACGAGCGTGCTGTCATTCAGGTGGCAGCAATACAGCAGTACTCTGTGCTAATAAAACACATCTGGTGTTGGTCATATTCGTCTGTCATAAACTTCTAAAGATGAACTAAAAAGCTCTTCTTCCTTCAACCTTCTAGAGACCCAAAATATCAAAAGTTACTAAACTCTGAAAGTTTTCAAACTGTGAAGGGCAGTAGGCAGATCCAAAGGAAGCAAAGTTGGATATGAGATTTGAATTTCCATTTCCTTATCAATGTTTAACAATCCCACAGGGGAGATTATGCTCATATCTAAAACCAGAAGTGGGGAAAACATTCTATAAGTGTAGAGAGGCAATACAACTTATACAAAAGTCATCTAAACAATGTGCTCAACACAATACACATCCAGGTGATAAAGGACAACTCTGATGAGTCCTGTGAAAATGTGTTTGTTGCTTTTCCAACTATGAGACCATTTAAGGTCTAAAATTCAGAGAGGGTAGTGACCTGGATTACTTCCACTTTGGATTTGTGTCTGTATACTGCTAAGATATCATGTAATTCTGGAAGGTTCCTAAGCTTTGATTCAGACACCTTTATGGCCTTCTTTCAACTTGACCCTAAACCTTCACTCTTCCAGGGATCCTACAGTCCTTGAGGGGGTGGGTTTCCATTGTCAGCTTCCAGTCTTTCACTGTAAGCTACATCCTCCCTTTAAATCTAGTCCATCTGCAACTAATGAAAAACTGATTGATCAGTCTTAGTTATTCATTTGATTTTTGTACTTAACGTTTATTTTTGCTTTTATATACAAAGATAGTATTACACCATTTTAATTCTTTCTAGAGAAGGCCAATCCTCAACTCCACATGTACCCTAAAGCACAGAGTCAAATGGTATACACTTTAAAAACAGGAATATGAAGAATAGGAAGTACCTTTAATGCCCCATAGCAGCATATGTATGTACACACACACACACACACACACACACACACACCAGCAGCAGCAGCAGCAGCCTCAATCTCTGAAATCGCATACTGTCTCAAAGATGCCTTTTCCTGAGAGGGAGTAAGGTATTAGGAAGTGGACATTTTTATCCTAAGGTACCTGCTTGTGACTATTCCTATCTGATGTATTTCAGTTCCTGGTATTCAAGAGCACTCAAATTCCAGAGTGTGAATGTCACAGGGTTGCTTAAAGAGATAATTGATTTTTATAGAGGTGACCACTTTATTTTTTGTTAGTATTGAGTTGATGGTTATTAAAATATCCAGGCAATACTTTGTGAACATCACAAAGAACCAAGAATTCTATATAGGTACTGGGTTGTTTCATGAGATTCATTAAGTATAGAACTGTATGTGTGAGGGGTTACCCCCTTGTCTTCACTGTCCCTGACCTGTCCTGCCCAACAGGTGACACCTCCTACTCAATTACAAACAAAGAGCTCATAATAGTTCTCCAGTAGCAACTCTGTTGTCATAATCACCAAGACAAGACTAGAGCCAGTAGCCCAAATGCCATTCTAAGTTTGTAAACCACACAAGTATACTACACCAGGTGAGGGTGATCCTGCAAAACCCAGCACACAGGCTTTGCAAACAGGGAGGAAACCCCTGATGCAACTCCAAAAAATTGATTGTGTACACCAAAGAGTCCTTAAGAATGATGAGAACCATGTTGATGCAATAAGTCTGGAGAGGGACCTGCTGAAGATCTTGAGCAGATTTATCCAGCCTCTTGGTTAATCAGATCACAAGACCTGGGCATATTTTTCATAATATCCATGAACCTATGTCTTGTTACTCTTTGCATGTCATAGGATGTTCATTGTTGTCTATTAACACAGTTTTAAAACTGATTTGGCATACTTGTAGAATCAGATACTATGAACATTTATCATGGCTGCACTTCTGAAAACTAAGTGTGTGCAACTACTTGAAATTATTCTGACTTCTACAAAGCAGGATGAAAACAACTAAAGTATAGCTGAAAAGTTGTTACCTTGTTTACTTTGTTTCTAAAAAAATTCTTGTCACTTGGCTTTAACTCTCTATGCAAAAGTAACCAACTAGTACATTAATACCCATTTTGCATTTAAGGTCATACTTTGTCAAGATTATAATATTTAAAATCAAATATTTGGGGCTGGGGATTTAGCTCAGTGGCACAGCACCTGCCTGGCAAGCACAAGGTCATGAGTTCGATCCCGGTACTGGAAAAAAAAAGCTCAGGACCATAAAATCAAATATTCATTACATAATTAAATGAAAAGCACCATGCCGGCTCCTACAGTTAAATTCAGCTTTGTGGAAACCACCTGAACATGCGCAAATATATGTCTACGCATTGTCACCTCTACTGGGATATTTGTAATTGTGGTCTACCTGTGGTTGAACTTCAACCAAAATTGTGATTCATTAATTGTCATTTACAATACTTTAAAAAGTATTATGACCCAGCTGAGAAATGAGAGTTATGAGATGTGAAGTGTTGCTATCTCCCAGGCAGTACGAACACAGGCTGTGGAAACCACCAAACACTCAAAATAGAGCACAGATTTCTGAAGCTTGGCAAGGTTAATAATGTTGGTGAGGATTACTACCAGGGGATTTATCAATGCCAGCAGCTTCTGACTGAAGTTAATTAAAGAGAATCTATTTAGTTTCCTGAATTACATGTCAATTAAACAACACCAACCAGCCAATGACAAGTTCAGCAATGTAGGAAAAGTCAGTAAAAATTGGTGCAACCATCAAGGGTGTGTACTTAAATTCTAATAGGACTAATCTTTAGCATATGAACACAAGCTATAATAAGTGTAAAGTTTAAAAAGCATTTAAAGTTGAAGATCTAATTTTAAAGTCCTGGGAAAGGCGTAGAAGAATAGAAGGAAAGTGCCCTCATATTAAGGTAGTAGATGATGGTAGAGACAATGACAAGATTAGAAATCTCACTGTTAGATTGGCATCCCAGATAAGTTGGTAATTTGTTCTTTGGGGCATATATGAAAACAAATTTCCTCTGCTCCATATTTCATCTTTGTACACTCGATTTAGTTGCACTAACTGAATGAAAATACTACTGAGGGTCTTTGTGCTTTCATGATGTCCCACGGCTGAGTAAGTAAACAGAGCAGAAGAAAATGGGGCATCATATTTGTAATCTCCTTTAAATTTTTTAAAATCTGTTTTCTTAGTACATATTTCCAGTATATAATGTTTGCATTCCCCATGTGGCACTGGAGCTGGTACCTAAACATAATGCATCTTAATTCCTGTCTTCATCCCCTTTCCCTCCTCTCTCCCCCAATCCCTGCTTCTCTTGATCAGCCTACCATCTGAGTAAGGTCTCTCTTCCTCCCTTATATCATCTACCTTTAATTTTGCTCTTTGTTTTATCTTTTGGGTTTCTCATATAAGATTAAACATGTGATAGTTAGGCTTATATGTCTGATTTATCTCACTTAGTATTATGGTCTCAAGGTGTATCCATTTTCCTACAAATGACTCGTTTATCTTTTTTTATTGCAGATTAGTACTCCACTGTGTATAAATATGACATTTTATTTGTCCATCCATTTGTTGAAGGCAGATAGGCTGTTTCCCAGATTTAGCTGGTATGAGTTGTACTGTTATAAACATGGTGTGTGTGTATCACTGTATGGGCATCTTACATGGTCCATTCCTCTGTGGTACTTCTTTCAATAAGAAATTACAATAACTCACAGGCATAGCCTTCACTTTTTAAGCGCACACCTTAAATGAAGAGAGGATGTAATTCATTGCCACAACTCTGATTTATATTGCATGTCTAGACCACTGCCCCATGTCTCCCAGCTCACTTGTTAGCACAAAGGATGACCTGCAGTTTCAACTTGTAGGCAGAAGAGCCACGTATGCATCTGAGTGCCTCTTTCACATTAGCATTTTTTCAGACAAGAGCCTGCCCTATTATATAATAAATTATGTGATCACTCTATTTATATACATGCTAAGCTAACTAACAAGCTGATAACATTGAGCAAATATGTAGTCAATTCATTAAAAATTCCTCATGTATACAATCAATTGCTGGAAAATCTTATATAAAAATCTTTTACATGAACATTGCTTTCAAAAAAGAAACGTATAAAACACTTTAATATTTTTAAAGCCTAATCAAACTTTTGATGATGGAGTGTATGCTTATTTGCTTGTAATAATGGAATTTAATTTGGCACAGAGGTAGATTACCATGAATCATTACCCAGATGCTTTTTCTCACAGGGTACAGCCTTCCCCTGCCTAGATAAGTGGCAGATCAAGAGCACCCAGCCAGCCAGAATCCTAAAGGTGTTGCTATCCAGATTTGGTCACTCCTTTAGATGACACATGTATTACTGAAAAAAGGTGGCAACAAGGTCACATCTATCCTACTCCTGCCTAAAGACACTGAGTAAAAAGCAATGCCAGATCCAAATACTTCTAACGGGTGTTTCCAGAAAAGATATGCCTTCTTTCATTTGGAAATATTAAAACAAAATGGACCCTTACAGTAACATCACCAAGGTGTTTTGCTGTACAAATAAATTCATTTCTAAACAGAAACTCTATTTAGTATAAGCAAAGTACAGAAAAACTTATCTAGATTGATAGGAAACAGAAAAATAAGCTCAAAGTCTTCACATTGTTGCCAGAATTTCATATATCTCCTTGATATCATCCCAGCATTAAGGAATCATCACTCCCAATATAAAATTAAATTTGGAACTACCCTGCATTCAGTCTTTCATCACTGAGGCACTTATATGCATTTGCCATTATCTATTTTATAGAATTTTACTAAAATACTAATCAATATTACATTGAATGGGTAGTTATTTATTTTTGTTTTTGGACTTTTTCTTCCACCATTTATCTCACTACCATCTAGAATAGTGTAAACCTATGGCACATGTGTTATTTGTTTTTTCTTTTAAGCCAAACAATGTTAAAGTATGAGTTGTTTTTTGTAAACTAAAACCTCAGTATTGAGGTTTAATTTCAGCATTGGTACTTTGTGATAAATAGGTAGGCTTAGGGTTGCAGTTCAGGCACTCTGAAAGGGCCACCATCACCCATCTAGAATAATTAAAATTCAAAAAGTGGGTATGCTACTGCAAACTTTAGTCATGCAGATTTTGTTCAACTGAGTAGCTGGTAGTTGAAGAAGATAAATTTGTCCACTGCTTCCATCTCTTCCAAATGGACCCAGACCTACGTCCCCTTCCTCAGTCTTAGGGCTTAATCCTTCTGGTTGACATTTACTCCTTGTCCAGATCAGGACATAGCAGAACTGATTAGAAGTGAAAAAGACAGAGACAGGCAATTCCACCTTAACACACCTCAGAATCTTAGCCTCTCCCTCCCCACCCAGTCCCAGATAACCCCACCCTCCACATCCACCCCAGCTTGGCATTTTTAATGTCTGTGTGATTTTCCACTCCCTGTGTGACTGATGCAGAGCTGTTATGTATCTGCCAGTGCCCTCCTAGCCTGAAGGGGTTAAGAATCTAATCCAGGAAGGGACAACAGAAGGAGGCTTCCTTGTCTCCTCTGTATAGAAGTCACTTAATAGAAGAGTAAATAAATAGAACTAAATGCTCTTAAGAAACTTTTATAAATCCAGAATTCTAGTTAGAAAAGTGGCTGTAAACATTCCAACCTCTTCTTCCACTCTCAAAAAAGCATGCACAATGGCAGGGTCTGCACAATATCTTAAGGACTCCCCAATTTGAAATGCACTGTCTTAAAAATTTTCTACACAACAAGTTTTCTTGCTGCTGAGCATCTCTGATGATAAATAATTTTGAAAATGATATCATTTCTATCCAAATCTGGGTTTAAAGAAGAATAAAACTAGAACCACAAGAGACAGAATGTTACTTCCTACTGTACAATACCTCAAATCCATGCTGAGTGTGTTCCTGCTCATAGTAACAAATGAAAAGCTAAGATGTGTGAGCTATGGCTTTACCCTCTGCCTCTACTAAATACAAGAACTAAAGTCTATTTTCAAAAAGAAATGAAGACCAGTTGTAACTACAGTGGCAAAAGAATTCCTCCTTTGAGGGTAGTTATTCCAGATATACCACATTCCTTTTCTAAAGACTAGTGGAAGATATTAGGAATGTTTCCTGAAGCCCATACCCTTTTTAAACTACATTCCTTTAACTATAGGTCTCCTATGCTATGGAACTTTGATCTAGAAGGCACAGTGCCACATTGCAAATCCTTAGAAAATCCAGGTCCTATCCAAATAGAAATGCAGTGATTATAGGCATACTCCTTATGGAGTGTAATGTCTTTCTCTTTAGAATAAATATTGGACACAGTAATCAAATCATTGTTCAATATAAGATATAACATCTCTAAATGAAATAAGAATATTCTGCTAGGATCTCTCTAAAATACTTCTTTGCAAACTTAGATTCACTGATTACATTCTATGTTTAAAAGTTCATCCTAAATAAAGCTGATCTTGTAGCTAATAATCATTCTTAAAATGGTTGTCATTGTCACTGTCATTATAAAATTGCACAAAACATACCTTTCAGGAAAATAGGCAACCCTTCCTCAGACATGTGAAATAAACTCAGCTTCTTTGTTGTAACAAGCATTTTGAATTAAAAATTTTTCTTATCTGCTGTAGTGACATCTTGGGTTGAATAAGCTTTTTGACTGGACCTGTACATTATGGAATATATTTGGTACCATCCTACCTCCCTCCACCTTTGAGGTGACAAGTTGTGTGATCTCTTCTTCCCACCCAGTTGTGACCATCAAAAAGGCCTGCAGACATGAACAGGAGGAGTGTAGGGAGAGCGGGATGCATGAACACAGAAGATGGAGGTAGACAGACCAAAACTGGAGGAAATAGGATTAGCTAGAGCATTGAGCTGATAAACCACGTGATATGAATAAGAGTGCTCAGTGTAGCTGCCACCTAAAGGTCACAGGCTTGAGTTAATGAAAAGGACTGAAAGACATCAGGAAAAACCTCACAAAAGGCCATCGAGTATTTGCACCTTGAAACTCTGAATTCATCCCAAACCCACACCTTAGCCACGGGATTGTAAGCTCATTACATAAAGATAGTTCTAAATATTCACAGCAAGGTATCAGGAGCATATTTGTAAAAGATGAGTTAGGTCACTTTTATGGATCAGGTACATTCCCTCACCCAAATCCATTTAGTTAAATGATTTTTTTTTTTTTTTTTTTTTTTTTTTTACTTAATACTGATAATGTATTATTTCCTTTGAAACCTACTTGGAATAAATCCATAGCCTCATTTCATCATAATTATACAAATTCCTGCTCCAAATACTTTTTCCTCAAAAGATATGTTAGTATTTTGTTGATTTCTGACTGTGCTTGGTATCCTATCAAGATGCTGCTTTGGCCTGAGCAGTACTTGAGAGAAGTGATTTGTCTCTCTGCCTTCTATGTCAAGCGGAGCCACTGACTCAGGGAATGGGACTCTTGACCCACTTGTGGCTCACTTAGGCCCAGCAGGAGATCTATAGAGCTGGGCCCTCTGTCAATAGCATTGTCAGTGATATTTCCTGGTAAATGGAGACTTAAATTTCAACAGAATGGTGCCCCAATAGCATTGTCATGTTGCCTTCTCTTGGGCAACTTAGTCTTGTGGAAGTACTATTAAAGCAAGTCAAGTTTCAAAATGCACACTAGGAATCAAAGTCTATGAAAGGCTGCCTGAAACAAACCTTCTTTTTGTCAACTCTGACTCCTCCTTTACTGAAAGATAGGGGAAAACTCGGTTCAGTGCAGCAAATATTTGTAATCTGTTCTTAAATATGAATACGACCTGTAGTGGGTGGAAAGTTGAATACGATCTGGTATAGTGGATGATATACAAAAAGAAGCAAATCATTTGAAGTAGTTAAGTAAGTGCATAGTGGGGGACACATGAAAGAGAACTAGTCAGGCCAGAGCGGGTGATTTGTAGTGCAGAATCTTTAGGCAAGAAAAGCGATACTCTGTGAAGAAACACTCCTAGGAGAAATACTCTGTGAATTGGCTCTGCAAAAAGGACAGGCAGTTAGCTGGCGCTGAGGAAGAAGAAGGTTGATCTGTTGAAAGGAAGAGTACAAAGGACAGCACTTGGAAACTGTGCGCATGTGCAGAGGCTGTGGACTAAAGCGAGGAAGGTAAGAGGGACCAAGGACGGATGCGGGAGGAACCTAAGAAGAAATGGTGCTTTATCCCTTGGGAAGTGCTGGAAGGTTTGAAGCAAGAATGTGATAAGGACGGGTTGGTGTTTTTGAGAAATAGCTACATAGCTAGACAGGGAAGTTATTTTAAAGTGATATAACTAGAAATAAGGAGCCCCGCTGGTTGTAGTTGTTAGGTGGGTGGTGATACAAGTCTATACCGACAAAGCGGCAGTGGGAACACGGAGCAGCTTTGGGACATGTACACGCAGCCGAGCTCCATGACTTGGTGATCTTTAAAATGGTAAAGGCTGCCATTACAGGGAAAGATGGAAAGTGGACTTCTAATTGAAGTTGTTATAATTTTTCCACCTGAAAAATATCGATCCATGAAATTAAGTAAGCACTGGGTTAAACTGCCAAGAGTTAAAGTAACTCAGGGACAGAGGAATGGAGAAAAACATCATGAAGAAAGGACATGGAATTATAAAATTAGGTATTAAAAAAGTGCTAGAAGTAAGTTCATACCAGTGATGCTATTTTTGCTAGAATTGTCTAATAAATAAATGTGGAGTATGTGCGTAATACTTGGTCCCTGTTTATATGAAATAATCTTGTGCCCATCAAAAAACGTTACACAGGGTAGTACTTCATATGCTCTCACTGATAAAAAGCTCAACTGGAAAGTACAAAAGCAGAAAAAGAAAAAAAGAGTAAGGAGATGAAAATACATTCACAAAGAAACTAATCAGGAATAGGGTTTGCATACCTTGAAAGAATATTTCTCCGTGAGGATTATCAGACCTGAAAAAATCAAAGCAACTTCAGGAAAGTATCCAAAAGCTGGGACACTGAGCCCTTCTGCTTAGGTGGAAGTCTGACCCTATAAATTAACAGAAAGATGAACTCAAGAAACTTCCTTAACTATCTGTACATCACAGTAAAAGGTAGGATGGGGGAAGTATTATGATAGTACCTATGTTATTCGGCTTTGTGAGAATTAAATGAGTTCATATTATGCAATGCACAACAATAACTGGTACAAGTTAAGTATTATTTGATGGGGATGCTGGTTAATATTATTTAATGTTTTAATTTATTAATTTGTTGAAGATGGTAGTAGTTTTTTTTTCTTTGATGGGGGAACATATTCCAGTTCTCTGTGACTAGGAAAATGGTTTTGAAGGATTTAACATTCTAAGGAATTGACTTATAAGCAGTCACCTGACAGTTCTGCCACTTAACTCCAGCCACAGTGTGCAGATATTTTGGGGTGACAGGCAACGCACTCATTAGGAATGTGGTTTCCTCAGAGCGGTGTCGGTTATGCAAGACAGGATACCTGTTCTTCCATAGGAAACCTACTTCCTCCCCGGTCATTTTGCAACTGCAGCAGTGGGGCTGGGAGTTAGGAGCCTTTTTAACTGCCTCATTTTTCTGAAAAGACAACGTGGTACTCCTTCAAACAATCAATTGAAAGGCAATCACCATAGTTTTGTTAAATTGGATTTAGGCCTTTTTAGCTCAGGGTCAAGGAAAGATTGTTTTGGTAGCTATGAAGAAAATATGAAATATTAAGACATACAACACCAATTTGATCCCATTGCATGTGATGTGGGTTTTATCGTTTGCTTTTAAAATGCACCCAGAAAATGGCACCCAGACTTATGCCAACAACCCAGTTCCATAGGATTATTTCTGCACTGAAGGATCCACGACATAACTGTTTGCATTAGTGAATATAATTGTCTTAAACAAAGCCAACCCAAAAAGAAAAACAACCATTTTTCAACATGTACAATCCACAATATCAGGAAAATTAGGCTTTCTATCTAATGGCTCCTTTAAACAGGAAAAACAGAGCACACAATTTCCCATTTCAATTTGCTTGAGCCAGTGAATATTCCAATTAATTCAGTGAGAGGAACACCTTTAAAAACTGAGATTTTTAACAACTAACTGCTTGCTTTGGCATCATATAATGAAAGATGCTGAATGAAGATCCCATTTTATATACTGCACTGCTTTCTCCCATGTAGATACCAACTGCAGTGCTTTAAATTGCTTCAAACCATGTTTCCATACTTCACCACAACTTGCGATATCCTTCTAGATTCTGCAAAGTCTGTAGGGTATATGCTCATGTGCATTTTGATTTTCATTTAGTTTAAAGCAGCATTGTGTAGAATACCTGTTTCAGATCAGATTTAGATGTGGATATGTGTGTGTGCTGTGTGTACTCCCATGCAAAAATATATTGTTTGATCTTAATGATATGTTAGGCACGCCTACAGACTATCACAACAAAGGCATCTTCTCCAGTTAGAATATCTCCTAGCACTTATATGAGAGTACTATTTTTATCAGTAACTAAACCCTTATCCTAAAGGAAAAAACCCTAAATTTTCCCTTTAGTTGGGTTCATTCTTCTATCAACTGTCCCCTTCCCCTCCAATGCCACTCCTAACAGCTTTATCCTTCACTTTTCCAATGCTTTTTTAAACAGATGTAGTTAAAGAGTATCTCTTCTCCTAACATTCTAGAGGATTCCACAACCCCACCAATCAGTAATACTTACTGAGATCCCACGAATGCCTAGTGCTTCTAAGTAATTTAAAGAATAATCCTTGTGCTCAGTGGGGATTGCTGACTGGGTAGAAAATGGCAAAATATGTTGACTGCTCCCATGCTTCCTACACTGGAACAGTCATTGTCACCGATAGATCTAGCTATTACATATTTTTCCCCAAAATCAGATAAAATAGGATTTCCTATGTTATGTCTTTTTCCTCTAGTCCCAGTTATGTTAACTTAATTCTCCTTCTACATAGTGGTTTCTCAAATATTGGAAGTTTGCTAATAATATGAGGCTACCTTGTAGACTATTTCTTCCAAATCCATAGTTTTTTGAGTGCCCAATTGATTTTGTGGTCATAGAGTTCTCAGTAATATCATTCCCAAATGTTTCCCTCTACCTCAGAGCTCTCTTGATTGCCAGATATGATTTCCTGTATATCTGTTACTACAGCACAGCAAGAGTCCAGGTCCCTCCAACCCAATTGTCTTCTCCACTCCCTCTGTCCCCTCCCCAGCCCTTCTTCTTCTGGGTCCCCAGTCTTGGTGACACTTTTACTCACCTAATTACTCATATTCCATCAGAGGCAAATGCCTGAAACAGAAACCCATTGAGGATTTCTAATATTTGAGTGATGTACCAAATAAATTGCTTAAGTGAAAAGGATATATAGTAAATCAAATATATCAAAGATGGATGAAGTAGAGCTGTGGGAAGGCAGTTTTTATGCATAGTAATAAGGGATGAGTGTTTGGATAACAGTTTTGGCAATAAAAAGAGAAAAGACAGGTTAAAATAACAAAGAAAGAAGCAATTGAAAATATCTATGTGGATATAATATAAAAATGTTTCTAAAAAACCCAAATCTGATTGTCTTAAAAAATAGAGGGGAGAATGTGGTTTTTGAAATTTTATCATCAATAATTTTAACATCCTTTCCCCCTCTTAGAAACTCTTATCTATAATCAGCAATTTTAAAATGACTGCCCCATACTCTGTACTTTATTCTTCTGAGATTAGGAAAAATAAAAACCAGGAGCAATATTTTCATTCTCGTTTTCTCAGATCTACACTAGGCTATTTCTTGCAGTGAGTTGCTAAAAATAGACCAAAACTATATTTGTTTCATTTAGTGTATGGGATATGAGTCTCAATGATATTATTTTTCCATTTGAAGATAACTTCATGTGAAAATAAATCTCTTGGGTAGAAAATCCTATCGTGTATATACACTGTAACTTTCATGTGAACTAAATAATTCATTATGAACAAATGACCTTGGCTAACTTTAGGAGGAGTAGTAGTAACTCCTAGTAGATTTGCTGTGTTTAGTCAGGGAGTTCTCAAAGAACCATATTAAAAAAACTTAGAGCTGGGAGCATTTTGGAAGCTTTCAACAACAGAGAGCAATATGGTTTTGAATCGAAGTTTTGACAGCACAGGTTCCAAATGAATATGTCAGTTGTTGATTGAGGCTTGCCTGAGAAATAGGATGAGTTGTTAAAGAACTGAAATAGCAGAGACAAAATGGCAAACATTTCCCCTCTCTTGGAGGAGCTGTAATTTCGGTTATTCTGAATTTATTATTATTATTATCTAGGTCTCAGACTTTGAAATTTGAAAGTACATGGAAAATAAAAAGGTAGGAACAATAGAGAAATCACAAGAGTCAGCTCCACTGTGCATTCCAGGTTAGTGCATATTTATACTCTCAATGTGGTCTAAATTAAAGCAAGTTATTTGAGCAACTATTCTAACTTAAAAGCAAGGACACGGAGTTCAATAACTTAATCAATATGTTTTTACTGACACTATCTGACAAATCCATTATGGGCCTAAATGCTGTGTTAATGTGACATTTGTGTTGCACAACAAAATCTTTTGTGTGACTTATTTGATCTCATCTTTATAAAACCCCATGAGGTAATTAAAGTAAGCATAATTAGAAAGTCCCAATCACAAATGAATACATTAGAGTTCAGAGAGCCCTTAATCTATCTCACCCATGACCAAGACTCAGTAGGCATTAGTACAGGACTTCAAACTGGTGATATTGTGCTTTTCCCCCTACAGAACACACTATGTCCCAAGTACATTTAAGATTAACCCTTAAAACAGAAGTCCCTATGTGAGTTCAGAATTCAAGATTGGGACACAGGAAACAAAAGAATAGGAAAACTCAAGGCCAAATGTTGTTGGCAATGGCACAGTTTCAATGCAGTTGTTTGGCTTCAGAGCCTACCTTAATTACCCCACATTATGCTGACCCAGTGGAAAGTCATAATCTCCCCTTCTAGTTCACCTTTTTCACATCACTCACTATGTTCACCCATGTGATCATCTTTCCTGTCAAACCCTGAAGGAGGAAGTAAGGGGTCACTAAAGGATTTGGAAAAGGTCACAGGGGTCGCTAAAAGATCTGGAAAAGGTCACCTGGCTTATATGTAAGAGTTCAGGGAATTGACGCTTAGCTGACAGGATGTACAACCGTTGCTCTTACCCATTAGGCAAATCAGTGACTTTTTTCTTACTGATTCTTATTTTAAAAATATTAGATCCCTGCTGACTTCTTTAAAAAAATGGTTGAACAAATATATTTAGCCACTTTAAATTCTCAGTCTATAAATCAACTCATACACAGATATATGAAATGTAGTCAGCTTTTAGCCTTTACCTCATTGTAAAGATTAGGCCTACTGTTTCCTTTAAAATTTGACAGAATCATTACTATAAAACATGGTATTCCTCCCTGACTGTAAAAATCAATTGAGACCCAGTCCATACAGAAAGAGAAAAACAAGCAAATAGAAACAAAAAGACAGACCTCAGAAAAGAATAAAATAAACCTGACAAATTAAAGTGTATCTGTTTAACTACATGCTTTAAATCCCATGTAGAGATTTAACCAAATGTTAGATTTGTTACCTCTCAAAAATGTTAGATTTGTCACCTCTCAAAAAGGTGATCTATAAATTGGTACGGTAGTTCTACAATTTACAGATGACTGGAATGTCATGAGCTACCTACTATCTTCCCATTCTATCATCCTCAGAGTGAGATCTTCCTCTATGTGTTCACAAAACAGCTGCTATTCTCCTAGGTATCACATACACATTCCAGGAAGAAACGAGAGAGGAAAAAAAACAAAAGGAAGAAAGTAAAATGAAACCTCTCCTTCTGAAACACTTAATGACACCTAGAGGATTCCTGTTGATGACAAATTTTTTACAACCATGTAAACATGACACTTTGACCTAAAAAGAAATTTAGAAAATTTAGTTAGATTTGTGGCATCATAAACATAATTAGAAACTACCGTAAGAATAAATACAGAGCAGGTAAACCTCATCATCTGCAATAGAAAGATATTCACAGAAAACAGATTTTGGGAATAAAAATCCTAAATATAACTACTTCAACTAAAAATATTAAATATAGATATAGACAATGACATAGACATGCAATGACATAGATATATACACCAGTGACAACTTGCAAATGTATAAAATGTTTAAAAAGTATGTCTAAAATGTATACCCTATGTCAACCAGATATATTTTATACTTAACAATAAATCTAATAAATATTGTAAAGACATGGAAAATTACATCAAACTGTATATAAAAACATAAACAAATGTGTGCAGAGACCTAAGTCATGTTCATAAACAGAGTCAACAATATTGACATAGTAAATCCAAAATAATTTGCAGATTCAATGACATAAGATATCTTTGTAGAGTTGTATTTTATTTCCTACCAAAGCTGAGCATAAAACTGAATTTTTGATGTACTTTATTTTACACAGGTTACCAACTTTATACTTGAATCTATCATTTTGTTCATCTACTGCTATGACTTCTATTTTGGGTAGTACAGTGACACTTGGGCTATCCAACAGCTCCAAGCTCCAACTTTTCTCTACTTGAACAGCAAAGTTTGAAGACAATTTGGTGGTGTTCATAACTTTTCTGGAGAGTCCAACCAAAAATCCAGCTTGAAAAGACCTGCATGGGCCGAGAGTGAATCATGCCCCACGTCTCACCACGAACACAAAGGGGAGAGCTTCAGTCAAAGTGCTGCTCTCACCCAAGCAACATGGAGTGCTTATGTTTTGCACTTAATTTACACAAAATATCATAACTATTGCTCCAAAGAAAGCTAGTGATGCCACAAATGAAGCTAAGAGGAAAACCGTGAGAACCATGATAGAGTCAAAGAAAGAAATCCTTGTGAAGTTTGTTGAAGTCCTGGAAAAAATGAATTTATAAGTATAATTTTGGGGGGCTCAGAATTAATTATTTGGTTTTCCATTATTTTTTATGGGAAAAATATGTTTAGTTCTCAAACTTTTCAGTGCTGAACACAAATCTGGAGTGAATTAAGCTGACACCTGAGACATATCCTTCCCTATACCACAGCCATAGTGATCATGACTATGTCAATTTTAGAAGCACTCTCCCTGTTCCCTTTCACTATACAGTCAATTGTAATTTCATGGAACTTTGTGAAGTTTCAGTGTATAGGATATAGTTCTACAGGGCACACTGATGGACTATGTCTGGTAAATGCTCTAAGACCTTCTGAAAAGAATAAAATACAAGCTGGGTATACTCAAATTCTCTTGTGTGTTTGCTTAGTACAGAGAGATGTATCAGTCTGTGCAAAAGGAGAACATCCTGGTACACCGATGGATAGGAACCTTGGGCTCACGGAGGTGCACATTTGCAGCTTTTCTACACCATTCTCCTCTGGACTTCTATCTTTGTAATGAAGTCCTCTTGAATTAGAACCGTATGCTAAACCGAGTGTGGTGGCACTCTGGAAGCTGAGGCAGGAAGATTGCTGTGAGTTTGAGACTAGCCTGGGCTACAGAGTGAGTTCAAGGCTGGCCTGAACTCACTCTGAATAGTGAGACCCTGTCTCATAAAACAAAAACAAAAACAAAACCATAAAAACCACATGTTATGTCAGCTCCCATATTTATTTTTAACGTATATTTTCTTTTTACTGCTTCTCCACAAGACTGCTTTTCCCTTTTAATCTCATAATATATCTCTCTGCCCTATTTGAAGTCCTCTTAGATGATCATTCTTTCCGTGCAATGCATACATATATATAACATGTAATATATATTATACATTAGAGATATCCTGCATACACTCCTTTTTAAAATTTGATTCTTTTATCCTCCATATTGCCTTCTAATGGCAACTATAAAAATAACAATTACTAAGGCCACTACTAGAACTATCCAGGGGCTCAAGCTCTCCTTTTGGAAGCAGTGGATGGCAAAACGAGCTCTCGACGTCACCTCTGAGGAAGAGGTTCCATCCTTCCCCTGCCACCTCCCCAGTGTGTGGTGGGTGCTTTTCCTGTTGCCTCCTCCCCAGACTTCCCAAGGCACAGCTGTCAGCCTGCACCTCTGTTCTCCTCAGTGCGCCTGTCCTTTCCTTTGTCCCTCAGTCTGAACCACTTGGTTAAACTTATCTGATCAACTGATAACCTTGCTTGGTAGATACACGCTTCTGCTTTGCTCCTTCTTGACATGTTTGCATTTTAAGATGAATTTTAATCAGTCCTACTAGAAGTAAATAACTTCAGTGTGTCTTCTGGGAATAAAAAGTTCTTCAGAGCCACTGAAGGAAGTTACCATGAGGCCCTGCATGTGAAAAGTTTGTAAAAACTAATAAGTGCCACGTGGACCTAATCCCTGGCAAGAAGATCAAGGACCTATTTGTTCAGACTTCAGTGCCCCTTGTGACACATTAATAAGGTGCTGTCACTAAATTCAGGGAGCTGAGAATACAGGTGCTGATCTACTTCCAGAAAAACCAGGGTGACAGGAAAATTAAAATCAAGAGCAACATCAGAAGACAAGATAGATGCTCAGAGGCTTTGTAGATAAGTTTAGTCAAATGATTTGAGAAAATCGGGATTTTTTTTACATGATTACTATGGATATAAGCGATCACCTTGGTGGCATGGACAGAGGAAAGAAGGAAGGAAGAGGCCACAGGATAGAACCCTAGGGACCAACTACATGTAAGGATCAGGCAGTGGAAATGTAACCAGAGAAGGACAGACTCAGAGGGAAGAAGAGAACCAGGAAATAAGGCCACTACCAGCATCACACATCATTTATTGGCAGTTTGTAAGAGCCGTCACACATGCTAATCTCTTTTTCTAATAATCGAAATAACCCAAAGAATTCACAATTATTTTTTATCATCTATAAAGTACAAACAAAATTTAGAAAAAGAAGGTAATTTGCCTAAACAGCAAAACTAAGACCAGTCCTATTGGCATTCTCTGGCAGCTTAAACTATCTGTCCCACTTCTCCTTGTGTCCTGGGATACACACCTGCTGTCATGTCATTTTACAGCCTTTCTCACTGAAAGCCGAGTGAATTTTCACACCCCTTGACTTTGAATTTGATCATTTGTGTTTTATAGCCACAAGGAATGACAATAAAAATAACAAAGCCTCTGTCCAAAACAGCAGCATCCCATGCTTTTATTTGCTGTCTTGTATTTCTGGCTTCACTCCCAGCCTGCTGCCTCCTCAGCCGAGTTGCTAGCATGATTAGCACATACCTGCCCTTAGTTCTATCTTAACTTGTTAGGGTTTAGCTTGAGGTACACTCACCTAGCAAACCTAGGCTAGATCAGCAAATCCTGCGTCAAACCATAGACACATAACTAAATACCCCTGAGATCGGCAGAGCCATTCCAGCTGAGGTCCTGACATAATGAGAAGAAGAAACACTTCTTGTCGTACTCCCTCAAGGAGTGTATGGTTGTTATATAGCGTTACTGAAGGCGGAGCTAACTGTTACAGAGATGAATATAAGCAATATGATTCCAAAATCCGGTGTTCCCCGATGTGAGAACTATCAGAAGGGTTGCTATCAGCAGAGATACCAGAAAAGTTGAGATTGAAAAGAGAAGTGGTAGCTATGATAGCTAAAGGCTGCAAGATTAAATAAGATAATTATAAAATGTATTATTTCAGAGCATGTTCTCTGTAAATAGGTTTGAATTATAGTGTGATGCCTCAGCCAACCCACACACAAGCAGCAGGCACAGAAGTTTCACACAGAAACAGTCAGTGTGGCAGACAAGCAGATGTCTCCAGAAAGAAGGCTCCATTTAGACACCTGGCAGATGGGCTGCTCTGGAGATAAGTTCAGTGGCATGCATACACCAGGGCTGTGGTTTCCAGTTCTCATCCAGAACACATGGCAGGAAGCATAAAGTGGAGACAATAATGTGGAAAGCAGGCAGGAGTTAACTTTCTGGACATTAATGCTAATGCCTAGAAAACTCCACATTCCGTAAGGTGTAGTGCACATCCAGCCACCTTGGGGAGCAAGTCATAAGCACAGCAGGTCAAATAGTTCTTAATCTACTATTTTTATTAGGTCATCAAATGAGTAGACATAGGAATATAATGACAGTTTTTAATTTACTATACAGGGCACTTAACCTTTTTAATACATTTTTAAATAATATAAAATATTACTAAGACAGACAATTTCCAGTTTTATACACAGGGGATATGCACATATTTGACCTTAGCCAAAGGCTATGAAGCAAGGTCATATATACTAGAAGAATATCTGGGGAAAGCATCAGGACACCTGAGTTTGAGTACTGACCTGACCGCTAAGGAACACTAAATTGACCTTATTCTCTAGACTGCTGATTTCTCACCTATAAAAGAGTAGAACAAGTTAATCATAGTAGTTACTTACACTCAGCATTAGTTATACAGTAATATTTCCACTGTAAAATTAAACAATATCTTTAAAGACAACATCAAACTTTTTGAGTTAACTGAACTTCTTATTATGTTTAACTGGAAGAATGTAGGAATTCTTTAAAGGACATAGTGTCTGGAATCCTAAAACCCTAACAAGACCATAATGTGAAGAACTGTATAACTAAAATCTCCAAAACAACAGTATCAAAAGGCAAAGAAAAATGTTTTAAAATGAAAAAATGTTCATTATAATTGGGAGTAAAGAACTATGAAAACACCTTGCTTCAAAATTTGAGGAATTTTGAATTGATATAGTAAATACAGGACAAAATCAGAGACTAGATCACAAATGCTCTTCCCAAGTGAATAAAGCAACAGTACAGGAATAAGTAAAATTACTTCTGAAAATGGAAACCCAGGAAGAACATTCCAGAAATCTTTATCACAGTACAGAACTCATGACCATGGATTAGGACCGGGCTGGGTCTCAGGGACAGACTTTTCAGAAAAAGTGACAGTTATACCCAACACACAGCTCGAAAATGGCATGAATTTTATTTTAAAGAGAATTTTTAAAAATAATAAGATAACAACAAAGACAAAAACAAAATGACACAAAAACAGTAAAAATGATACAGGGTTTGAAAACAAAATGATAGGAATTAACAGTGGTTGTTATATTATATATTGTTATCTTCAGCAAAGTTGCTCAGATTACCAGATATAAGAATGCAAGATTGATGAAACCATTAAAGAGAATAAAAAATAATTTTAAAAAACCATTATAAAAGATACAGAGCTTCATTAAACAAGACACTAGGAATTCACTAATGGTTGTTATATTGCACATTGTTGTCTCAAAATTAGTTGTTCAGATTACCAGATATAAGCATAGCAGGTCAAATAGTTCTATAAGCATAGCTGGTCAAAAAAATTTAAGCATTAACTGTTCCTTTCAAGAAACCAATAGACATTATCAGTACAGTCATCCCAGGTATTCTTCTGTATATTATGCATCAAGTGTCACATGGAGCAAAGAGGTGACAGTAATATGAAAAGGCACTTTGGGAAATGCAGAAAAAAATAATCAGTCTAAAGAAGGGAAACCCAAGAATGGCAGTGGCCTATGGAGAGGTGGAGACCTTTTTCCTCAGAGCGTCAGCAAGTTGAGGGCATTCAGATACAACTGTGCTGGAGGCAGAGTGAGGCTATTGCTTCCCTGAGGCAGGATTTCTCTCCAGTGTGACCAGATCACTCTGACCCAGTGTGACCAGTTCACTGTGACCTAGAAGGAGCAGTTAAGGAATAGAGGCATCCTTGGTATGAGACAGAATGTTTCTCCTCAATCAGAAATCTGCAGCTCCATGAAAAAATCCAGAAGGCACAGACACACTTTGCTTTGGAAGCGGAGATTAGGCCAAATAGAAAGCTAAAAGCACAAACCTGTTTCCTTGTACAGTAATTCCAATGAAGCAGAGAAAAACCATACAGGGAAATTTTGCGCTCCTCAGACTAAACCCAATCTCCACTCCCATGTCCTTTTAAAATATAGATGCTCAAGTTCTGCACTACTATTACCATTTTCTCTAATTTTACTCAGAAGTTCAAATTAATTTCTTAAAGGAAGATCTGGATAGAGGTCATGGAAACAGTTAAGAAACTAAGGGACTCATTGTAGAATATTTTGGGGCACCAACCAGGCCCTGATAAACTTACTCTCATTTAGAATAAGCTAGAAGTTAAGCAAGTGGAGCAGAGGTGTTGAGTGTGTTAATTCCTTCACTATACTTAGTTTAATACACACATTTTATTCTCGGCATGGATAACTCTCTTTTGGACCCCGTTTGCTTTCTTTGATTAAGACAATGAAGTGACTTCTGAGTTTGCCTTGTAGAATATAGTTTTTTGCAGACCAAGAATGAATTCCAGTCGTGAATCTTGAAATCAGCTTCTTAAGAAACATGATGAAGCATAACTTATGATTACTATAAAAAACCAGAGATTTTTGTTAACTTTTACATCGATTTGTGAGACATGAAAAATTTAGGTATTTGGAGAGTTTCTTCATTATTTTTTATATAACTTGCTAGGAATAGACCCATGGTAATTTAACCAACTAGGAGATAGGATACAAACAAAGGAAGACAGAAGTGCTGAAGACAGTATGATTCCTGGATTAGAAACTCCACTTCAATCCTGTTCAAACTGTTTTACAGAATATCAGAAGAAAACCTTGTTTTGTGAAAGAAAATGAAGCTCAGAGAAGTTATTGTGTCTGGGTTCACACAGTAAGTGATAGCACCAGGATCTGAATCCAAGTCTGATTCCAAACCGTGGCACTTAGCAGTACACTTTACTACCTCTTGATGTAGATAATTTTGAAATTAACATTTTATAATGAGTCCAAAACAGACACATAACATGCCTACCCTGCGCATTATTATGGGACAAAAGAACTCCTTAAAAAATGTGGAAATAGAATTTAAATTTGACTGAAGTCTTCAAAGCAGAAACGATTTCATTTGAACCTGCTTTGAGATTTTAGGACTCTTTAAACTGTGTATGGAAACTGTGCACGTCTTTAAGCACAGAATTAATACTTATCTAATTATATCAAGCTGTCAAACCACTCAGGTAATTCTTGTCCCAAATTGAAAGGTGAATTTTTTTAATCATCATTCTTGTCTATATTTCCCAAATCAAATGAACAACCATAATCATTCTGTGAACCATTTACAGCTGACATAATCACTGATTTTCCTCATAGGACCCTACATGGTCTCATTCATTTCTTACATCCACTTCAGCTACTCACTAAAACACACCTATTTTATTTCTATATTATTCCATGTGTGTTTGCATTTCTACACCCACAGTCCCCTCTTCTGGGCTATAGTAAATCTTCCTAATGAATTACTCTTCCTGTGGTTACTCTTACATTGCTTCTAATTCATTTTCAATATGATAGAAATGTAACAGTTTTATAAAGAAAAAGCTGATTATGTGATCTTTATCTTACAGCACATTAAAACCTTTAAGAAAATAAAAGACATGTTTACTGGCCCCTCCTCACTTCACTTCTTAGATTTTCTCCTGAAAGCCATTTGTACACTCTGAGAGTTAAATCCCTACTACACATTCCCAAAGCAGGGTGGCTTCTCTACTGACAGTGACCTTTACATTGACAATTACTTATTCAACAATTTGTCTTTCTGACTCTGCCATAAGCTACAAGAAGGCTGGTGTCTCTGTGGTTTTTTTACTGCTCTCTTTCAGTCAGTAACACAGTGATTACTGTTCAATAAATATTTATTTGACCGTTTCAGTAATAGGTATAAATGCAGTTGATTCAAATCTGATAAAATGTCTCCTATCTGATATTGTCAATGCAATGTTAAATAGGTCTTTGATCTCTGGTTTTTCTTTACAAATAGCAGTGAACCTTTATGGCTGGCTGAAGAGGTAGGTGGTGCTATAAAAATCAAGTCTATAAATAAATCCCCGCTGAAGAGGACTGAAATCTCAAGTAATCTACGTAGTTTTCATTCAAGTGACCAATGCACTTTTAGTGAACTCAAGAAAAATCTGCCTGTGCCAACAAGTAGATTAAAATGAGCTATTTCCAGAGTGTTAAGGCTCTGCATGCTCCAACTTCTGCCAAGAACTGATTATTCCAGTAGAACTATTTGTTCTGAAGAGAAGCGTGAATTCTCTGTGCTGAATGAGCATCATTTGATGAACATGATTTGGTCTTGTAGCAAAGTCCAGAGCTAGGTTCCTTCTGCCATCGTCATGCTGGGTTTAGATTCAGGCCAGTGCTTCATTAATTCAAAGCAAATATTTAGTGAATGCATAGTCTCACAAATCATAGGAACACCATCCCCCAAACAACCCTACATTTCATATGTCAGTTATATCTCAGGAATAACCCCGTGTGACAGGTCCCAGAACAAAGAGTGACCGGTATTCCTACTATAGCCTTTGGACCCCACTTAACCATAACTACCCTGGTTTTGACCTCAGCTATTTAACTCTCAAACTTCCCTAGAATAAGTAGCATTTTCCAGTCCTGGAGGCTGAGCAGGATTTGTCACAGAGGTGGTGACTGATGAGGAGTAGTGAGTTAGGACCCTCTGTAATAGGTAGCAATACTGTGTATCTCTCCCCAAGGAAGGAAAAGGAGCCCCTCCTCTGCTCATGGTTCTGGAGCTTCCAAGGGCCTCTTTTACTTGCTTATCTTTGAAGGAACAGAAACTAGCTTCTTTCACTGGCTCTCTTGAACAGGGCTTCCATCTACAAGCTCCTCCTCAATCTCCTTAATGAACCCCTTTCTTGTTCACCAGGTCACTAGAAGCAACCCAAAGGTAGCAGGTGGGCATTTCTCCATACACCCGGGCCCAATACTTTAGGAGAAATAAAAGAAGGTGAAAAATTTTCTCCATACCTAAGATCCCCCTGTGCAACTTGCTTCTCTAAAATTCTAAGAGTCAGGAATGTAAATCTCACATGATCTATGATTATCCTAGCAGGCGAAATGTCTTGTTTATCTCTGTGATTCTTGCCCTGCAACATGATAGCTACTGAAAAGTTACTAACTACACCCATAAATAAAACTTGAGTGTCAGCATGTACAAGTTTTATAATTTTATGACAGATTACTTGTTTAAGCAGATATATGAGAAGAACATAGAAAATAGATTATGATTTGGTTTTGCTCCATTTCTCCTTTTTGCCCCATCATTATTTTCTTGCATCATTATGCTATGATGAATTACCCCTGAGTTGCAATAGCCCTTAAAACAGTCCTTGGAAAGTTCTCTCAGAGCTTCTCTTTGCACATATTCAAAGGTCCCAGAACTGGTGTCTATATGCGTTTGAAAGAGAAGAACCCCCCAGAGAGGCACGGTTACCTGAGGAGTGGTCACTGCTAGGAATTCAGGATAAGGGAAAAGAGGTAGAAGTGATTGGTATGGTTGTAAAATGCAGAGAAAAGGAGAAAGAATTTGTAGAAAGGACAAGAATGTTACCATCTATTGTGAGGTACATGTTATGAAATTCATTTAGTTAAATCTACTTTACGAAGCTGTATTATTTTATATGTACATAGTTGCCATAGGAAATAAACTACTTAGATGTAGCGAGTAATTAAAAGTGCTTCTTGGTTCCTGGCAGTGTGGTAGAAGTTACCTCCTGTTGCTTGCATGAAAAGTGAGGAATAACAAGCTGCAGGTAAACATTTCAGCCTGAATCCATCCTGGGCTCGACAGTTTATTGTCACTGCTGCTTTGCTACTCCCTATACTCAAGTCTTTGAGTAAATCTTCAGAAATAGAATAATTTTATGTCTGTTCGTAACCCATTACGTGACCATTGAAATGCATGCAAACCTTGATGTCTGCCCCTAAAGCACAGAACATTCCTTCCAACCTCCAGTTATGACATAAACAACATCGCTTCATGGCTACTCTTTCAATAACCTAGTAGCTTTTTCTTTTGCATACTCTTTCAGGATGGGTTCATTAATTCCATTAGACTACTTTGAAGACTTGTTTGTTTAGAATAAAGGACTTTCATAGATTTAGGGCAACTGCAGGGGGCACCGTGCATTTTTAAAAAGTCCAGGACTCCAAGCAATAGATTTCTTCAATAGATTTCTTTATGGCTTTGTGAAACTCTTCACTGAGAGATTTCAAAGAGTTCACAAGACCCCTTCCCTGAAGTCCTCATTTAAAAAGTGGTTCACTAAAATATCTACCTACTAGAAACTCTTATTGATACTAAACTCTCTTTGCATACAGACAAAGAAGATATTTTGTGTATAAAGATTCTTTTTGGTGTCCAAAAGTCCTGACTCCTATAATGATTATTGGCCATCAATAATGGCAAAAATATATTCCACAAAAGCTAGAGAAATATTTCCACTATTCTAGAAATAATTCCTATGAGGACATCTTGGACAAGTTGTTTCCAAATTTGGTTTTTGCCCTTTGTTATCTTGGCAAAGACCAGTGTGGACAAGCTTATCTCACCCATTCAGGTCAAAGGACAGTGGCTTAGCCATTGACCCAGGCAGACATCTGGATCCTTGAGGGCTGGTAGACAGACTATTCTCATAAATCTTATACTTAAAGAAGTACAATTTAGTATAATTTTATGACTCCAAAGACTGAGTAGCATGCAGTCTACATTTGCCTGTTTAAATGAAATTTAAACCTTTTTTTTTTTTTTTTTTTTTTTTTTTTTTTTTTTTTGTCTTTTTGAGACAGGGTCTAGCTATGCAGTTCAGGCTGGCCTTGAGCTTGAATTGTAGCCCAGGCTGGTCTTTAACTCACAAAGATCCTCGTGACTTAGCCTCCCAAGTACTGGGATTATAGGCATGCGCCACCACTCCCAGCTATTAAAATTGGTTTTTTATTTTTTGGGGTTTTTTTTTGTCTTTTTGAGACATGGTCTCATTCTGCAGTTCAAACTGGCCTTGAGCTCACTTTGTAGCCCAGGCTGGTCTTGAACTCATAACAATTCTCCTGCCTCAGCCCCCTGAGTGCTGGGATTACAGGTGGGTGCCACCACACCCTAAACCTTTAAAAATTATAAACCTTTGTGAATAGTGAGTAGATTCTTGTTCTAAAATTACTCACATAGTGAGACATGCAGGCCAGGAAGTATTGTGAAATGATTCAAGTATTTTAATAGTCAACTCTCCAATGAGAAAGACATGTGTGACATGGATATAACATGTATAAATATATAGGTATAGAATTTCTAAAAACATGTTTTGTTAAAAAAGGTACTATAACTAATATCTTATGGATATTTCTCATTGTCTATTCCTTTAGCCTCTATACTCTCATTAAAAACCTGTATATATTACATGCTTTTACTTGCATTTAAACATTTTTGTTTAATACATATTTAAATGTAATACATATTTACATTTTTTCATTGGTGTAATATAATTCTCACTTATATTCATCTGCATTTGATATTCAATTTCAAAATTTAAGGATAAACCGGGTGTGGTGGTACATGCCTATAATCCCAGTACTCAGGAAGCTGAGGCAAGAGGATTGCTTTGAGTTCAAGGCCAGCCTGGGCTACAAAGTGAAACCCTGTCTCAAAAGATGAAAAAAGAAGTGGTTGTAATTATTGCCAGACTATGAACATGTGACTACTTGGGTTTGTCACAAAAAGGTGAAAATATTGTTCTCTACTGTACTAGGAAATGACACATTATCCACCTCTTTTGTTTAGGTTTTAATTCCTTGAAGAAGTTTAATTTTGCTGGTGAAAATAAAGCTTATGCATGATAATTTTGACTGAGAAAATAAGTGATCTGCCAACAAGAAAAGCCAAAGCCCCACCCAAAGGTAATCATCACTTTGTAGCTTGACAGTGCTTTACTGGAAAGATGATTATCTACTTCAGGGAACAGCCTTCTTCAAATGTGAATTCAATCTGGTTTCATGAACAGAAGTCAAATCGTTTCAGTAGCACAGAATTTAACAAAACTCAGCTAAGGCTATTAAGCCCAGTGCTGTCTTGAACACGACGCTTAGCATCTGGAAAATGGAGAAAGAAGACAATTGTAAATTTCTAACTTGTCCGCTGTAAATCTAGAGGAAAACTTATCAGTTTATAATGGAGGAAAACACACTACCAAACAAAATCTCGTAGTGCAGCTGTTCAAAGCTGTTGGATATAACAAAGTTTTGGGGACTGTGTTCTTGAAAGCAAGGAAGGAGAAACCGGTTAGCATCCCCATGGATTGACTTTGGCAAAGTTAGAAAGCCTGGCTTGTCGGAGAGTTTCACCTGTGCCTGCCTGTGCATGCTGTGACTGACTTCAGTGAGGAAACAGACAATGCCTGTAGCAGAGGAAGAGCCAGCTATTCAGTGTTTCTCTCTTCTTCCTCTATTTCCCCTCCCTTCTGCTTTCTCTACTTTCCCTGCTGCATGCCATGTGCATGAGGCAACTAGAACGTGACTCAGTCGGCGGGGTGAGAGCAGCAGTTGTTGGGTATAGATACGTCAGGAAAAAGAGTTATGCAATGGTACTGTCTTGGAATGTTGCCATTTCTCCTTCCACTAAGAGGACTGAGAATGAAGTATCTTCTTACATTCCTAAACAGAGAAGATAACTGCTGCAACGGAGTCCCAAACCCACAAAGGGGACCCTCTGGAGTGAGTGGCACGCAGAGCATTACTGTTGCACCTTGCAGCTGTTGGTCAGTCTACTAAGCGTGGCTTAGGTATTTGGAATCTATAATTAAATTTCAGAAGTTCGAGCTGTCACTTTTTTGCTATCCCTCACATACACTTTTGTTATGTTTATTCTGGTTATCTAAGTCTTGTGAAGCATGGATGGAGGACTGAGAACCATGTGGAGCTCCTCTGCCCTTCACGCACTGACGTACCCATGTATCATGAACTTGTTAGAACTTGTCAGATTTTAGATGCAGGTTTCCTATGAGATCAGTTATCTATAATGTAAAAGTATTTTAGTCATTAGCCCAACTCTATGGGTCCATGATATTTAAGTGATAGTCAATTGTCCATTTGAAAAGTAAATAATTCCTTCAGTTTCATTACAAGAAGATCCCACCAGAGGAAAATCTGTGAAGCTAAAATCTGTGAAGCAACACCCAGGGATTGTATCAATGCTCCAAAGGCAAAAAGTAGCAGGGATTGTTACCAGGTCTATGTTTTGTTATTTAGGTCATGCATTTGCATTTAACAGATATTATTGGAAGCAAAATTCCTTAACATCAAAGAAAACTTTTGTTTGTTTGTTTGTTTGTGTTTTGTTTTTGTTTTTGTATTTTTGAGGCCGGGTCTTGCTATGCAGTTCAGCCTGGTGTTGAACTTACTTTGTAGCCCAGACTGGCCTCGAATTCATAGCAATCCTCCTGCCTCAGCCTCCTGAGTACTGGGATTACAGGTGTGCACCATCACATCTGGCTAAAGAAAAGTTTTTACTGGAAAGTCAGATCTGAGAGACAGGTGTGACTTGCAGAGGTCTTTCTTGGGATGTCTGAAGGTTGAATTCTGAAAAGTCAGTGTCCCAGTAAGTCTTGCTGAAGGATGTAGTTCTGCTTTGTCAGAACACTATGGAAATACGACTTGCAATGAAACTTGAATCATTGCAGAAAATATCTTTGTCAAAAGAGATCTAAGAATTCACTCGATGACCAACAATCCCTATTGCCTTGCCAATCGAACCTTAACTAGAAGATTAAGGGAAGAGGTTTTCTTTTTTTAACCATATTTCCTGTTGTCTTTTTGAGTCAGCAAAAATCTTGGATATCAAGTTCAGCTTACTTTCTCAAACATCATTTTAAGTTGATTATTAATGCAATTACCATGGTTACCTTTCACCACAAGTATGCTCTTTGTTATGCTACTGTAAGTACTTAAAACACTCATACTAACAGCATTTTTAAGCATTGGAGTCACATTTTAACTGCTTTAGAGACATTCACTACTTAAGAGTACTTACTGAAAAACTGTCTCTAAGAAGGAAATGGTTCCCTAATTCCCTAATTTTCCAGTTATATTTTTTATACTGTGCTCCATTAAAAGGAATTAGAAATGTTTTGAGAAAGGATCTGTGCATACTGCAGACCTTACTATGATGACAACTCTCATACATACACTTTCCATGTAGAACTAGAAGGATATTTTAAGTAAATAATTTATATGAAGGGTTTTCTTGGTCCTGCTTTTGTCTCCTTTAAGAAGAAAGTATGGAAAGATCAGTAACTATAGACTATAGTGTAACTATGGACACTTTTCAAGATTGAAAATGATTACTCAGTATGATATCCACCATAGGCAAGAGAAACTAGAAATTACCTGTGGGGCTGTGGCTGGAAGACAGGGGAATGTGAATGCCAAGAAATAGGAAGGATTTCCAGGGTAGAGGATTAGGTGAAGGGTCTGGGTACATCTGGATCCAGGATACTTGCAAGGCTGAAACACATACTTTTTTCCAACCCCAACCTAACCACCCCCTTCCTTTGATTGTATTTCCATCAATGAAAGGATGTTCTTCCAACTACCCAGGGTTACAACCTTTGAGTCATCTTTGAGTCAGAAATGCTTGGCACTTTAGATCTGGGTGAAGTCTTAAAGGGTACCTAATCTAGTCCTTGTGCTTTGCTGACACGAGCACGACTCTCAAGAGACCCTGCTCTCAAGCAACAGAACCAGACCTAACACGTGGTCTCTTAAATTCCCACTTGCTAGCAAAGCCTATCTCTTCTTTGTTGCTTGTACCAAGCCTTCTAGATCTATCACCATGTCTTCTTACTAGGCCAGGGAAAACTGTTCAAACAGGACACATGGGAAAGACTAAAGTCTGAATCCCCAAACCTGCCTCCCTCTTCTGGCAGGGGCCTGGGCCATCACAGGTTTTCATAGATGGGGCCACATTACGCCCCTGCTGCTACTGATCCCCGACACTTGCTGCCTTGCGCAGTGATCACAACCTCACGCCCGCCGCGACGCCTCAGCGACACTGTGTGCTTTGGCAGCTCTCTGCATGCCTTAGCTGTCCTATCTCTTGCTCACTGTCATATACAGTGACACGACATAATCCCAGGGAACTGGGAGTCTGTGAGTGACTTGAAGATACAACTCCGTGCCCCTGAGTTCTTCATCTTACCAATTCTAAGCACACCAGTTTAACTAAAGGGAATCACAGCTACAGGGAAACTGTGTAACTTAGGAAGGTCTCATTTTCCTTTCTCTGAGGCTTGCAGTAACTGCCGAGTGGCTGTCACCACTCATTTATTAGTTTTGCTTTCCTAGTTCATCATAAACCCTTCTCCTTTCCTCCCATGCTTGTAAACTCTGGGCCAGGCCATGACGTTCCCCTCATGGTTTTACTAAGACGCCCATACAAATGTGAGGATTTCTGAACTGATGGAAGCCAATTTTCTCTGACAGAGGGTAAATTCTCAGCACAACTGGGGCATTGCCCAAGAAACTAAGCCACTCTCCTGCTCTTCCTCAGCATCATCTCTCCCTTAGGTGCATTATCTAAGCTCACTATGTTTCCAATAATAGCTCCCAGTTACCGGGTTCTCAGCCCCACAGACAGAAGTGTTTTGATTCCCAGAAACCCCTTCACACTGGATGTGGGTGTGCTGGCTGCCCTGTGATGCAGAGTGCTTGCTGAGGGAGCAAGCAGGGCCCAAACCCAGCCCCCGAGCTTCCCCAACCTGGGTATGGGGTGTGGGCCTGGGTATGGGGCCGAATCTGCCCTGAAGGTGAGATGCACTGTGAATTCTGTGCAGAGCTTCTCTTGTTGGAGTCCTGTAGCCACCCAGTCGGGGACACCCTATAGGTTACATAAAGTCTTGAGGTTGGCCAATATCAGCCATACTAGGATATGGTGGGAGTGAGGAAAACTCTAGTTACTGTAGCTGTCATTACCAAACTCAAATAGAAACTGCCTCAGAGAGACCATCTCAAAACAAAGTATGAAATATCAAGTGTTCAAAGCTTTAAGTTGATGGAAACATCCTCCCTCCATCAAAGAGTAGTATACTGTACTCATCAGCCCCTTGTCAATTTGAGTTTTATCGCCCATAAACTAGACAGAAATAATTCCTTGATATGGTTGTTTTGATTAAAGCTCTTTTTAAAAAGGAATCTCCTTTTCAAGAAGAATCTGCTCCTCCAATCTTAATTTTGAAATGTACTATCTCTGAGTCAGGTATCCCCCAATTCAGAGACTCAGATCACTATAGCTCTATAGGCTTAGCCCTTTAGGTCTTCCATTTATTTTAGGAAAGAGTGAAAAAGTATGGTGTTTCACACAAACAGGGACCAGGAAAAAAGTGCTTTCCTTCCCACTATAAATGCTGCACAATGAAATTCTCAGACATGACATCATCAGTTTCTGGTTTCACAATGGGGAGTACTGCTAGTCAGTAGAGGATGAGGTGATGCAAACGGTATCAGAAAAGGCAACTTCCAGCTTTGAAACTTTTAAACTCTGGAGAATGGCTACTTTTGTTTTTGAAAAGCATCCACCTAAAATAAATTGTCCAGGAATTGTGCAATCTTTGCATGGGAACAAAAAGGTGATCAGAATGTCAAGTTTAAGGAAAGAAAGATATTTGACAGTTATCTAATTTGTAATATGCAACTGTAATAAAGGCATATAATATTATACACGCACACAAGACTTTGTTTTAGCTTCAAGGAATTTAAATAGTCATCAGATAGATTTAAAGAAATGCCTAATGCCTGTTGTTTATGAACACTTATAGATAAATTGTAACACTTTTAAAGTAGCTAAATAGATACAGATATTTGAGTTTCTTTTTTTGATATTTGAGTTTCAAACCATGATTTATTTTAAAGAGAAAAAATAACAACATCAAAGACAAAAACAAAGTGACACAAATACAATAAAAATGATACAGGGTTTCAAAACAAGATGATAGGAATTAACAGTGGTTGTTATATTACATATTGTTATCTTCAGCTAAATTGGTCAGATTACCAGATGTAAGAATGCAAGATGATATGAGAAACTGTTCAACATCATCCGTCATTGCAGAAATGCAAATCAAAACATGTTTTTAAAAGCCTCATTCAACATATTGCATTCAGAGTCAAGGATTTTGGGCTATATCATTAAAGTCAGTTGAAGTGAAGGACAGATAAAGCATATGTCAAGAAAGGAAATTTGGGTTCAAGTTTGCTGCTCACAGTATAGATATGCCTTGAGCAAAAATACATAGAAAAACCAGCCAATTTGTAAGTTCCTTGAAATATAATGAGATATCCCTATCCCTGATTCTGCAGCAAATTTATTTGCTTAGTACCTCAGATTCATTCAGCACTTGAGCTGAAAAAGTGCAATCCTAGTAAGTCTCAACTGCTTGACTGGTTTTAAGAAAACTCTGTGACCCAATAAACAAATAAGGTGTGGTGGGAGCCGAAGTGGAAAATCAGGATCCCAGCCACGCCCAACAGCGTGTTCTCTGCAGTGGGACACATTAAACCCATCTCAAGCAAAAGCAGTAAAATCTCCAGGAGACTCACCCTGACTAAGAAGAACTCTAGTGTCTCACCACCGAGTCAGTGAAATTGACAAGCCCTGTTTTTCTTGACCCCAAGATGGGAAGGACGTCCAGTTCTTTTTCTCCATTTGCATACAAGATTCCTTATAGATCTGTCATGAATGCATCCCCTTCAAGCAACAGAAACTTCAGGTAGGCAATGGCTTACACAGCTTAAGATTTAATTTCTGTGTACAATAACACGTTCAGAGCAGTCCAGGAGAGACCCAGGAGCTCCACTATGTCCGTTTCTTCTCCTCTCCTGTTCAGTCATTTTAGTGGGTGACTTCTACCCTCTGCTTGTTGCACTGTAGCTGCAGGATATAGTTGTCCAAGTAGGAAGGGCAGAAGCTCATGCCAATTGGGGCTGCCACTGTGAAACCCCCACCTGCCACACCCCAAGTGACTTCCATGCATAAGCCATCAGACAAAATGATACCACATGACCACCTCTTGCTGCTCAGGAAGCCAGTGATATACTTTATTTTCTTTTAAATCTGAGCATGATACTTCCCTTTGCTGAAGAACAAGGGAGAAAAAGACGAATGGCCAGTGGGCAAGCAGTACTCACTGTCTACCTCAGCCTGGCTCCTTACAGTCAAGCAGTCATTACCCAGACAGTTCGGTTTGCTTAGGCCAACAGCCAGCCTTAAACCTGTCTCAGAAAATCCCTGCCAGCTCTCCTGATGAGCACTGCAGAGTCTAATACAGTTGTCTTTACAACTTCATTACACAATAGCATAAACGCTCCAGCTGTGAACCTGGGAAATGGGAGAGGAAAAGAGTATGAGCAAGGGACTGTTTACACCCTCCACTGAAGACACTGATGGTTTCTGCCCAGTGACCTCTTCCTCTTCCCCTCACTAATAGTTAAATGCAATTGGCTTGGCAATGACCCTTGAAGTTCCAGGTTAGGGAGCTGCAAACTGCAGTCACAGACCAAACCTGACTGCTGCCTACTTTTGTAAGTTTTGTTTTGTTTTGAGCACAGATAAGTCCGCCCACTCACTTGCCCAGTGGTGGTGAACTTATGACACACGTGCCAGAGTGAGCACGCAGCGTCCTCTCTGTCAGCATGCAAGCCAAATATATGGTTGTTTTTTCTAAACTAAAACCTCAGTATTCAGGTATAATTGCAGTGTTGGCACTTTGTGATAAATAAGTGGGTTTTGGATTACAGTTTGGGCACTCAGTCTCTGAAAGGTTCGCCATCGCTGACTCACAGTATCATCACCATGGAGTAACTGCAAGAACCCACCTGAATTGCAAGTCCTAGGATATTGACTATATATGGCTCTTCACACAAAAAGTTGACTGATCCCTTCCCTAAGTGATGGCCCATGATTTCACTGACTTAGTTATCACAACATCACACTTTACACACTCACTCTCTTTTGCATCCAGGGTTGACTGGGACATCTGAAACTTGAGAATTACTGGAATACTTCGGAAGGTATTTTATTGTTTTCTCATAAAAACAGTCTCTCTTTCCATTCTTATTCTCTCTTTGAATGGCTATAACAAAGCCAGAACTGTTGCAGACAACTTAGGGCCACAGGGAAGAGCAAAAATCTCACAAAGACATTGTACCTGACATCCTTCATTCACTAAACCCATGGAGATAACAACCTATCTCCAGGCATCTTCTTTTGTAAAAAACATGAATCTCCGTTTGGGTAAGCATCATTTTTAAATGCTCTGTTATTTGTAGCTGAATGTTTCTCTGATGATAGAGCGTAGGTCCAGGAGGTTTCTTTGGATAACGCCCATCTAAGACCTCAGGAAAGACTGAAGCCTAGCACATTTTATATTGTATGGTTATTTAGAGAGCTGCCTCCATTTTCCTTTTTAGGCACAAGCTTCATAAAGTACAATATAATACTTTAAGTACAAAGAACCTTGGATGTTCTTGAGTTGCTCTGTCTCTAACTCCTATCATTATATAACTTAGAAAATAATATTTGACTTGTTCAAAAACTTTCTCATCTGTTAAATGGAAAAGCAAAACTCTTACCTCAAATGGGTTTTTTGGGCATTAAGTGGAATTATGACTGCACAGAACTCAGCTGGAATGGTTTAAATTATTGCTATCTAATTAATAAATTAATCTTGCTGGGCATGATGGTGCACATCAATAATCCCAGCACTTGGGAGGCTGAGGCAGAGGGTCTCTGTGAGTTCATGGTCAACCTGTGCTACATAGTGAATTCAAGGCCAACCTGAACTATATAATGAGAACTTGTCTCAAAAAATAACTTTAATTCTTTTAGTTATCTCGAGTCTTTCATCAATAAAAATAACATTATTTAATAAATTACACGAATTCTGGATTAATTTTAAGCAAGGGATAAAAAACTTTTCTATGAAAGATTTTTTTTCTTTAAACCCTCTATTTGGAAAGTTCAACTCTTAAAATTATACCTCCTCAAAACATACTCATCTAGAAAATTCATTGTGCATCCCTTAACATGGAGATATAGTGTGTTTTTTCTCCTTACATTTCCATTTATTCCTTTAAGCCTCCTGTTCTTTCCCTTTAGCTCTATTACTCAGCTATAAATCTAGCCAGCCATACACATTCAGTATTTATTATTTTAGACAGTTTTAAAGGGGCAGGTAAGTAACTTCTCCTGTCAACACAGGTCTGCAACCTGACAGATAAAAATGTGAGAACCTGGTAGTTCAGGAGCCATATATTTTCGTGATTTCATGATTTGGAAGAATGTTTGAATGGTAGTACATTGCATATATTATGTATCTCATGCCCTATATTACGTAGTGATGTCTTATAATTCATCAGAGATATAGACCATCCTCTTTTAATTACCATACTACTGCATTATAATATATTAATATTTACTCTGAGATGAAGGAATAAATACTATAACTACAACCCTGTTAAATATGAATTCAACTTTGCTATTAAATGATTCAGGTCAAGTAAGCCCCCTACCCAATGAGTTACAAAACTATTTTCATTTTTTCACCTCTTCTGGAACTCCACAGAATTGAAGAATAGAGATTGTAGACTTGTACCACACATTGCAATAGTTATAAAGCTAGTTAAAAGGGTTTTTTTCTCAATGAAGCCAAATGTAAACATACCTTTGTTCAGATCTCTCTTTTTGTAAACTATAAAAAGAAATTTAAACGAGAAGTTTTTGAAAGTGTCATTGAATATCCTGCTCCTAACTACAAATTTCACATTTGGAAAATCCCATTTCCAACAGTTTGGAAAGAAAGTGTGCATTCTACTCAGAGAATAATATACTAACAAATTTGACAAAGACCTTATTCTTACCATTTGAAAGTAATCTAAGTATTATTTTTTTTTCCTTTTAATCCTCTTGAAATTGTGACTAAAGTAAAAGAATAGAGTCCTGTCCATTCATCTCTTTCTTCTCTGTTTTGAAAATCAAGCAAACACAGTTTCAGTGCACAGAAAATCTGTAAAGAACTATTTTCAACCATCTTTTCCCCCACTATTACCTCAATTTTAAATTCAGCTGGAAATTTGGAAAACTACTCTAAGCTAGAAAGGACATACACCAAGCATAACATCTTTGATGATCTCTTAAACCAAGTACTGCAGTTAGAAAGCTGGGGAACAAACTGCTCTTGTTGGTATCAATGATTAGCTGAAAAGCAAGGTAAAATAAAGTTTGGTAAACTGTTCCTCCAGCCTCAACTGGAGTCAAAGTTGAAATAACAGTCTTGGACAATTTCTAAATTTGTACATTGGCCCAATCTATATATTTGACTTTCTAGTAGTCTATTCTACATAAATATTCCCATGCAAGATTTGTTTTGACTTTGAGTCTCTGACTTTATCTTCTTTTGAATCAAAGGCAAATTCCCACTTACCATAGTGTGGGTTCCTGGTACTTTTGTGCAAATTACAAAATGATGCTAATTCTGAGAGGATGAATCAGAGAAGAATGGAAGGCAGGATGTCAGTGCTCATTACATCCTGAACCAGGAGCTTCTGTGCAGATCCCACACCCTACGCTCTAGAGAGGATCTAATGGGGTTGTTCTCAGAGAGATAAAGTGTTCTGAGAGTGAAAACTTCACAACTACAACATTTTTGAATCTCTACTTAAAATTATTGTGTTCTCTAAATGTCAGAGCCATTGACCAAGGTCGTTGGTCTTCTTGTTTAGATAGTGGTGCTACCATCACCCTAGGCTCCAGCTGTGCTCCCATCTACCACCTAACCCTGCCCATCAGAGATATTAAGCCTCCTATGCTGGTCGGACTGCTGGCTTCTCCAGAACCAGTTTGCACCCTTCTCTGCCCTACCCAGGGCTCCAAAGAGATGATCATCACTAATTGTAATAGAGGTCCCCTGTCCTCCAGTTAGATTTGACCAAGAAAAGATAAGAAGCCTGGAGGTAAAGGAGAAGCAGAAGTATTGATTCCCCAACCCATAACCTCACTCCACATGGCTTCGCTCTGCTTTGCTGGATCCTGGACCTCCATTAGGATTATGTGTTTTGAATTCTCAGGTGGCCCTACCTTCGCTTCTCCAGCTCTTCGCCTCTCTTGAGATCCAGTAACACTGTTCCCTGTTATTGAGGTCCCAGTAACACCAGGTGAAAATGGTGCTATTATTTCCTAGGAGTTTCACCCTCATTGCTTTTCCTGTAACTCAGCCCACACTTCAGTTGGGAATTAAAATCCGTTAAACTCTCTGAGTGAGCCCCATGCTTCCTTCAGCTTCTCCCTGATTTTTTTCACAAAAAAATCTCAAATTGGCCCCATTCCCTTTGTTTCCAGTACTACTCACGTTTGCCCTCCTAGATGTCCCGATCTTGTCTAACTCCTTCAACACTCTTCACATTGCTTGCAAAATGTTCTATTGATGTCATTGTATTCAGACCAGAAAGAATCAGTCCTGTACACTAACAGCAGTCATTTCTCAGTTTCTGAGTATTGTTTCCAGGACTCCCACAAATATCAAAACCAGAGAATATTCAAGTCCTGTATATAAAATTCTGCATTTGCATATAACCGGCACATATCCTCTGATATACTTTTTTTCTTTTTTGGTCTTTTTGATACAGGGTCTCTCTATGAAGTTCAGGCTGACCTTGAGCTCACTTTGTAGCTGAGGCTGATCTCGAACTGACAGCGATCCTCCTGCCTCCGCCTCTTGAGTGCTGAGGTTACAGGCATGCACCACCATGCCCAGAATCCTCTAATATACTTTAAATCATCTCTAGAGTACTTATAGTACCTAATACAAAGTAAAGTGTATGTGAGAAGTTGTTACACTTGTTATTTAGAAAATAATTAATGCCCAGGCAAAAAGGCCTGTAATGTTCAGTATAGATGTGATTCCTTTTTTAACATTTTCAGTCGATGATTGATTAAATGTGAGGATGCAGAGCCTGAGGAACAGACAGCTGAGTGCCCTCTGCTTGTTTTCTACCCCTACTCACATGTCTTTCTCTGAGCAGCAGCCTTGCCGAACCACCGCCCGCTGGGTCTGCCCTCCAACTCTGGACCTCCGCCCCACTGGAGCCCGCGGCTGAGAGCCTAATAAATGTTAGGTGAGGACTGAGTCTGGAGTTGTTTTTCTCCTCGATGTCCTTCTTTACTCTTGCTGATTTGTTGCTATTTCCATTACACTGCTCCTGGTCCACTAGATAATTCTACCAAAACACCTGGAAGGTGTTATTCTTGTTATTCGTTTGCTTGTCGTTTTCCTCTCTTTCAGCCTTTTAAATATGAGGGCCCCAAATCACATCACTATAATCAAAAGATAGGCAGGCTTATATTATTAAGCCTGAGATGGAAAGAGTGAAAGGAGAGAGAGAGACAGAGAGACAGAGAGAGAGAGAAAGAGGGAGAAAGGGAGGAAGGGAAGAAGAAAGAGATGGAGGAAGTTAGGAAGGGAGGAAGGAAGATAGGAAGGGAGGAAGGGAGAGAGGGAGGGAGAGAGGAACACAGGAAGGAAGACACACATGGAAAAAGGGATTGTCTTGTTTGGATTGTAAAGTACAAATATGCTTTTGTATGAAGCATGAAGACAGTGTGAGTTACAGAAAGCATTACCATTTGTTGTCTCAGAGATCCAGGGATATTTACTAAATTTGTGTGAAGCTTTTTATTTTTTTACTTTTAATTTTTTATTTATTCATTTATTTATTTATTTATTTTGTCTTTTTGAGACAGGGTCTCCTTATACAGTTCAGGTTGGCCTTGAACTCACTTTGTAGCCCAGTCTGGCCTCGAACTTGCAATGATCCTCCTGCCTCAGCCTCCCAAGTGCTGGGATTACAACCATGTGCCACCACGCCCGGCAAAGCTTTTTTAAGGTACCGTGGCATGAGTGAAAATAGTTTTATTTTGAAATTTTAAAAGATAGCAAATTAAAGGAAAGCAACAATCTTAAAAGTAACAAATTCAGCAATAAAGAAAGCACTGTGTGTCTAACTTAAAAACTTAAGTAAATAGAACATACTCTAATTAAGATTAAGAAATGTGAATGTAACTTCCTTTTGGCAACTGGTTTTCATTATTGTATCAAAATGGAGTTCAAAATACACTGTGTGAGTAGTGGCATTGCTGAGAATATGATAGAGAATCTGCTCACTTAAAAAGTCAAATTTGATTTATAAAAACCTTGTATTTTTAAAAAGTCTGTTGAATTTATATCTCCTAAATGTCTTTCCTTTGTGCTAAAGGTTAGTTGTGAGAACCACTAGACATAGCTGCAATTCTTGCTGTTACAGAGTTGATAGGCCAGTGCAGAAAGAGATTTTAGCCAAATGTGATGTAATATTTGTGTTTGTTACATAATACATGCGTCAGTGTGTCACTGTTCTGAGAAATTTTCAAAAAGTTTAGTTCATTTAATCCACTTAGTAAATCTATGGGGAAATTGCTATTATTGCCCCCATTTTATAGATTATTTAACTGAGGCACAGCAGCTAAAGTCCCTCTATGTCATGAAGACAGGATCAGGACTCAGATCTGTGTAGTCTGGTCCAAGAATGAATTCTTAAATACCTTGCTGTGCTGTAACATAGAGTAGGAAATAATCAGTTACAAAAACATTCTAAAATTTATTTTAGTATTCATAAGTGGCTTGAATCAATTGTACCGGATGAATTTACTCTTTTTTCTGACCTGATGCCAAACTAAAACGTACCATAATCACATTTCTGAATTCATCTGTCTCCTCTTGGACCAACACTTAGTAATTTCCCAGTGTGTCCTTGACATTGTCCTGGATGGGGAAATCACGGAAAGACCGCCCTCGACTTTCGTGTGTGTGAAGTGCGGAGGGTGTGGGCAAGAACATAAGTATACTCAGAAATTGACTGCACTGTGCCAGCACAGCTCTGCTGTTATCTGAGCCTCAGAATTTCTGTTCCTCCAAGGCCCTAGCTTTCCCTCAGTAGCTCTGCTGCTAACCTCAGGGCTTGAGGGAGGAGATAACTGCAGTATCACATAATCAGTCTCGTGTTAGTGTGCGCCCTGCAATTTAAAGTAGAAAGGAAAGACACAAAGGCAGAGGGTGTCAGGAGGGCTATAGAAAGCAGAGGATGAAAACAGCCTCACAGAACATGCAAAAGTGCTCAAGAGGAAAGTAAAATTTTCAGATAGTGTCCAAACATATCCTGTCTTATCTTTTAGTTTTTCTGGTAGATTTTGATGCTGTGGTAGGTGCAGATACAGCCTCAATTTTCATGGCTCGTTTTTGAGAGAATGGGGAAATAAAGTACTTCTTAGGAGGCACTGTAAACTGGTTAAGAGGTTCAGTTTTAAATGCATATACCACAGGCTGAGTGTCACTCTGTTATTTTTGGTTGTATAACTGTGTATAAATTAATTTTCCTTTTTTGAGACTCGGTTTTCTACATGAGTTTTTTTGGGAGGGTGTTTGTGCTTTTACCTCAAGAGTACAGTCCTCCTACTCGTTTTTAAGTTTTATTTTTATTAGTACGTATGTAATGATTACAGTCATCATAAGAGTTGGCACGTGTACCTAACACATTTTAATTCTTCTTTATGTTCCCTCCCCCACTTCCATCTCTTGAAATCTATCTGTGAAGATGCAATTCTAACAATAGCATGCATTTTATAAAATTATAAAGATTTTGTGCTCTAACACTAGTAAAATGCTGTATAGAGTCTTTGAGAATGTACCCAACTGGATATGTCAAAGTTCAAAGTCTTCAGACCTTTAGTGAGTAAATGGATCTTTTCTATTGACAAAAATAAATTTAGTACTTTCATATCATAGCATTTGGGGCCTTTATGTGATTCCTTTAGGCTTCTCTTTCCTTTGTGTGGCAATTCAGCTGAGCTCCTATCTGTCATGGTACACTTCCCCATATCAGGATGTGCTCTTAGGCAATTGCTGCAAACCAGTAACACTCAGTATGTTTTCCTGATGCCTGAGAAACTTAAAGCTTGCTCTCATTAGGTGAATTAACATCCATATAAATAAATATCACTCAACTCCAGAAAGTTTAAATTACATGATCAGGAAAATTCAAAGCAAAACAACAAAAAAATGTTGCCTTGAATCATTTTACTCATTAAACTATATTGTCAATATGCTTATGGTGTGTTGCCATTATCAGGATCTTTTCGTTGCTGTTTATTATTATTATTATTATATTCACCCTATGTATTTGCTTCCTATTATTGAAATAAAATACCTAGTGTACACAGCTTAAAGGAGAAAAGGTTTGTTTCAGCTCATGGTTTCAAAGGAGTCACTCCATGGTGGGCTGGCTCCTCAGCAGAAATGGCATGGCAGAGGAACGCTATTCAACGCATAACCTCCAGGAAGTGGAGAGAGAGAGAGACAGCGGGAAGAGACTGGCACAGAGGGGGAGGGCAGGAGACCAGAAAATCCCTTCCGGTTCACACCCCACTGACCCGCCTCGTCCAACCGACGCCGTCTCCTAACAGCAGATTCAGCTACTAACTCATCAGTAGCTTAATTCATGGAAGAAGTTGCCGTCGCCAAGATCCAACCACCTTCCAAAACCCACCTTTGAACATGAGCCTTTGGGGGGCGTTTTAGATCAGAGCATATCGTCCTACTTTCAGCTGTTTTGTGAAGATATTTTCTTCTTCTGGTTAGCGTGTCAGTGTGGGGACACAGTACTCTTTAAGATTCAAGCTAAACTACCTGTCTGTGTTGCAATGTACTGGACTTTGTCATATAATAGCTTTCAATAGCTTGTGGTTTCTGACTTCCGATTTCCATGAACACTTGGATTACCCCCATTCAATGTATATATACACTACAATAAAATTATTTCTTATCCTATTTTAAATTTTAATTAAAAATTATGACAGCATACATTGCCTAAAATGAAGACTCTGAGAAATGTATCGTTGGATGATTTTTTTTTTTTTTTTTTTTTGGTACCGGGAATCAAACTCGGGACCTTGTGCTTGCCAGGCAGGCACTTGTGCCACTGAGCTATATCCACACAAAGAGAGCTGAGAGATCACTAGATGAGATTCCTGTCTCCCAGGCAGTCTGTCATTCAACAGAAGGGTATTCTGTGGCAAATGATAATTTTTTAACTTATTACATGATTAAAATAAAAATCACAGTGGTAATTTGTATAATTCACTCTCACTGGCGTAGCACCCCTTAAAATTGATACATACTTTTCTCAACTCAGGAAATATAGCACTGAACAAAAGAGTAAGGTCTGTACATTCACAGATCTTAAATATTAATAAGAAACAACAATGAACTAATAAATTGATAATAATAAAAATAGTCACAAGCTTTAGGGAGCTGATAACTACATTGGAGAGGATGGTCATGAAGTCACCACCGCATAGAAATCACAGAGAAGACTGTTCTGGACAAACAGAACTTCTGCAAAAACCCAAAGCAGGTGCAGTGTGTCTGTAGTCTAGTAAGTTAAGGGCAGTGATGTAAGAGTAGTCAGGCAGAAAACCATACAAGGCTTTTATAAGTCAAGGTAAGTGTTGTGGAAATCGTACATTCTCCAAAAACATTTTTTTTCCTTCCTGGACACCAAACCAGACATATTTTCCAGCCTTCCTTGCTATTGGGGGAGGCTGTGAGCCTGGAGACCTGGGCAATAAAATCTGAGCAGAAATGTCAAGTGTCACTTATCCATTGTAATCATGAAAGTGTGTGTGTGCATGTGTGTATGCTTTACCCATGTCTATTTTCCACACTTGCCTGATCAGAGGAGGATTAAGGGCCTACATGAGAGAAAGAAGCAATCAGTCCCAGAATCACCATGTGGAGGCCCAGTCAGGGATTCATTTCAGGGAAGGCCTGGCCTGGTATTAGTAGAATAATCTGGAAAACTCAGCCCTGTCAAGAGAAGAAATTGTTGTGATTTGAACACAGAAAAAGTCAACTGAAGTTTCTTCAAAGGGGAAGAATGACAAAACTGAGGGAAAGTGAGCCCCTCTGTTCCTTGCAGTGGTAGGCCATTCTTGGAACTATCTGCCTACTTCCGGGAGATACACTGGCATCTAGAGATTTACAACCAGGAACTCATCAGAAGATGTCTCAGAATGGTAAAGTTGTAGAACTATTAGGGAAAACAACAAAGATTCCCCAACCACAATCCTACTTTTGGAGGCACACACAAAGGGAATAAAATCAAGATCTTGACTATCTGTCCTGGAGCACCAGTCACAATAGCCAAGATAGGAAATCAACCTAGCTGCCCACAATGGATAAGTGGACCAAGAATATTATGTGCATGGAGGTAAGTGCATTATCTGTCTTGAAAGAAGAAAAGCCTGTTATTTAAGACAATAGAGATGGACCTAGAGGGCATTCTGTTAAGTGAAATAAGCCAGACACGGAAAGGTAAACACTACAAATCTCACTTATATGTGAAATCAGCTTTTTTTTTTAAGGTCAACTCATGTAGCAGACAGTAAAATACTGGTTTCCGGGAACTTCTGGGCTGATGAAAATGGAGATGTTACTCAAGGGGTGCAAACTTTCAATTATTATAAGGTGAGTATACTTTGAACATAATGACTATAGTCAATAATAATGTGTACTTGAAATCTGTAAAGAAAGTAGATCTTAAGTGTTCTCAAAAAGACAGAAAAAGAAAAAGTAAATATGTGCTGTGATGGATACATTCATTAGCTTGATTGGGAGAATTACTTCATAATGTATTTGTATATCAAAACACCACCTTGTACATCTTACCTATGTACAATGTTTGTTTGTCAATCATACTTCAATTATAAAAAATGGAAGAGTTGAGGAGGAATGCCACAGTGGAACTAGTTCATCGGAAAAGAGGAATATGATTTTGGAAAGTAGAGCACACAGATTGAATATAACAGCCCGTTGAGAACATTTTAGGAAAACTCAACCCTAGCTAATTAGCTCTCTTTATCTGAAGCCTTGGAAATTTTACTAAGATTATAGTGGTTCTTAGTTAAAAATTCTTTCCTACTAGTTCTTTTTCCTTATGAAAATAAATTACTGCTTCCAAGACAAAGCCAGAGTTAAAATCAATTCACTCAGCTGGTATTAGTACAATATCACAAGATGTAGAGAATTATAACTTCAGAAATTTAAAATGAATTTGATAGTTATTCCTTTAAACACTAATGGTAATTAAATAGGTATTTTGTTCTAACATTGTGACCCCATTCTAAATTTGTTTAGTAAGATATTATGCCAAGCTGTCCCCCATCACTTGTAGAAAATTTTTAAAGTATATTCCCATAGACAAAAGCTTGTTGTTTCATTTTATACTAGTCTGGACTTATGGTTTCCTAAAATGCAATTCCCATTATTATTATTATATATCTAAGAACGAGGTAATCAGACTGCTTGTGGCAGGGTCATGACAGGGATCACATGGGAAAAATATGCCTTTTTTAGTAAAATACTGACTATTCAATATGGTGGGATGGAGGGAGGGTGTGAATGAGGACAATAAGCTTTCAGACTAATACAATTGATTAGATAGGAAAGAAAAATAAAATAGAATACTAAAAGAAGCCTCAGAATTAAGCAAAAAGATCATAAATTCAGTTTTAGGTATGCTGAATTTAATTGAAGCCTCAAAAATAACTTCTCAAGTGGGCAATTAAATACATGGGTATTTAGCTCAAAAAAGAGGTCAGAGGTAGAGAAATATGCTGGGAGTTATATGCATATATGTAATAATTGCTGTGGGGATGGAGATGAGTGCATCTGGAACTATAGCATAGTTTAAAGATGAGCCAAAGGTATAGTTCAGAGGCACGGGGCCTGCCTGGTAACCTCAAGGTCCTAAGTTTGAGTCCTGCTACAAAAAAATGAGCCAGAGAAATCTTACAGTGAGGATAGAGGAGTGGCCAGAGACATAGCTGGAAAAGGAAGACTGAGTTGATGTTTTGCAAGTCAAGGGAAAAGATTGTTTTACAGATGAAGACATGTGTCAGCCACTGGTAAGCTAGCAAATAACATTAGAGTATAAAGAATGGACTCTTCCATGCTAAGTAGAAGTTTTAAAGCTTTGCCTCCAGAGACATGTGGTTTTACTTTATGTATCTTTCCTAAATCTCATAATTATGGAGAAAATTGAGAAGATGCTTAACTTCCTGGGATCATCATCAGGGACCATATGAGATCCAGAATTATATCTTCAAATTCAGAAAGGCATAGAGCAGGTTTTCTCCCACATGAAGAAAGTGGTATTTGTTAGTTATGATTTTATCTAATTTTTTAACAATTATGTTTAAGTGGTCCCCATATTTATCATGCTGATGTTTTTCTTGGAAATAAAAAGAAAGATGAACCTAATATTTCCAAAAATTCTTTAATAACATTAATGAAGACAGAAATAATTTTAATAGTGTGCTTAGGAAGAGGAGAAGGGAAAAGGTTGAAGAATGGCAGGGAGCAAGTGTATTCTTGCAAAGCTAAATTGTCTTTATGTCCCTTTATTTGTTGTGAGGTTTGGGGTGATGTTGCAATAGTTTAATATATTCCTGGTGCTCAATGCTTATAACACAGTGCTTTTTACATAGTGAAAAAGAAGATTCCAACCTGAATCAGAAAAGCTAGAATTTATATTTAAAACAGTAAAAAAATTTGCATTTAATCTTCAAATGGAATACTGGTTCTTTCCAAGTAAATGAAAAAGTATTGATATTTAAGATCATTTTGGTATTTTTCTGATTACCTATTAAATTTCCCAGGGCTCTTCCTTTTTTCTTACTATTATACCAATATATGTACTTTGTAGGTCAGCGACAACCTTTCCTCTGCTGTGAAGAGGAAGAGGGGGAGGGACCCCACATTATGTGAAAAGCTTCTCAACATAAGAACAGAGCTTCACACTCTGTTGTGAGCAGCTCACTTCATAAATGCATGAGGTTGATAACAGTTTCTCTCATCTTACAGGTATATAAAGTTTTACAGATTGTAATGGAATTCTCCTCCTCCAGTGTGAGCAATGTGTTGATGATTTTACACCTCTGAGCCAAAGTGCTCACCCCTAGCATGATATCATTCTGTCCACATAGCACTTGAATACAACCTGGAAGAATGTTCCATTCCCCCAAACACAACCTTTACTGGGCCATGAACTATGTCTTTACAAGGTATGTCAAAAAAATACAGTGAACACAGGTGTCATGTGCCATCCAACAAAAAGACAGGCTGTTAGTGACATGTGGTGTGTCCTCATCCACCTTATTTACCAGGTCTGGAACCATGGCAATTCTGGCTCTTCCTCAAAGTCAGAATGACCCTGAAAGGTAATTTTACTGAACTGATACAGGACATCAAGACAACCATGACAGAGCAACTAAAGGCACGCAGGGCAGAGGACTTCCAGAACTGCTTCATGAAGAGGCAAGAATGATGGGATACGTGTGTTCAAGTAGAAGGAATGTATCGGAGGGCAAGTCATGGGTATCTTTTATTGCAATAAAACTGTGTAAATTTAAACATTCACTGATGCTTTTGTCACACCTTGTCCATGTGGATGAAAAAGCATAACTTTAGATTATTTTTATGAACACATTATAAAAATGTAGATGGAAAAAACTCATTGAACATCTGAAAAGGATAAAACATAGAAAGGGGGAAGAAGAGAGTATCAAGGAGGAGCTGGGGTGCCAAAAATAATTTCCTCCTCATTTTCCTTCTGTAAACACTGTTGAAGGCAGAGGTACTATACTGTTGATGGAATGAATATTCCTTCTACCTGGAGCAGTAAGCCAGTTAAGCCTACTATTATTTTCTTCTGACATAGTCTGCGAAATAACTTTCCTCCATTTCTAGTGCTACAACTGTATGCTGGGTGTGGTGGTGCACCCCCATAATCCTAGCACTCAGGAGGCTGAGGCAGGAGGATTGCCCTGAGTTCCAGGCCACCCTAGGCTACAAAGTGAATTCAAGGGCAGCCTGGACTACAAAGTGAGACCCTATCTCAAAAAACAAACAGACAAGCAAACAAACAAAGCTACAACCATAATCCAGGAGATAATGGGAACTCCTAGATAAATTTCCTTTGAAAAGGCAGCAAGATAGAATAGTTTTGTCTATAATTCATTCACTAAGTCAAAAATATTTTGATTTTTCCCCAAGGTCAGGATAAAAATTTTAAAAAAGAGCAGAATATGTTCATGATCAGAGAATGTCACTTCTAGCTAGTGCCTTTTTCACAATTTCCCAAATAAAATTTCTGTAAATAGTCACATTCTACCCAGAAGAATTCAATTGGGAAATTAACAGCTGTCTCTGTGAAAGTTTAATCCACACAAGTTAAACACAAAATTTTGTTTTCAGAAGCAGCTGAAAACTGGACAACTACAGTGCCCAGACGTGTGACTGTTTTGAATGGCAAAACAAAGTTCTTTCTTGTACATGGCATGATGAAATAATCAGATTTCTCTCCCTGTGACAAAACAGCTGAGAAAAACAACTTCAAGGAGGAAAGGTTTACCTTGACTCATGGTTTCAGCCTAAGGTCAGCTGGTCCATTATTTATAGGCTTGTGGTAAGGACCGTCATGAAGGAGGAGGCTGCTCACTGCATAGAAGACACAAAGCAGAGAGAGAGAGGCAGAACAGAGACGGACAGAGGCAGAGAGACAGAGATGGAGAGAAACAGAGTCGGGGGGAGAGAGAGAGAGAGAGAGAAACATGAGGGCTGGACCCAGGGGTATGCCCCTATGGCTTCTTCCATTCAACTGGATCTCATTTCCTAAATTTCTATCACCTCACAATTATGCCATCAAATTACAAATCCATCAAAGAGTTCATCTGCTGATGAAGTTAGAGTCCTCATGAATTGATCACTTCCTGAAAATGCCTCTTGTGAACACTGCCGCACTGAGGACCCAGCTTCCTCCACAGGAGCCCTCCAGGGGAGCTCTGGATCGAAACTGTAACACATGACTTCTCCAGAACTGCCACACCGCAGCTTCCTTTATCCTGTCTCTCTGTCCCTCTGTCCCCCGCTCCTTCTCCTTGTCCCTCTTACACCATACTGGAAAGTAAAATCAGAACCTTTGCAGTATACCCCAGCCTTTATTTTTGGACAAGGTCTTGCTGAGTCACTGTTTCCTGGGCTGGGCTCAAATTTGCAATCCTTCCGCCTCAGCCTCTTGGAGTACCGGGATTACAGACACACACCACCACACCTGGCATGAAGACTACACTCTTAAAGCGACTTCAATGTCATTTTAAAATGCAGTTTCATCGTGTAAACCTGTAACCTTGGGGCTGGATATGTGATTCAATGGCTTGACTTCAATGAGCTCAAAAAAGCAGCCCTACATTTGTTCTTGTAGTTCATCTGTTTTGTTGTTTGTTTGTTTGGTTGGGTTTTGTTTTTTGTTTTTTCTTCCAGTACCAGGAATCAAACTCATGACCTTGAGCTTGCCAGGCAGGTGTTGTGCTGCTGAGCTAAATCCCCAGCCCCTCTTGTAGTTCATCTGAACTCAACACTGATTTTCTTTTTTTTTTTTTTCAATACTGATTTTCCTTCGTGCAGTTTTGCACACGTGGAAGGAGAAATGGAGGCTAGGAGTCTAGAGTTCTCCTTAAGGAACTGCAAGTCCCTGGGGACAAGGCACCCTTTTCTTCATTTGGCAGAGTCCGTCAGGAGGCCACCACCCCAGGCTTGCTGTCACCCTCTGTAAAAATGCCAACATTTGTGTCCAGTGTTTTAAATATTTCAAGTTCTTATTAAGAGTCATTAAACAGGCAAAACAAATTTTCTTTATATGAATGACTCTTCTCTCTGTTTCTCTCCCTCTGAACTTAATTTTGCTTCATTGTAGATCCCTATAAATACCAAACAATAACAGACTTAAAAAAGAAAGTAAGGTATTTTAATCTACTCATTTATGTAGTAAATATGTTTTGAGACTCTATTAAAAGCAGAACACTACCTAAATTCCTAGAACGTCACATCCAAGAAGAGAGATAATCCACATTCACAAATGGCTACAATAGAAAGTCATATGCAAGAGATTCCATAAAACAGATGTAAAGAAGGTGCAACAGAATCTCAGAGAAGTGTCTAGCCTGGTGACCAGACTACTCAAATAAGCGAGTGTTTCTTGTCTATGGGCAAGTTGGAACATGTTCTGTGCTCCTGTGTCATTCCTTTATATCACAGAGCTCGGAAAAGTAGGCGGTTCCAATCTCTGAATCCCTTGCTAGCAAGACTAGGTTACTCAGTCAAAGTTGATAATAGGCACTTGCACGAAATTTGGAGGCAAAAGGGGCCAAAGCCATATTATTGTCCATTGACATCAGCAAGTCAATTGGGTGAGTTACACGGAATATAGTTGAGGTTTTCAGTGACTTTTGACGTTTACCTAAAAATGACTTATTTTCATAATGTGGGGAGCAGTGAACTTGAACTGTCATTTCCTGTGGTTATTCGAATTTCCTGATTCCATGAATGTTAGTGGCAAGCCATAGAATTAGCAGTAGCCTTTCCTGGCTTTACTTCCTGTTGTCCTTTCAATAACCTAAGCCTTACATATTTTTTCCGACCTAAAATTACTACATGTGCGGCTCCAGCTGAACCTACATAGAGCAGTAAGGAGGATTTGAGTATGGGGCGGTCAGAAACAGGACTGACTGGGGAGTGGCGTGAGCACAAGTTTATCATTTTACCACCATCACCATCATCATCATTGCCAGTATTTATAGTGAGCTTATTATGCACCAGATACCCTTTTAAGCACATATTAACTTTAATCATTAAAGTGATTAAAGTAGCTTCTTTTGTTATAAAGGGGAGAAAAAGGGTACCAACAAGTTTTAACTGAAATTGCCAAATTTTACCCCTTAGAACTACTAAGGGGTAAAATCTGTGTCCATCATATTTGGCCAATGAAAGCTATGCATAAAAATAATTGAGGATATGGCCAGATTACTTGATCCAAAAAATGTGAGTAGCCTTAAATGTTGTAAATAACTACTTTTGATAAAAATTACATATTTAAAAAAATCTGTATGCTTGCTGGAAGCACAGCAAAACTTCAAGCAAGAAAGACTTTGCTTGATATAAACTCAGTGGGGGTTAAGAATATAATATAATCATTGAAATGATTCTAGGCTGCCTTAGTACAAATCCAGCACCCAAAGCTAGGTGTAGTGGCATACACCTGTAATTCCAGCACTCAGGAGGCTGAGGCAGGAAAATTGCCATGAGTTCAAAGCTGTCCTCAGCTACTTAGTAAGTTCAAAGCCAGTGCTGACTACATAGCAAGATCCTGTCTCAAAAACTGAAATTCAGTGCCCAGACCTCCAGTGATAACAGTGTTACTACAGTATACATCATGCACAAGCCAGCTAGGGATTGTACTCACTTATACCAAAAGAGACAGGCAAACTAAAGGACTTCCACAGAAAAGTGGCTGAAGATTGAAGGGCAATGATCAAGTCTTTGAAATCCCTTTATGCAGAGAAGGGCTGAGAGAGTGGGCATATATATCCTGAGAAGAGTGAACTCGGCCCACACAGTGTCAGGCTGCCAATCCAACACTTTGTATCAAATTTATACTTGATCCTTAGTTAAGCCAAGCACTCACCATGGCATGGAGGTCCATATTTTTCTCCCCTGGAAAGCCTTATTTTCAGAAATTCTTCCATAATTCTTATTAGCTCCCTTCCTAAATATACATAGCATTTATCAAATGACCCATATAATTCGGTCTGATGATTTTCGAAGATCTATAGCTTCAGCAACACCCAGAACTTTGTTGCAAGTGTAAGCCCTTGGGCTCCACATCAGACTCACCAAATCTGACACTCTAGGGGTAGGGCTCAGAAATTGGCATTGTACTAAGTGGTCAGGTGGGTGAAGCATGTTAAGGTTCCAGACAAGTAACATACAATTTGAGGTAGGGCTTAAGCACCTGGTGTCTCGTTGTTCTGAATGCGAATCTTCTTTCTCTCTAACTACTGTTCTGCAATATCTGTGTATGCCTCACCTGTACTCCCTCTTGCTTAGAACTGTGATTACACCATGGCTAAGAACAAGCTAATGTGTCCCCCCAGGCCAACACTTTAAGCTGGCTTGCCTAAGAAAGACCAGGTCAGAGAGCACCGAATTGTGTCCTTGTGACCTCACCTACTTTTCTGCTTTCTATGAACAGTGTGGCTGAGTGCTTCCAGCAGAAGAGGAATGCCAAGGTGAGAACCACAGAAGAGCAGCAATCTGGAGAAACACAGAAGTAACCTCCAGCCCTGACTGAGAGGCAAGTGGGTTGGAAGAACTAACCAAGGACAATGATTTATTTACTTAGCTGAATGCTTCTAGGGAGACTCATACTGAGGATGGCTGAAAATCACATCGCTGTTGCTTGCTTCATTTGGAAATGCAGTTTTAAACAATGCAAAGTCCACTTGATAAATCATTTGAATAAAATGTTTTAGGTTTCATAAAACTTGCAGCCACTTAAAAATATATGTGTGTAGATACATGAATTTGTCTAAAAGTAATTAAGATGCATTGAAGGAAATCCTGGAGAATGCAACCAAGTTTTTATCTCTGGGTTTTTTTCCCCATCTCTGGGTTTGTAAATACTGTTTTTGTTTTTGTTTTTGTGTTTTGCTTTTGCATTTGCTTTGTACTTGTTAGTGTTTTCCAAAAGTTTTGAATAAATACAAATTATTTTCATGATACTAGGAAATATTAGAAACAAAGCCAAAGGAGGTTATACAAAAAGTGAAAAGCATTCGTGTAAGACAATTACGGAAAAATATATTGAGCAAGAATACATCTACTAAGTTTCCCCTATAGGGATATCAAATTCCTAAAACTGTATCCTACAGAACATCTTATTAAATGTGTGATGTTGGACAAATTACTACATTTCTGTTCCTTACTCTTCTTATCTGTAATGTGACTTGATTGTAGCCATTTCATTGTGAGAATTAAATGCATTGAAACATGTTGACTTCTAAAATGCTTACGACAGAACTTGACACTTAATAAGCCTTCAGTAAATTTCAGTTATTACCATTGTTATAGTTATTGTCTGGAGAATTAGTATGTCACCCTATTTGTAAATCACCATTTCTGATAGAATATGATTAGAGAGCAGAGACCCTTTTCTATGATAAGCTATTACATTATTGAACAGCTCTACTTATTTATGCTGTATCAGAATATGCTTCCTTGGGATTCCCACCAATAAACCACTTTTTTTCCATTATGGCATTATATTGCAGACTATATATTGCAGACTATTATATTGCAGACTATTATATTGCAGACATTATATTGCCATGTCTTCTTATACACAGCTCCTTTGCTTGGTAACTGTTTTTCAAATGGTATAACAACAGTGGTAATACACTTTTAAGGCTCCGTCGCATATATGATGTCATTTGAGCTCAATAGTGTATCGCAATTTTTATCACCAGCATCATTTTGTACCTCAATAATTCAGGCTTGGAAAAGCTTTAATCTCATGTACTATTACAGCCAGGAAGATGGGGTGCCGAGCATTAAACACAGGAAATGTAATACTCCACTTGCACACTAAAGGAATCTCCCATGTTTTCAATTGCATTATTTTATTATTGTAATCTGAATTGATTATCAGTCAGAATTCAGCCAAGAAAATAAAAATTGCTCTACAATTCCCAAACACAGGGAGAATAATGCAAGGAATGTGGTTACATATGTTATGGAAAAGTTGAGAAACCAAACAAAAGATGCAGAAGCAACCAAGAGATCAGAAAAAATAGAGATTCTCTATCACTCCTGGGACCCAAAAACGGAGCCAGCAGCCTGGGCTGCATGACTGGAACTGGGAGTTAAAACCTAGCATGAGCTGCCCCAGCATTTCCCATGGAAATGAAAGCCACAGGGCACAGGGAAGGGAGACTACAAATGTTCTGTTCCTCCAAGCTTCCACCCTCTAGGCTTCAGCCAGAGCCCTGCACTGGCCAAACATGGCAGGGAAATATGGTTCCTGAATTACAGGGAAGAGACAGGGTGGAAATTGAGGCACAGGCTGTTGGCGGCACAGTTTCTTCATAACCACATCGCCCTTCTAATTCATATCAAGCTCATTATCAAGGCAACGGAGCATTAAGTTTCCAAAAGATGATCTTACTATAGGTTGTTTGCTCAGGGGGAACACATCTAAAAATAAAGTTGTCTCTGAATAAGATTGGGGATTTTATAGAATGGTTCAAAAATGTTAATATCACCCCCAAAATTAAATTCCATAAATGTGTCATGCTTCATAGTTTAGAACTGCTCGTCTTTTGAAATAATATCATTGCTTTTTACAGAAAATGGAAAAATCTTCTACAGGGAGCATTATAATCAATGTATGACAAGTGACAAGAAAACCTGAACAGAATGAATTCTGTGTAAGAAAGAGTTATTTTTAGCTATTAATCTTTAAAATTGTAAATAGCCATTTTAGAACAAGAGGTACAGTCTGACTCAGCTAATCTAAGTACATTTCATCGTCACTGTCAAAACCACTCACAAACAAGAACTTTTCTTTGCTCAAGTCATAGTAACTCTCAAATTTCTTAAACTTACAAAACTGCCAGTTTAGGCTAATAAATATAATCTGCATTGTTTCCTACCGCTTGATATTTAAGCACTAAATCTGATCATTTAATTGATGCTGAGTTTTGAACTTCAATGTTTAAGGAATAATTTAAAATATTAAAACAATAATTTAGAAGCATTTATTTGTCACCTTGATATAACACCTCTGTCATTTCATCAAGAGTGTGATGTTGTTTTGAAAAGCACCTGACTTTTGTCACTGGCATATAACACTATTTCTTTTCATTGTTATTCATTTGAGTACATGTTTTTAAAAAGTTACTATTTTGAAAATTTTATAATTCTTGATTTGTTATTGGTAGCATTATGTACGTGATTCTTAGTTCTCGGGAAATCTCTACATTGTATCAAACTAAATATAAACAACATTTGGTTTCATTTCTCTAGAAAACTATACTTTTTAATGTAAACATAAATACTTTTTGTGTAGCTATTGACTTCCTATCTTAAAATGCTGGAACCACTATTGTAGCAAAAGGTGGAAAAAATTTAAAATATAGGGACATTTAATACTATCAAACATTACCCAGTGGTCTAAGCTGACCCAAACAGAGAGAAAATGGGTATTGCACAAATGTATTTATAACATCTTGATTCCATCTGTTTTGTTTATGCAAATGAGACCAAGAAAACCCCTAAAATTCATTCAGCTCAGTACTCATATTGTGATAATGAGCTAGTTCTTGTCCATAATGTAATTCAATTTCTCGTGGATAGAAACAAAATTTATATTAACATATTCATCATTATACTTTGAAATCATTACTGACACTCATTACTCATGAATAAAAGAATGTTGGTACGGTGAAATCCTTTGAGGCAGGTCTCATAACACAATGGTTTAGTTCTTCAGCCAAAACCTTCTACCACCAAGGCACATTTTAGAAATTGAACTGAATGTGTCAAAGTATCTCTGTGCAAACAAGATGAAATTTAATTTTGAGGGTTTTTTTAACTTTATAAAATTAACCCTGGGAAGATATTATAGATGCAATTAAGAAGATAAAAATAACTCCCTGATTTGTTTTATGCCAGTAGAAATATCTAAATATTCTGACCACATTCACACATCCAATATACATAAAGAAAAAGACTGTACTAGTAGTTCCCAGTATAAAAAAAGTATAAGATAATTTCTTATTTCCTATAATATTAAATAGTTTACTGGCAATGCTTATTTTTAGGGATAAAAGAAGGTCCTCGATGTTGTACCTACCATATATTATCATTATTCATAGAGCACTTTGCACTTCAGAGCACTTTGATGAGTTTTGCTGCCATTTTTCATTGTATCATTTGCAGTTTTTTAGTTCTCTCATTTGATACATAAAGAATACTTACACTGTACTAAAATATCCTTTCCAGTCCATCACCATGGACAATCCAGTAATGGATGAAAACAACAGCAGCTCAACCAAGACATTTTGTACCATATGAACAATAAAGAAGGCTGGGTGTGGTGGCATATGCCTGTAATCCCAGCACTCGGGAGGCTGCAGCAGGAGGATCATTCCAAGTTTGAGACCAGCGTTGGCTACTAAGTGAGCTTAAGTCCAGCCTGAACTGCATAGCAAGACCCTGTCGCAAAAAGATTAAAAAAAAAAAAAAGGAACAATAAAGAATCAAACAAAAATAAATGCACAGGTTTATAGAGATGATGTAAATGAATTGATTATGATTAAGTGGCATATATTTTTATTATAAGAAAACTTCAAACATAGCCACTGCCTAGATGTGATCACTTCATTTGAAAAGGTTAGATCTCTGAAGTCTAACTTTTTAAATGCTGAAGATATAAATAAATATTTTCAGCATGTGTATGAAAGCTTTTATCAACTAAGTTGCTACTATGTTCATTTGAAATTAATCTATATTAAGAATTATATATCCCCCAACTGTGAATATTTTGAAGAAAAATAATTGCTTAAATTTATTGTATCCTGACTCTGTGCCAGCCACTATCACGGGTTATTGTACCTAATCTTCAGAAGGCTCATTGTTCTACAACATGGGTCGTGTGTCTAATTTTCAGCCAATATGATAAAGGAATAAAGAAGCCAAAGAACTTGCTTAGAATCGTGAAATGGGTTGTTATATGACAGACTTGAATTCAGTGGTCTGGCTGTGGGCCCAGCGTGTTTAACAGAGCTCAGTATATTGATCACCCAGATTTGCTCTGCCTGCCAACCCATGGACTCATGACTTAGTTCCAGGTAGAAGGAGTACTATGAATAAAACTTGAAATCATTGGTTTCATTGTAGTCTCAAAAGGAAACACACTTTAATATTCATGGACAAAGAACCACTCAGAATGGGGGTGGGTAGGCACTCCTCCCCTTTAACATACAATGCACCATGTCTTCAGCCACCGAGGGGCTTGGAACATATGCTTCCACCTTGGCATGGCGAAGGTTTCAGGAAGAGAACAGAATATGGCTTATGACATACTTAGGAGAATTTAGTGTTGGACCCTACAGAAGCCTGAGCAGAGTGATTAGAAGAGCAGAAGAAATGAATAGGCCATGGCTAAAGCATCAAGAAAAGCCCTCATAGGAATGCCAGCAAGATGTCCCCCATAGACTACAAAAGCCAGTGGGAGAGGAGAATTTCATGGGAAGTTAAGGTTACACAGTAATGAGCTGGGATGAGAACCCAGAAAACCTATGTCATAGCTATTCATCTCACTCCATGTTTACCTCCTCATAAGACTAGAGCAACCTAAGAAAACAAGTGACACAAGAATGGGTTTTCTCCCTACTGTGGTCTGGATGTATCCCCCAAAATGCATATGCTGGAGATCTGATCCTCAAAGCTACAGTATGGGAAGGCAGGGCCTTTGGGGGGTTAAGTCATCAGGGTGTTTCCATTCATTCTTATAAAAAGCCTTCACTTTCTTCTGCCACATGAAGACACAGTGTTCCTCACTCTGGGGACACAGAACAGAGCATTTAAGGCTAAATCTTGCAAGCAGAGAACAGCCTCCTCCAGATGCCTTATTCTTAGACTTCCCAGCCTACAGATCTCTGAGAACTGAATTTCTATTCTTTATAAATTACCTAGTCTGTGGTTTTTCATTATAGTACCACAAACGAAGATTGTCTCCAACAATGTCTGTACACTACCTGATAAGTATCTCACTGTGCTTATGATGCCTTTAATTTCCAGTTTTTCATTATATGTGGGCTCATTGTGCATTATCAGAAAAATGTTGTACTTGATTAGCACAGCCTGAGTTTTAACTCTTTAGTAGGGCATGTAGAAATTGTTTCTAGCCAAAGGTATAAACTGACATTCAAACTTAAGGCATAGGATTAGGAAATACTCTAAAGAAAATGCATCAGTACTATATCAGCCACAGAGGTGCTAGAAGGGGAGTGGACAGAGGCTTTTACCCAAATCTTATCATTTTTTTAAATTTTGATTTGTGTTTTGCTTTGTTTTGCTTCACACTTATGACATATTTAGGGGTCTATTGATTAGAAACCTGCACTGCGTCTCACAGCTTTGACCATTCTCAAAAATTCCTAATAAGGAGAAGAAAGAAGCAGCCTGATCTGAAGAATTTTGTATTTTCAAAGCCAAAATTTGGCCAGATCACAATGGGGTACATTTTATAGAGTGCACATATGCACATACACTCACATAGATGCACACAGACACACACGTGCATGCACACATGCACGTGCACACACACACACACACACACACACACACACACGGTTTAATGGCTTTTGGAAGCATATGTCCCACGCAGCTCTCTTTATTCTATGTTGGCAGTGTCAGAGTGGCATGCTGGTCACGGTAGGAAGCTAAAGCAAATGAAAACAAAAGGGAGCCATCAGAGCCAAGGTCTGAAGTCCCCAAAGATATAGAAGCCAGTACCTGTGGTAACGTTAGATATGCACTACTTGTCCAGGTGCCTGCATTGAATGAGTCGCCAGTGAAGTGGCCTTAAGGGAAAAGTGAACTTTGGGTTCCTCAACACTATTGGATATCTTCACACCCTCCCCTGTCAGCCCCTCAGGAGCATATTCTGCCTACCTTTGCTTTGCTTATAATCCATAGCAATGGTAGTAATCACATCTCATTTTGATAGGGTACTTTTCCTTTTACAAATATATTTCAAAGCCTTCATCACATGTGACCCTCACACAAACTATGATGCAAACATAGGCACTATCCTTGATTTGTAGATGAGGACACAAACTCAAGGATTTGGTCTAGGCCAAGTGGCCCAAGAAAGACAATAGCAGCTCTAAGATGACCTTCCTTCTCTTGCCAGAGCTCCTTTCAGGCCCTTTTTAGCTGCAGCCAAGCTTGAGAAAAAAAGAGAACACTTACTCTTCTGGAAAGGATTCATCTTTAAGTTTTGCTTATCTTAATGAATTCAGTGGCAGCATGGCCTCTTTAAATAAAATTTGGATGAAGTGAACAAGAAGATGAACTCCATTTACACGTTTTATCTTCAGGTTCTGTTTCCCACTGACTCGGCAATGATGAATAAATAGTTTTTTTTTTCCTCTGGGATAATCAAGGTGTCTTTAAAATGAAGAGAATAATACCACCCACGGGCACTAGCATGAAGAAACTAATGTTCTGAAATGTCACGAACGAGATGTTTCAGAAATAGAAATGTGATATTTACATTGAACACATCTGAGTGGGATTATTTTAACTAAAATCAAGGCTTCACCAAAGATTCTTGCCACACTAAATTAATTATAATTTGCATTAGTATTATTACTGGTTTTTTATCTTTCACTTTAGGCAGCACTGTAGTAAGTGGACTTTTTGTTTTTAGAGATTCTGCCATTTGATAGCTCACAGTTGAGGACTATAGCTCCCTTATCTTGCACTTTCCGCCGGAGACTTTATTTTACTTGCTACAGATACAAACATTATCTCTTTCTCTTCATAGATAACACCACGCTCTTTAGACAGTGGCTCAGAAAAGAGCCTAAAATGATGAAGCAGGCTTTGCTTCAACATTGAACGTGCCACTGCATTGTATAATCCAGCAGTGGCACAACAATGTTGCTGGCCCGGGTGACTGTCGCTTCACAGTGACAGTCTTCATTAGTCAGGCTGGCGGGCCTCCACTCAGGGGACCTCTAGAACGTGTAATCTCTCCAGAAAGAGCCTAACAGTGCAGCAGCCAGACAGCTGAAGTCCTTCAAATGAATGACTCCACTTCAACGAGGCACTTCCTGGGGATAAAACCATTAAGCCACAGAGAAAGCTAGAGCTTACCGATTTATATGGTATGCTAATTCTTGAGAGGACATTTTAAGATAAGAAATGCAAACTTTCACAATGGAAGGATTGCCTAAAACACCTGAACTAACAAAATGTTTTCCATAAAGGTGCTAGGAGCTATCAAGTTTGACCTTCAAATGATTGCTTCAGAAGCATTTTTCTCAAGAAACTTGAAATTCACAAGGATTTTCTTGAATGATGCTATGTATTCTTGACAATTTTGTAGAAAGTAAATTTTTCCTGAAGTGACTTACTGTTGGTTAGGGTTTACATCTTATTATTTTTAGGAAGACAAAGAATTAATACACTAAAAGTCTTCTAAGAAATAATTACATTTACTCTATGAAAGACCTGTCAACATGTCTCAGTGGTGTTTAATGCAAATAAATACAGCTAATTAATTCCTGAAAGGATTTTATTTGTTAATTTTGTTAAATATAAGAATCTTAGCTCAAAAGACTCAAAACTTTACATTTTTCTCATGGAACCCTTATTTTGGACACATTGGTAAGGGATTTGCTTTTTCTGTTTTTCTCGTTCATTTTACAAAGTGAGAAATATTCTTCCACCAACTTACCAAGAAACTACCTTTCTAATCCTTTCATACTCCTAAAACAAGTACACAATTTTAGAACAATCCACAAAAATTTCAAAGGAGTCAATAGATAGGAACATAATCAAACATTGAGGTTTTCTCTACTTTATTGATTGAAAATTGCATTCTGAGAACAAGAAACTTGCCCTACAGACACATAATGTGTTTTCACATCAAATTGGAGCTGTAGCTACAGTGCTAGGTGAATAATATCAGTATGTTTAACAGTTTTTCTGAAAAGCTAATAGTGCTTCCCTGAAAAAAGTCACTAAAATACATACAGAAATTAAGACCTCTGTCCATGCAACTAAAAATATATTTTAAAAAAAAATACATATATATATATTTTATCAAATCATTTACTCTAGCTGTTTTGATGCTTGGTAAATGAGAGCTCAAATTTACCATCTTTATAGGAGTTTGGATATTGTGATGTGCCTGATAATGTCTGTATTTTTTATGTCACATATTTTTAGGTTGTCAATAAAAACAGTTGACATAGCCCCAAAATGTCTAAAAACTATGTATCTTTTGACTCAATTCTTGGATTATTCAAATACAAGTACCAAAATTCTCATGTTAAATTATTATAACTCCTAATTTTTTTTTGTTTTTCTTTCCAAGAAAATAAAAAGGGAGCTTCAAGAAAGCAGGATACATCATTCATAATGTCAGAAATTCTGAAAAAAAAAAGCTACTTGGCATCTTGGAAGCAGGATTTTAAATTGCTACTTGGTATATTATAGAGTACTGATTTTGTCGCTAAAGCAAGTCAGCTCTCACTGTTGTTATATCACATTCTTTTAATTTTTTGCTAAGTCTATAAAATATGTCGATTCAGTTGCAATTCTAAATGAATCAGTAAAGTGAATGCTAATAAGTTCAGGGTGAAACAATTTTTGATGTTTCAGGGAACTAAGATGAATATCATTTTATAATTTCCCTTTTTAGATAAATAAGTATGGCAACTTAATACAGTATGTTTAGTTAGCATTGAAGTTTCACTAAAATGGACCAAAGAAGCTATATGGCTATAAACTCTTATCTCTATATGAGTTTCACTACCATCTTACAGCATATTTTAAGCATTTTTACACCAATCAGATCCATTTTTCCCAGATCATATTTCAAATTCATTCATTTTTCCTATCAACTTTTTTTCTTATATACACCTAAATGAATGAAAATCACTTTAATTTGAAGCAAGGATTCCATGTCTATTTCAATCTATCTTCTTTGAAACTAGGATGAAATAATGTTGCTATTTAGTACAACCATATACCTCCAAGTTGAAGTGAAAAGTAATTGATTATGAGCCATAGTCCCTCAAAGATTTAGTGATGAGTGAAGCCATATCCTACCCAATACATTTCCTTCATTCTCATTTACCAGATGGTGACTGTCATGAGTTTATTTTTCTTTCACTACTGGGTACTGCAACCAAGGGCACTCTTTCTGAGGTACTGTATATCCTCAACCTTTCCTAGTTTTCTTTTTTGAGAAAGGATCTTGCTAAATTTCCCAGGTGGTGCTCAAGGTTGTTATCTTCAGGCCTTGGTCCCCTGAGCAGCTGGAATTATAGGCATGTGTGACCATAACCAGTAATTATCATCATTAATTTCTATTTTTTTGTTTGTTTGTTTGTTTTTCCAGTACAAGGAATCGAACTCATGACGTCGCACTTGCCAGGCTGGCACTGTGCCGCTGAGCTAAATCCCCAGCCTCCAGCATTAATTTCTAAGATCATAGTCCTGGTGGTCTCCAATATATAAAATGAAACATTATTATCTTGGTCCATTTTCCTGTGGATAGGACAAAATACTTGATACCTGCAATTTAAAGGAGGAATAGTTCATTTTGGCTATTTCAGAAGTCAGCTGATTCAGAGGTAGAGCACCATGGTGAAAAGCCTAGTGGAAGAAATCTGCTTACTTCATGGCTGCCAGGAAACAGAGCGAGAGCAAGAAAAGCCAGAGAGAGGAAGGATAGAGGACAGGAGTAGACTCTCCCTCTCCCTCTCCCTCTCCCTCTCCCTC
>NW_004955446.1:9669186-9688082 GCF_000276665.1 Chinchilla lanigera | reverse complement strand
GCCTCACTTCCTAATACCACATTCAGGTTTGAATTAGTTGGATGGACTAATTCACTAATAAGAACAGTGCCTCCATGATCTTTCAAAAGCCCCACCTCTGCAGACAGGAGACGTTTGAAGGACATTTTAGATCCAACACAAACATAATGTGTAGTGGGATCTAAATAAATTTTTGTACTCAGGTTTGATTTTATGCAGCTGTGCTGAATGAAGCATTAAAACCAAGGTCACTTGTAATAGGAAAAATTTCTACCCCCCTTTGATAGGAGAAATGACTGAAGCCAGAGGGAAGTGGGTCATGCTACATGTGTCTCAGCTACATTAAACTCACACAACATAGCAATATTTTACAGGATCCCCAAACACTTTTGACTGGTACACACCTGGTTACGATTTTCCGGGTAAACTGAGAGACATAGTCACCCTATATTCTGTCTCACGTTTTCGACAGTGAGCAGATGTTCAATACTAGTGGTGGGGGGAGGCTTGTTTCATCAAAGAAGACATTAAAGGACACTCCTCAGTTGAATTGGAACTATGAAGTTATGTTCTACAATTTTGTGTAAGGAACACTATATTATTTATTCAGTTTAAATGTCTTGGAATTTTTCACTGATCTGTATTTCTGTATTTGCCATGATTTTTGAACTTTAAGCAAAAATATAACTTGCATATTTTCTATGATGTTAACCATAGTTCTCAAACATTAGATCTCTGAAAATATTAATTTGCATAGTTAAGTTCACATCAAAAATGTAATTCTTGGCTGGGCATGGTGGTGCATGCTTGTAATCCCAGCACTCAGGAGGCTGAGGCAGGAGATCGGCATGAGTTCGAAGCCAGCCAGGGCTACAAAGTGAGTTCAAGGCCAGTCTGAACTGCATACTGAAACCTTCTCTCAAAAAGACAAAAAAAAAAAAAAATAGTTCTTATTTCTATTCCTGAACTTATAACACTACAGTTGAAAATCTATTTTAAATTCAGTTTTTTGTTTGGGTTAATTTATTTATTCACTTATTGATTTGCTTTGTGGTGTCAGAGATTGAACCAAAGGTCTTTGTGTTGAGATACATTCCCAAATCATTTTATTTTATTTTTTATTTTGAGACATCTTCTTGCTGAGTCACTGAGTTGCCCGGGCTGGGCTCAAACTTGTGATCCTGCTGCCTCAGCACCTCACAGTTTTTGAATTACTATATTAAAGTAAAAACATTTCTCTGTTGTTGGTTCATTGTTGTAATTTGAACAATGATAAAATGATTGACCTGTGTGTGTGTGTGTGTGTGTGTGTGTGTGTGTGTAAGGAAAATCCTAAGGGAAATGTATCAGACTCTACAAGACTTAAAATTTATTTTCTATAATATGGCAGATAGGAAAGTTCTATTTAAGGTCACCTGGGGTCAACTACATGTGTGGCAGGTGCAATTTGTTTGCTATCCAACTCCCCTTTTGCCACGCATCTATCTTGCTTCATCCTTAATGACTGTGTTATGATTATGTTACTTTATCAATAAGAACAGAGATGTTAAGAGATTGCCACACAGTCCAGGTACTTCAAAATCATTAAAATGAATCCATCAAAAGCATAAAGAAAGTGAATGGAAATTGATTGTGGTGACTGCTGATGAAGCTTATATGTGGGCCAATAGGCTAATTCACAAAGTAAAATGTCTTATTCATGGTATACTAAATTTCCAAATGTTTTCATTCCTAGATTTCAACTCAAATCTAAAACAGTGGTGTGAAATTAATTCAATAGCTGTAATAATCAAGTGAGAACACAGAACTTAAACACATCACCCATGTTTTGGTGGAAGCAATGTTTCATAAAGACTGATAGATCTTTGTCTGGGTTAGATCTATTACTTCACTTCCCTTCAATATTACCTGACATTTAAAATCAATAACAGTTTAAAATTTCAGAAAGAAGCTTTGGATAAATACCACATTTATTTCAGGTCACCCAGAACACACTTTATAGAAATAAAACCAGATTTTGTAAACAGAATTTGAAAGTAGAAAAGTCCCTGAAAGTTTCACCTGGCTTTAGGGGAGGGACTCACTTTCAAAGTTCTAGAACATGGATGTCCAGCCGTTTGGCTTGTCAGGGCCACAGTGAGTAAAGAGGAATTATTCTGACCTCACACAAAGTATATAATAAATTAATGTATGGAACTGACAAAACTTCCTTTATTTTTGTTTTTATTATAACATTCAAAAGGAGAGCAGGGGCTGGGGATTTCGCTCAGTGGCACAGCACCTGCCTGGCAAGCACAAGGTCATGAGTTCGATTCTCTGTACTGGAAAAAAAAAAAAAAAAAAAAAAAAGGAGAGCAATATAAACTTAAAACTTCTGGGATATTTGGCCTGTTTTTCATCAGTGTCTGGTTCCATCTAAGACATTCTCCAATTTTAATACTTAAATAAGAAAACTTACATGTCTGTGTAATAACAGTGAATACTCATCTTCAGAGACATACTCACATGTCATTAGGGTGAATTGCTGTCATAGGTAAACACAGGTGCATGTGATGTCAGGAGTTAATATTGCTCTGTGCCTTCCCCTACATGGCTTTCCATTGTCACCCATGCAGTCCACACTTGAGCCTGGAGCACTGAGCAATTGAGTCATGAGAACAAAAGCTGAAAATCACTTAATGTTGAAGTGTATGATCTTATGGGGCCACATTACTAGCTGTCTAAGGCCACACGTGCCCTGTGCTCCATGGGTTGGACATCCTTTGCCCAGAGGAACCAACTGAACTACACAGTCAAATGAGGGCCATGAAAAGGGTTTGTCCTGCTCAATGGTCAGGAAGTTTTAACCTTCAGCTGATTATCCATATGTAGAAATGCAAATCTAATATTACTTTGTCAGGCAAGGGATATAGCTAAGTGGCATAAGCACCTACCTGGCAAGTGCAAGGTCCAGAGTTCAATTCCTGGTACCAAAAAACAAAACAAAATTAATATTACCTTATCTTGAAGTTGTTCTAAAGAGGTTAGAATTTTTAAATTTTTTTCTGAAAGTTTTCAATTACTAAGTGATGACAATTATTGCAAAATATTTTTAAAACTTATCTAACATGCTCTGATTTCCAAGTAGATGTTAATTCACCAGCAATTTCCAAACTCAGCTCTAAAATTTTGACATATTATCCCTATGGATTGCACTTTCCCTTTCATTTCTTCCAGCTCATGACTCATATCATGTTCTCAAAAGCATATTACTAGAATATAATTAGGTATTTGAATCAGAATATTTCAGAGACATTCACCTCCAAACATAAATTCCAGGGAAAACATTTTGCCATGAGATTTTTTCAAAGTAATTTTATATGTAGAAATTTATTTGGTTTTTAAAAACTGACATTGAGTGTATTAAATATTCATCTTTTCTTTGCAGTTCTAAGTTTAGTTTAAAAAATTTGCTTTGTATTTTGCAAAAAGAGTTTAAGGAGACTAATTATGATCCTACTTACAAACTTAATTAAACTACCTTAAATATACTTATAACTTACATATACTTATAACTTATTTAACTTCTTTTTATTTATTTATTTATTATTTTTGGTACTGGGAATTGAACTCAGGACCTTGCACTTGCCAGGCAGGCACTTGTACTGCTGAGCTATATCTCTGGCCTTTTAATTTCCTTTTAAAATACTGCATTGTAACAAATATTATAAGTATTTAAGCACTGCTATAAATTGAGTAAATTAAATTTATAGACATAAGAATTTGAGGCTTTCATATATTATAATACTAAATATAAATGTCATAATTTTTAAAATAAAAGTCTAAATCAATGTTACTAAAACTTCAATTTTTCATTTGAATTATACTACTAATGCATTACTATAAATGAAATACTAATGCATAATTCTAATGGTCTAATATGTATAGATTCTCTAACAAAAATTATTAATGATTTTGAGTTGCTGTGACCTGTGCAGGGAGAAGGGTCCTGAGAAGGAACAATGGGAGTTTCAGGAAAGCTGGGACTGGATGGGACCTGACCTCTCTGATGGAGAAGCAGTGACAACATCCCAATCCCAGCATCTTTTTTTTTTTTTTTTTTGGATTTTTTGAGACAGGGTCTCTCTATGCAGTTCAGGCTAGCCTTGAGCTCACTTTATAGCCCAGGCTGGTCTTGAATTTGCAATGATCCTCCTACCTCAGCCTCCCAAGTGCTGGGATTACAGGTGTGCACCACCACGCCCGGCACCAGTATCTTTATTTATACAAAGTAAAAAAAAAGAGGGGCAGCGCGCAATGGGGTTAGGAGTGCAAGGTCTCGGCGTTTTGCTAAGAACATTGAAAGCCAAAACACTCTCAGAGCTATCTGTGCTATAGTTAACAAGGAAGAACACCAAGGCCAGACACCTTTGATATGCAACTGAGCTAGAGGTCAGCTTTGTTTACACAGTCTGCCTCTGGCATTTCGTGTCCTTAGGACTGGCTTTGCTGGAGACTCAAGGAGTTTGTGGACCTCTACCTCAGCCACAGTTCAACCACTCTCCCCACTGAATGTCTTCAACACTTAGTAGTACTTAGTAGTAAATCTTTTTGAAATTGAAAGGCACTTCATCATAAAGAAGTAACTATGTCACTTAAAAATTTTTTGTTTGTAACCTCAGCTGAGATTTTGTATACCGAAGAGATATGAACCAAGATATTTACTGTAGTACTATCTGAGCTATTGAGGGAACATACCAACCTCTATTAATTATTTAAAAATTATGGGTGATCTCTTAGTTCTCAGAGCTATATAGTCAACACACCTGGGTTTGAGTCATTACTGTAGTTCTGCTGGAACTGTTATATATAAGTTTATGAGAACTGATTGCTAAAATTTCAGAAATTGTGAACAAATTTATTAATACAGCCATTATTAAAAATTAAAATATGAGGCCCAGACATGGCAGTCTTCACATATAATCCCAGTACTTGGGAGGCTGAGGCAGGAGGATTGCTTTGAGTTTGAGACCAGCCTGGGCTACAAAGTGAGTTCAAGGCCAGCCTGAACTGCATAGTGAAACCTGTCTCAAAAAGACAAAATAAATAAATAAATAAATAAATAAAATTTAAAATATGTAAATATACAATTAAATGTTTTTAAAGTTAGTAAACACTCAAAATTCATCATGATCAAATTGTTTTACTAGGTTTTATCTTTATTTCTTGAAGTTGGGCCTTTTAAAATAACTCTTGCATAATGGAAATATAATAGCATGCTTCTATATCTCTTCTCATCTTCATTTTCAGTGACATAACTCCAGCATCTCGAAATCAGTCAGATGAAAATATTTACACCACAATCAAAAAACAAATCAAAGAACTCTCCACCTCCTGAAAAACAGTTGGCTAAGTGTTCAGCAGGACAGCACTCACATGGTCATTATCTTACTACATCTGCACTCTCTTCCACACTACTCAATGACTTGTTTGGACTTTGGATCTCTTTATCAATTGAAATATTTTAACATCTCCTACGTATTTCTAAAATTTTCAAAATTTATATAATCCTGTGTTTTCACATTCTTTTGTTCAGTAGGATTGTGCAAGTACATAATAACTGGATATCCTAGTGAAATTCTTTGGCACACCTGACCCTGAGATCGCAATTTTAAACTTCATTCTGTTTCCACCAACCCCAAAGGAGTGCAAAAGGAAGGCACTGCACATTTTTTTCATTTAGACATGGTGCTTGATTTCACATAGTACTAATTTGTTATAGGTTTAGAGGAGAGAATTTGTTCTAATTTGCATAATTAGGCTACAATATCTAATCATTTGGTATTTCACAGCAGAAGTAGCTCAGTAATTTTGTTATTTTATCTCAATTTAAAAGTGAAGTTATTTCTGCCTCGATCACTAAAATAAATTTTGTTTTTTATGTATAAAGGTATTATAAGGCTTATTCCAGGGGCAAAATCCATATGTTCTGTTTAATAGAATTCCAAACATTGATGAACCATGATATTATATTCCAACACTGCATACAAAAGTTTAAATTTTTAATCTGAGTTCACTAACACAATTAAATTGTGGCAATTCAAAGAAATGGTTTTTATTATAAAAGTTAATAAGGCATAAAGAAATATTAGAATAAAATATGAATCTATGCATATATAGATTAGTGTCTCTTTCAAGTTGAGGAAAAACCAAGATTCAACTAAGTTCTGTGTGTATAAAAGCTTATTAAAAGCTTTTACTATCTTCTGCATGGAGTTATCTTAAAATTTCAATATTGACTTCTCTGTGTACCTTATGAAAATGCAACTATTCATTTTAGTCACATATATTTTCATTAGATTAAAATCTTCATAATGTAAAAAAAGCCTGCTGATGTTACAAATCACAGAGGCCTAAGTTAAAAATGAATAAGTTAAAAACACCTTAAGGCATAGATGGATAGATAGATGGATTATAGATGGGTATTATTAGTTCACCATAAATACATTCACTGTGGGTAGTTGGTACTTGTACATGACATATTGTGTTTCTTTTTATGTCCCTTTCTTCTCCCTTCCCCTCTCCTCCATCGCTTAGTCCCCTTCCCATTTGTCAAAGATCTATCTTCCTATTTCCTATTGTCTATCTTTTCTTTTGCTCTTTGATTTATTTATACTTTGGATTTCTCAAATAAGACAAACCATACAATTTTTGTTTCATTTAACATTATGTATTCAAGGTCTATCCATTTTCCTACAAATGACTCAAGTTTATCATTCTTTGTGGCATAGTAGTACTCCATTATGTATAAATACATTTCCTTTATTTATTCATCATTGCTGGACATATAGGCTGCTGCCACAATTTAGCTATTATGAATTGTGCAACTATAAACATGGGTATCCATGCATCACTATCCTATCCCTATTTTTTTCCTCCTCTAACCTTGTACTGCCTACCATCCTGCTGCCTAGCTAAATAGTATAACTCAGCAATTGTGTCTCTCTGGAATTTAAGAGGGAGAGAAGACAAAAGTGCTACAAAATTAATGGAAGAGAAAAAAATAAAAAAGGAAGATGGACCATGCCTTTGCCTATGAAAGCTCGGATCTGTTTCCTGGCCTACCCTCCCTTTGTTCTGAAATATAAGATTGACACTTCCAACTGTATTACTCAAGTTGCTCTTTTATAAATTCCCAGATCATTTGGTCAATGGGAGACAGAGGGCAAAAGGAAGAAAGAACCCAGCCCATTTCATCTTGTTTCTTCCTCTGCTTGATCGTCTCAAGCAGCGGCCACAGTTGCCTCACAGTTTCAGAAGTCTGTTGGGCAACAAGCAGCATGGTTCTATTTCTGCCTGAAGACCACAGTTCTGAACCACAGAAATGCATGTTTCCTCCTAATGTCAAAAACCACTGACGGGGGGAGTGGCGGATTTCCCCTCCTATTGTCTTTCCACCTCCTATTTGGTTTCCAAATCTTCTGTCAGCAATATACTAGTGATCTCTACTAAATTCCTTCTCTTTAAAAGTCCTAAAATGAGCCTTATATTTCTGACTGGACCATCGCTGACACAGGAAATTTTAAAAAAAGATTATAAGGAGAAAAAACAAGAAAGAGTCTGTTATTTAGGTTATCGGGGTTCCTGTCATTACATGGGTGCAAAATGGCAAAGAAGAAGAGAGTGGGTGTGACTATTTAGCACCTGTTCTGCGCATGAGCTTTATTATCTTTTCATCTGCACAGGTGAAGAAACTGATGTTTAGAGAGATGAAGTTTTTACTGACAATCATATTGTAATCACATGCTTAGACAGGAATTTGCATTCAGGAATGATTCTAAAGATTTTCCACTGGAATATGCTTCCTCTCTAGATGGCAGAGTTACATTCACAGTTACAGAAGGATTCAGGAGAAAATATATGAAAGTAATAAACATCAAATAACTCAGTAGCAGCAGCTGGGATCTTGACCACACCAAATTTAGCTGAAAGTGGCATTTATCACACATCAACACTAGTTTATCTTTAGAGACTACCGTTCTAGGATTTGTGATGGCTAAAGGAGAAACATTCTTAGAAATCAAAGGTGTTTACTAAAATCGTGTCTTCAGTCCCATGATATTATCTGCATCCTGGTGATTTCCAAAGCTTGCTCTCTCTTGAAATACAGATGTGTTTATCCAAGTGTGTTCTGGATCTGCTTGGTTATCCCCAGATGAGTCTGATTCAACATGCTAAAGTCACTCTATCTCCTTGAAAATATAGCTTTTCCTCCCATGATTCGTATTGCATTTGATGGCCGTATAGTATACTACCTTTTCCCCACTGAATGCCCTAGCCAGTCATACTAAACATTGCCCTGTTTCTTAGACTCCACATTCAGGAAGATTCCAAATCCTGTCAACTTTGTAAGCCCTTACTAAATCTGTATTTAACCATTCATTCACTATTTGACATGCCGTGTCTGGGGTGCCACAGGGGGAGTACTAACACGCACCAGGTGTGTCATGGAGAAAGCGACCCTTTATTTGCACCCTTCCATTAAGTCTCAGATCCTTTCTCACCTGAATCACAGTATCAACTTCTTTAATGTTTGAACTGTTTCTCTCCATCTTTCTCACCTATGCTTCCAGAATGAATTTTATAAATCTGAAACATCACGTCACTATCCCAATTAAAATGCTTCAGTAGCTTTGCACAGCATTCAAGATGCAGTCTAAATGCCTTAGGTTGTTTATGGGATATTGTCCCTTTTGTCTCTTCCAGCTTTACCTACCACAATTCAGATTTACTCACCTTCTGATATGAACTCTTTTATCCTTAGGCTTCTGGACTGATTAGTCTCTCTTCCACACCTCATACTCCTATTTAACCCATACTCATATTTCACAACCCAATACAAAGAATTTCCTTCTCTGGAATCTGTTCTTAGTCCACTTCATGCCTGGGGTTCTTTCCTCATTGTTTCTCTCCTTGTTTCCCACAACACTGAGTGCATACCTTCACCATGGTATCACAGCACTTATCAGACTGAGAGACAAGTGCATTGTCTTCTCCACTCTTACTTCCTGGAGGACAGGGAGAGCCTTACATTCACCCTACATCTCCAGCGCTAGACCTTGAACCTGGCATGCCATCTATACTCCATCTATATGAGAGTGAATGAGCATGCTCGGAAACCACATCATAATGCCAGTCTTATATGTGAAACTCAAAGGGAACAAACATTTTATACTGTTTTTCTACTGTTTCTTCTTTACCCATAAAAATAAAATTAAGTTCTACCCTTGCACACTTACTTCTTGTTGTAGTCAGGGGTTTACAAGGGGAAACAAAACAGTACACATAATTTAGAGAATTATTTTGTAATAGTCACCCAAAGAACTATATACAAAAAGAGTGCAGGACTAAAGACCAAAGAATGCAGCTGAGGGCCTGGGTCCCATGATAATGTCCTGCATGAGTCCAGCTAAAGATCTAGAGCCCATAACAATGCCCCCCACATGTCCAGCTGGAGGCCTAGAGCCCACAACAATGTCTCATGCAGGCCTGTTTCATGGATCTGTGCTGGGAAGGACCAAAAGTCAGTGGTGGAAGCTAAAAAGTCTGTGCCAGTGGGATGAAGGATCTGTGCTAGCAGGCTGAAGGATCTGCACTGGAGCCAGGAAGTGACACTTTAAGTAAGAACCAGAGCTCTCCTGAAAAGTACCACAGCCATCCTCAGCAACAGTGAGGTCTGGAGCTCCTCTGACGATAACAGCCGAGTTCCCATCAGGAAAGCCAAAGAGACAAGCTTCTCCAGGAGACCAAGCAGTGCACAGTCTTCCCCTCCAGTGCCAGGAAGCAATGCTTAAAGTGAGGACCAGAGCTCCCCCAAAGTGAACGGTGGCCATTCTCAGTGACAGTAAGGTTCCAAGCTCCTTTGACGATGAACAGCCGAATTCATCAGGAAATCCAGCATGACAAGCTCCTCCAGGAAAACCAACAGCTCCCTACAGCTCTCTACAGCTTCCCAACAGCCTAACTTCTTCCTCTCCAGGTCTGCCTCTTATGCTGTCGGCAACAATCCTCAGGTGGGCCTCCCACACTCAGCACCACACTGGTTCAGTTCACCTGGGTGTTACAAGTTGACCACCAGTTGTCAATCCACCACACTTGTTACTCAGTTTTCTTCAGCTATTACTATAACCCATTTAACAAAAAATAAATGGCCAGGGAACTGGACAGCAGTATTTGATCAAAGACTTGTAAAATACTTATGATAAATCCCAAACTTGGCTTTCACTAATAAAGGATACTAGGTGGAGGGTCTGTTAACAATTTTAGAATATTAGCACACCATCTCTATACTATGCTCGTACAGGATTCACAATGTGAACAAAGCCTTAAACCAAGGTCCTTTTCTTCCCACAGGATAGTACTTTCTTTATAGCGGGATTACAGTTGAACAAAGAAATTATTTGCATTTCATACAGGTCACTGTAAGTTCAGAGTAACAGGATGAGCAGCTTTTGTTACACCTGTCACAGAGAAAATCCTGCTTAAATAAAAAAAAACTACCGATTTGCCTTTTGCATTGTTTAATACTTTAAAAGATAGTCCCTCCCCCATCAAGGTCCCATGATACTCCTCAACCACCATGTACCAGAAAGAAAATAAAATGACTTATTTCCCAAGCACTTCCCACTACTAGAAGTATGTACTAGCGTTGCCAATGGCACCATAAGTGTTTAGACAGGTCAAACTGAGTAATGTACCTAGGTGGTGCGCATATTATAGTGCGTAGAGCTTTGCCCATATTAAGATAGACTTCCTGTTCCTATTGGCAGTAAGTTGTTTACACTGGGTACTCTGCCTTTCAGCTCTCAATTAAACGAACTGTGAGAAAATACTACAAAGAGAAATTGGTTTTGAATTCAGAGGGAGGCCAATAGTTGGAACAAGAGTGCTATTTTCATTATGTACTTCTCACACCAGATCACTCAGAAAGTTTGTCGTCATAAATCTGGTATTAAAAACTGAGTTCCTGGAAGTGGCAGTTGGAAAACTGAAGATCTGCCTTTCTGGTTTGCTACTATACTCAACGTCACATCAAACAGTGCCAAGAATCCGTGAGTAATATGGTGATGTAGAGCTGCATTGTACTAAAAACAGGAGGCCAGTGCTTGTGCTTTTTATATTCTTTATTGCCAACAATTTAAAATGATCAACATAAAAAAATGAACATTTCGATAATAAATACTGCTCTTTGGGCTGTAATAAATAAAAAGTTTATTAACAAGGAATGCACTTTTCCAGCCACAAGTGTATTCAAAAATAAACAAAAAAATTGTATATGGCCATAGTTCACAGTTAAGCAGCCAAAAGCTGCACCGATTACAGCCTTTAAACAAGGTGGGAGCTTCCTCCCTTGTCCCTCCCCTTCAGGAAGTCTATTCACAGTTCCAAGTCCTCTGGCTGAAATGCTCTCAACAGAGAGAAGTTAAGAGTCAATGCACCTTTCTGCAAAATTGTTTGAAAAAACCTTTACGTCAGGTATCTCGAGGGAAACTACATTCTGTTCACTCGTGGACTGTCCAAAGTCAAGATCTGTACACCTCAGCCCGGTCTGGTTCCACTCAGTTCAGCAGGCCACAGAGGAATTGTTTTCGTACCACAAGCTGTCTGTCTTCCTCAACATGCTCCAGATCACTCAGCTGGCTTCCCTGTTGATCTCACAGTGGAAAACAGAGTCTCATGGGCTCTGTTTGAGAAATCTTTCAGTTACATCTCTGTAAAAGCATGTTCAGGGCATATTCCATTCGATTCTTTAATTCTGATGAACATCCAGACATGAGCAGAGTTGTCAGTCTAAGAGTGGTAGATATCCGGTCTTCATTGATGTACGTGAGAAGGTATTCTTCATTTTGGCTGCAGATGATTATTTTTGTATGATCATGGTAGAAATTCACCTTAAAAAAGAAAAAGAGATGATAAAGCTCTGTGTATATTCAAAGAATTAAGAAAGTCCAGTCAAACATTAAACTAGCTAGTTAAAAATAATTTTTAGGACGTTAACATGTACTTCTATAAACAGTTCAGTTACCTGAAAGGTGCCATCATTGAAGAGCATCATTAAGGCCTTGTCAGATTTTAGCCACTGAAGGAGGTAGAGCCGAGGTCTTCGAATATCAGTAACGCTAGGGAGATCACCACCCTGAAAGAAATTAAGAGAGGGAGTTATTGCCTGTAAAGATTGTGCAGTGTGTACCATGCTCTTCTAAGCTGACGCCCTCAAACTAAAGCAAGTATCAGAGTGGTCTAAAGATTCCTGCTTCCGCTTCCCAGAGATTCTGAATTAGTAATCTAGGGCGGGACGAGAGAACCTGTACTTCTAACATGCCTCATTGTGATATGAATGGCACTGCTGTGCATGTAACTTCAGTGTCTCTGTTCTGAAGGTGCAGGACTTACATCCATGAGGTTCTCCTCCATGTAGTGTGAAAAGTATTTCAGCACCGTCACTTGACTGATGAACTGTTCAGGGGCATCGGTTGCTGGAAACACGGAGCACTGGCCAAGTTCTGCATAATAGTGAACTGTTCTAAAAATCAGGAATGACAGAGAAAAGGAGAAAAAAGCAGTGAGCCTTTTTCTTGCATATTTTTTAGTGCAAAGTAGAAAACTGACAGATTTCATTAATCAGAAACACTTACTTTTTGTCCGGAAGGAGGCTCATGTGAGCACCGTTGTTGAACAGGACTCCAACAGTGTGGTCTGAGAGCTGGTATCCAAAGCCGTATTTGTTAGAGTAATCGACCCATTTGGTGACCCACTGAAATGACGTGCTCAGCTGCTCTTTGGGAATGGAGTCAGCCTCTGGCATATTTTCTAGACATCCTCGAAGGACTCTTGCCACCGTATCTGCAACACTCCCCATAGTACTATCTTCAAGGCCTAGAAAGTCAGACAGAGACCTAAGTTACAACATGTTTAACAATGAAACCTTAGCTTTGGTAAATGCTAAGTTTCTCTTCACTGATTCTAAAGACTTAGACTTTTCTCTTTTTCCAATTCCTCTGCTATTGCTTCTTCTGTGTTAAATTAAGCTACAAAGCAAATTGACTTGGCTTATTATTTACCAAAATATTATAGTTTTATTATTTAAAATATGATTAACAACCACTTACATTCACTGCTGCTGCTGCAGCTGCCAAGTGTCCCTCTGACTATCATCCGAATAGCGTCACCAATCTGCTGCTTGTTTTCTACTGCAGGTGTTCCAGATCTGGCCACTGTAGTGGTAGGTGGCTGCAGCTCCTTAAAAGAGACAAATTACGCAATGAGTTCAGCATTTACATCCATTTGCAGCAAAAATTCCAGATTAAGATGAGTTTATGGTAACTGCTGGGAAAATCAATCAGAAAGCAATGGACACCAGCCGGGTAAAAGATACCAGAACAACCCAACTGCATGCACTGTTAAACTAAATGGCAGCCACTTTGCTTTCAAAGAATTAGAAGAAAAGCTTTTAGTAAATACAAGATGCTTCAATAGCATAAATCAAGAGTCCATGGGCTAATTAAGAGATTGGAAATGGTCTAAAGTGTTCATATTAATGTTATTCTTTTGCAGTATACCTCATCTGTCCTATGTTTGCTAGGTTGCTGAGTTATCGAAGTCTTCTTCAAATCATGCCTAAGCTTGTAAATTTCTTCATCTTCTTTAGACACTCTATCTGTAAATCAAAAGAATTAAGAGTGTTAGTCTATATCTAGACAAGGCAGGAACAGAGCTATCCATTTTAACTAGCTTATGAGCATCTGAGGCAAAACCAGTATTTTATCATTGCCATCAACTGCAATTTATGCAGGAAGCACACTTTATAATGTTTACAAAACAAAAGGCTATCAATCCCCTTTGGAGGTGTGCATTTATCAGGCTATAAACATTAAAGGTTAATAGTACACAAGCATATTGTCTAAATTATGCTAATATAAGTCTTTTAAAACTAATTTATCAAGTTTAAATGTAATATTGGGAGAGAAAGTATTAGAACTCACTGTGTGTATCAATGTATCTTGCTTTGTCTTTCTTGCCACCAAAAAGAGCAGCAGCAGCTTTCTTAAAAAAATTTTTAGCTGGGCTTGATAAATGAAAATCAGGAACAGTATGACAACAGCTAGAAGAAAGTCTCTCTGGAGTGAAGCCCTGTAGAGTATCAAAAAAAAAAAAAAAAAGACCTTTAGTAACCTGCCAGGCAAGTACAACTGATAACACAGTAAGGGAGACAAAAGATAATATACCAACCTGCAAAAAAAAGTCATGTCGAATGATGTCATCCAAACTGGGCCGATCCTCTGGGTTTTTGGACAACATACTAGCTATTAAGTGCTTAGCAGGAGCCAGCAACGAAGATGGCATTGTGTACCTTGCTTCTCTGATACACCTGTAAGTTTCTTTCAGATTTGTAGTTTCAAATGGAGGCCTTCCTAGCAGCATGGTATACCTGTGTGCAGACACATATTTTCAGGAACGGTCATAAAGCACCTCTTTTTTGAATGTTAAAATCTACATTACATTGATTTTTTGATCATTCCAGTGCATTTACTTACATTACACAGCCTAAGGCCCAAATGTCTGATTCACAGCCGTGTCCTTGTTTGTTGAGGACTTCGGGAGAGAGATAATTTGGGGTACCACATATTGTTCTGGAAAGACAGAACAGCAAGATCTCATTAGGAATTATTTCACTGTTTAAACTATGGAAAATAAAGTGCTACGTTCAATTTCTATTTGCAAGTACTTGATTTGTGCTACTTGAATAATTAATTTTTGCTGAGTTTTTACATTTATGTGCAATATTTCAGCCCACACTGAGACCAGGGACAGACAGTACATTTTTATATACTTCAGGCAAATGCATAAGACTGCTTTGTTTTAATAATCAATGTAGAAACATAAGATATCCTGACTACTCCAGGTTGGGCATTTACTAGTTATTTGTTTCAATTAATACTGTTGTGGTTTACAGACTTAGTATTAATCAAGCTTCTCTGAAATACTAACTGGAAAATAATAAAGAGTATTTGGTCTTCTCAAAACGCTAGCAGGATGTCTTTCTGCCTCTTACCTCCTTCTGTGTTCCAAAGGTTCCAGCCTGGCTGCCAAACCAAAGTCTCCAACTTTCAGTTCCATGGCTTCATTAATAAAAAAGTTCCCTAAATGATAAACAGAACAAATGTGAACTCCCCTGACAAGGTATTCTAATGAAGTACACACATACCCACTTTGAAGGCAGGCAGATATTCCATTTAAAGTATACCCATTTAAAAGCAAGGTTGTATAGGATAGATCTCAATTAAAAGCATTTGTAAGAAAAACAGGAAAGAGAGAAAGAACACCTCTCTAACCCACAAATCAGCATTTGGAGTTAAGAGCTTACCTAGTTTGAGATCTCTGTGCAAGATTTCTTGTTCATGAAGGTATTTCAGTCCAGACACAATTTGCCTGAGGTAGTATCGGACTTCTGGTTCTGTCAACACCTTTCTTGCTTTTAATATATGAGCCATTGACTGGGAAGAAAAGAAAAAGAATGCATCAAACACAAGTACCAAAGTCAGTGATTTCTCTTTGCAGGATGAGTTATGAAAATTGACACCATTGTATAATTAACCGCCACAGCTAAGCTATCAGATAAAAATGCAACTTCAGTATGCCCTTTTTTGAGAAGTAGAAGTACTGAAACAGGACTGAACACTTACCCTTCTGCTGCAGTATTCCAAGAGAATGTAAATGTTTTCTTTGTCCTCAAAATAGTGGTAAAACTGCACTACATGTTTATGATGAAGAATTCTGTGAAGCTCTATTTCTTTGTCAATCTAAAAGAAAAAGCAAGATAAGGCCTATTACCTTCCCATCATCTCTGCTTACACATGCAGAAGACATTTTTCTAACAGGGTAGGGCCATCCCGGCACACAAAGAAATACTTTACTTCAGAGTCATACACACCTTTTCCCTTTGATGAGGTTTTGCTACTCTGCTGTGAGGAATAATTTTTGCAGCGTAGACTTTGTTGTTTGTCAAATCCGTCATTTCATAACATTTTGCAAAACCACCCTGAAAAGGAAACAAAGCCGAGATGGAATTGAGCATGGCAGGAAAAAAAAAAAAAATGGAGGGCCGATGTTTAAAATAAATAAATAAATAAATAAATACATGGCGAAACATTGGAGGAGGGGGCGCTGGACAGAGATGCAGTCTACTTTGTAAAAGGTCCTTCACGGAGGGAAACTCATCCCTGAACACAGCAGATGCAGTTTCTGCTCTCCCTTTACAAAGAAATCGCTTTATGAGGGGGCTGGGATGGGAAAAGATGAAGAACGATGTCGGAAGAGACTTGTCGGGGCAATTCTCTGGGGAGCAGGTGGAGGGAGCCAGGTCAGCCACAGAGAGCCCTCTCTGGAGACTCAAGCTGAGTACCTCTGGGCTTCGGCAGGCAAACCGAGCCCGGGCTGAGGACGAAAGCCGATCCCCAGCACCGCCAGCGCACAAAAGCACAGCAGGGCAGGTGAGGGCCCCTGGCCGGACCGCTGCCCCGAGGCAGCGAGCGGGGCGCGGGCCAGGGGTCATCGCGGCTCGGCTCGCCCGGACAGACCCCCCCCCTCCGCCCGGCCGCCGGCGCCCGCCGCTCGTCACCTTTCCCAGCACTTTGCCCCGGCAGTAGCGCTTCCCCGTCGTGGGATCGACGATAATCCGCGAGATCTCGGGTCCCGAGTGCGAGTGGTGGTGATGGTGGTGCGGGGCCGCGGGGGGCACTTGGGCCTGCGGCTGCGGCTCCTCGGGGGGCTGCTGGGGCCGCTTCTTCTTCGAGTCCCCGCCGCAAGCCTTGCCCAGCGCCTGCTCGCACATCTTGGTGCCGGCGGCCGGTTGGTAAGTGATAGTCCGCAAGAGCTCCATGGTCCCCTCGGCGCCGCAGCCCACAGAGAACGCCCGCCGTCACCCGCTGCCACCTCCCCGGCGCGGACGCGTCCCGCCGGCCCCGGCCCTCGAATCCTACCTCCCTCCTCACCCCGCGCCCGACAACCGGCTCCACTTGTGCGAGTGCGAAAGCGCCACGAAGCCTTATATAGGAGCGGAGGGGGGCGGAGCCGCAAACGGGAGGCGACGTCACGGGCGACGCTCCGCCCACCAGCCGCGGAGGCCCTGGCCGGAGGAGGTCGGGCTTAGCCTCTCCGGGACCCCGCTCGGGAGCGCTCGCAGCGACCGGGACGCTGGCAGGGGCGTAGGGCCGTTCTTGGAATTCGCTGGCCTTCCCGTTGGAAAGAGAACCCCGGGGGCCCTCCCTCCCGCAGCCCGGTCCCGCCCCCGCAGTCCTCCTGAGTGCCCCACCACTGACACCTGTTGAGGAGGGCGCGAACGGCCGGGTCCATGGCCCCGGCACGCGAGGCCGCAAGGGCCGCCGGGAAGGGCTGGAGCCGTCGCGCGCGGTTGGGTCCCGCTCCCGTCTAGCTGGGAGCGTGGCGCAGACCGCGGCAGGTGAAAGGTCGGGGGTCAAAGGGCGGAGGTTCCCAGCCTAGCGCCCTTTCAGAATGAGGCCACGCTGGCTCTCGTAATGAGCCCCCGGGGGTCCTCCGAGGCCCAGCTGGCTTCTGCCCATCGCCTTCCAGTGGCCTCTGCGGGAGGGAGGCCAGGCCTGGAACCTCGGACGGCCGACTGGTGCTCTGGGAAGCCTGCAGCCTGCTTTGCTCTGAGATCGGAAAGCAAGGGCTCCACCCTGTGGAATTTCTCCGATTTGCGCTTAGCAATCTGTGTGGGCAGTAGTCAAGGACACGTGGGCCGCCTTTGACAGTGGTGCTAACAGTGTGATCGGTGCTAGTGCTGGTTATGATTTTGCAATTGAAGTCATCTATGACTTCTTATTGTGAGTGAGTTACTCGGAATGTGTGGTTCAATGACTCATGAAGGCATGTAGCTGTCCTGGTGCTGAGAGATTCAAGGCCTCCTGGGGTGGGAGCATAGGCAAGCCAGCTAAGAGAGAACGTACCAGATCTTAATGGCAAATTTCACCAACCTCGGATCACACTTTTTTGCTTGCTTTCATGTCAGTAGTATAAACATGTTCAGTATTTTGAAATGCCTTAAGTAATCCTACAAGAATTTGGGGGATAAATATTGCTGCTCTAGGGGAGGAAAATATAACTCTAAATTCTGGCTGGAGTCAACGAAACAATAGAGTAAGTAAAGAAAAACAAGTTTATTGACATGTATATCTACATCTATGGGAGATAGATACCCAGGGATACCCAGGGAAATGGGCAACAATCTCTAATACCTCAGAGATGCATTGGAGTTGGGGTTTCAGTGCTACCTTTAGCTAAAGCGACAGTGAGGAAGGCACATTAAGAGATCAGGAAAACTCTGGTACATAAGAGTGAGGTTTGTCATTTCTTCAGTGATAGGAGTGTCTTCTGATGTAGAATTACTCTTTTCTTCCTATACACAGGAGACATTTCTTTTGCAGTGGAGATTTATTTTAATAAATTAAATTTTCTTTAAAAAGGGTAATGTGCTATTTTCAGAACTTCTTCTGGGCTTGCTGTTTCTCAGAATAATCAAGAATAATCCTGATCCAGAGGTATGTTTAGGGTGGCATAATCTGGTCTTCTGTGGTCGTATTTATGGTGATATTCTTGTCTCATATATTATTTCCATTTTACAAGTAAGGAACCGTGTTTAAAGAAGTTAGGTAACTACACTATATATAATTTTAGTAGATCATCCAATTACATTAATTTGAAACACACAGAATCTTTTTATCTAGTCAACAAGATGTGGTAAATAGTGTTGCTGCTAGGTTCCATAAGCATTCACAACACAGGTTATTAAATCCCTGGAAGATACTTAGAAAATGGTTTTGTTTTAGCTATAAAATTTAGATTTGCATGGCATCAAATAA